>NC_135536.1:192207814-192534885 GCF_045843805.1 Urocitellus parryii | reverse complement strand
GGTGCGGACGGGGCTGCCCACCAGGAGCTCGGTGTGAGGGTGTCCCGCGCTGCCGCAGGCGCCGGGGCGGGCGGGCCTGAACCCGAGCCTTGCCCCGTCACGCACACCGAAGCCGAAAAATCGAAGAAAACCTGGCCACCTGCTTCCAGCTGCTCAAGAGTTGGCATTTTCTTCGTTGCCGCCCTCCGTGCTTATCACGGGCACCACCTTGGCATTGGTCTTGGGGACCCCATTACTCTCAGCAGACACAATAGGCACTTGTTGGGACACAGGGGCATTATTCCTACAGCAGCCCTGCTGCAGGGGCTGGGGAGGGGGACGCCGGGAACCATTTTGCAGGTGCATAAGCTCAGGAGACTGAGACTCGCTCGCATCGCAGGTGTCCAGTTTTGCTAGCCTCGAGAACCTAGAGCTTCGTGGCCACACAGGCTTTTTGTTGCTTCAGGCACGCTAAGCCCTTTCCAGCCTGGGGCTATTCCTTTCTGCAGTTCAGTTAACCTGGAACTCTTGCCCCATTCACACCTTCCCACCACTGCCCCCCAGATCCTTCTCAAGCTTAAATCACCTCCTTCAGTTCTCTCCTGGAGCTCCCTGTTGCCCAAAATAGTTTCCTGGTGCCTAAGCAGAGTTCTGATCATCCAGACTCTGATCATGCAGTCAACTGAGATGTTTGTATACCCTGTGTGTGCCAGAATCCGCAAGAACATGATCCCTGCCCTCACTTTACAGTCCAGTGAATTGATTATAAATAATCAATTCACTGGACTGCAAGTGGTTTACAGGGTTCAAGCCTGTGTGGGTAGGTATTAACATTTGTAAAAAAGATGACCCAGCGCAGTAACCATCTGAAAAGCAGCGAAATTTGAGTTTTCCTTGGGTCACCTGAACCTTTCCTGGGTAAGAGGGCAAGGAACAGTACTGGGATCCAAGCCTTGTCTCATCTCCTCTGTTCACTGTACCAGCTTCCTGTGTTGAGCAGTTCAGTGCTGAATGAAAGACAGACAGGTGCACCTTGGTGAGGGCAGCAAAGGTGTCTCATAGCTCCGGCTTTGCTCTCTGCTCTACTTAGTTGATTTTTAACTTGGACATCATGATAGCTGTGGCTGGGACGTTGGATTTAAAAAAAAAACAAAAACAAAAAACCGTTATTTTTAAAGACCAGAAAGATTGCCACTTGCAGTGGTGCGCACCAAGTAATCCCAGCAACTGAGGCAGGAGGATTGCAGATTCAAGATCAGCAACTTAGTGAGACCCTGTCTCAAAATAAAAAGAGTTGGGAGGTAGCTCAGTGACAGAGCACCCCTGGGTTCAATCCCCAGTACTGAGGGAAACAAAGGAAAAGACCTGAATGACTGCATACACCTCAGTCAAGTGGTATTCAGGGGAAGAAAGGCTGGAAGCTAGGTGCCCAAGAAAAGGGATTTCTTCATAGCAGTGTGATAGAAAAGAGCATTTGGAATGCTGAAACCCTATTAATAGGAAATAGAAACTGAAAGTCAACCCAGTATAGTTTAAGCAGCTTGACTGAGCATGATGATGCACAGCTGTGATACCACTGACTGGGGAAGCTGATTGCAAGTTCCAGACCAGCCTTAGCAACTTAGCAAGACCCTGTCCCAAAAAGGGTTGGGAATGTGGCTCAGTGGTTAATTAAGCATCCCTGGGTTCAGTCCCTGATATCACCCCCACACACACACACACACACACCCCCCAAAAAAAGGCTTGTTTAGGTATAACTCAGGTATAAAAGAGGCTTCTGAACATGCTGTAACATGAGCTGTTTGCTGAGGATCAACAGTTGGTTTTATCAATTTGCTTGCTGGGATCTGTGACCCTCTGTGCCTCCTTGAAGAGGCAGTGCCAAGATGGCCATGAGGTCATGCTTCCTCTCCTACCTTGTCACTTGTGTTCTCTCTTTAGTCTGCTATGTCACAGCCTCAAAGATCTTCCTTTTTGCCCTTGAGACAAGCCTTTGCATTTGGTATCATTTCAGATCTGTGTGTCTATCTTCATAATCAGGTTTTAGTTCAAATGTCACCTTCTCAAGTTTCCTGTGGTTGCCCCAACTGATCTCTTTGCCTTGTTTTATTTATTTCATATACTTAATCACTATGTGAAATTGACATGTGTTTTCCTCCACTTTAGAATATAGCATCATGAGGACAGAGACTTTGTCTCATTTTCATTCTGCCCTCAAGCAAATGAGTAGGCCCCCTTACCTGTACTAGACAACCTTATACTAGCATAGCAGCATTTTTATGTCCTGGGTGGCGGGGGCTACCAGGGATTGAACCCAGGTGTGCTTAACCACTGAGCCACATCCCCAGCCCATTTTTTATATTTTATTTTGAGACAGGGTCTTTTTTTTATATTTTTTAAAAATATTTATTTTTCAGTTTTTGATGGACACAACATCTTTATTTTATTTTTATGTGGTGCTGAGGATCGAACCCAGTGCCCCGTGCATGCCAGGCGAGCGCGCTACCACTTGAGCCACATCCCCAGCCCAAGACAGGGTCTTTTTAATTTGCTTTGAACCTCACTAAGTTGCTGAGGCTGGCCTTGAACTCCCGATCCTCTTGCCTTAGCCTCCTGAGCAGCTGGGATTACAGGTGTGCACCACCATGCCCAGCATGGATGAAAAAATTCTTAGAGACACTAAAACATCATCAGGTGTGCAGAAGGGTGCCTTTGATTATACATCCCGAGTTCTGACAGAATCTGTTAATCCTACCTTGAAATAAAATTGGAGCCCAGCATGGTGGTACTTGTCTATGGTCGTAGGAGGCTGAGGCAGGAGGATCACTTGAGCTTATATATTTGAGACCAACATGGGCAACATAAACCCCTATTTTAAAGAAAAAGTTGAGAATCTATTACATTGGGTAAGTAGCCCAGCGTATTTTCATGCCTTATTTCTTCTTCTTCATCTTTTTTTTTTTTTTTTTTTTTTTTTTTTTTTTTTTTATTGTTTTAGGTGTCAATGGACCTTTATTTGTTTATATGCAGTGCTGAGAATTGAAGCCAGGGCCTCACACATGCTAGGCAAGCGCTCTCCCACTGAGCCACAACCCCAGCCCTTTATTCATTCTTTCTGTATACCGAATCTCAACATCACCTGCCTAAGTTTTAGGGAAGAAACTGTCGGGGGTTTTTGTTTTTTCTTCAAATTCAGTAAGTCCTCAAGTCATACTGCCTCTAAATTGTGTCCTGAATTCATTCTTTTTTGTCAGGACTTCACAGTCCCTTGCCTATAGTCATTTATTAGGTTTGTACTTTATTTCTTCCCATCTAAAAAAATAAATAAATAAACAAAATAAAGTTCTGTTGTCCATGATACACTGGAGTTGTTTTTCTGTAAGTCAGATTTTGTCTTTTTGCTTTGATCCTTCGGCTTTCTGCTGCTTCTGAGGAAGTTTATTAGTCTTATCTTCTCAAGTGCATCATAAATTTTAAACCTAAGGGCCTGGAATAGTCTTCCCTTCCTCTGCCAGCAGAACTCTTTAAGGCTGATCACGAAGGCTACTTCTGAAGTCTTACCAACCTTATTCTCCTTAGGTTACAACTATTGTTCTTGGCTTTATGTTCCCACAGTGCTTTGCTTTGATGACAGCAGTTCCCATTTACTGTGCATTTCTTTTGTGGTAGACAATATACTAAGGGTCAGCTATACATATTCCATCCTCCCAAACAATCCTAGAGGTAGATACTGCCATCTTCATTTCATAGAGGAGAAAATTCAGTTTCTGGAAACGCCCACCAAGTCCCTCAGTGGCAGGGGCTAGGGTTTGAAGCCTCAACATTATTGCGTTTTACCTGTGTCATGGTATTTCGTGTTTGTTACTGGACCTGTGTGTTCTTCATAGTCTGCTGCTACCCTCAACAACAATTTTTCTGTCCTAGAAGATCTTAGTATTTTAATTGGGTGTAGGGGACAAATTGTTTTTAATCCATTATTCATTGATGTCCTTTTAAAAGTTTATCCACATTTGTTGTCTTGTCTCCACGATGCATGACGGAGGTTCTCTGTGTGTCTTGTTCTAGCTTTTGCTCTGCATGCCTGCAGGAATGTCTGAAGCCGAAGAAACCTGTCTGTGGCGTGTGTCGCAGCGCTCTGGCACCTGGCGTCCGAGCTGTGGAGCTCGAGCGGCAGATTGAGAGCACAGAGACTTCTTGCCATGGCTGCCGTAAGAATGTATGTGGAAGTAACATGGAAGAGTCATTATCCTGTGATGAGATGGGTAAAGCGTAGAGCTGTTGCCACGGCGTTTCTGAAGTTAGAGCATGACTAGGTGACTAACAGCACGTGTGCATGCCAGTTATCTGTGGTGATGGCTGTGCTGTTTTCATTTTTGTAACCCTACCTACTGGTTTTTTGTTTCTTTTTTCATGAGTTGGTTGGATATAGTATATATTTTAGCTTGGAAAGTCAGAGGAAAAACTAATCCATTTGTTCCTATGAGATCTATTTTCCAAAGTATTAAATGCAATTTGAATTAGAATATAATGACATTTTATGATTAAAATATAAAATGAAGCTGGGCACGGTGCACAGGTGACTTAGGAGGCTGGCAAGTTCAAGACCAGCTTCAGCAATTTAGCAAGACCCTGAGCAGCTTAGCAAGACCCTGTCCAAAAAAAAAAAAAAAAAAATGCTGGACTATTGCTCAGTGGTGAAGCACCCTGGGTTTAAAATAAACTGTAAAATGAAGTTGGTGACTCAAAGAAGTTATCTACTGTAAAGAGTTTGAAGGGAAACTTTATAATCTGTATCATTAGAGATATGAATTTAATGGTGAAACTTTTTAGCACTTGCTGGGGAAGAATCATGATGGAAATATGAAATCCTAATTTTAATAGCATTATCTAACGTTTGAAATGCATCCATGCTCTAAACAGTACAAAAATATAAAATACCATAGGCTGCTTCTTCAGAGATTATCATTGCAAAAGCAGTTTGATTTAGAAGTCTGCCTGACATTTCTACCCTTTGGCAAATGCAGACAAAATTTTTATAAATAATAGGTATAGGATTTTTTTTAGAAAATGGGATCATACTACATATTTTGTAACGTTTTTGACTTTTGGAAGTTTTGTTTCACTTAATCTGGCAGTCCTGCTTGTCAGTTTTATTATTTTTAAAACGAGTATATAGGTGGCCATAGTATGGACATATTTTATCTCCTTCCTTTCAGAGTGAGTTAGTATTAGGTGTATATAGCAGGGCTATTACAGTGCTATCTTAAGACTAGTTCCCATCCCTTTTAATTAGGAGCTCCTTGGTTGGTAAGCTTAAAGTTAACAAATTCTTGAGCTGGAGGTAAGACAGATTCGTTGTGGTAAGCTGGAATTCAAATAACAACCCCCCCCCCTTGCCAGTTGAATTTAGAAACTTTAAAAGTACTGAAATAAAATTTCCTCTTACCTTCATCTTTCTTCATGCACACATGGTATTTCTTTTTTCCCCTGCTGAATGCTTTTGTTTTTCTCCATTTTAAAGATTAGTGATTGCACACCTATAGTCCCAGCTCCTTTTGAGGCTAAGTAGAGATGACCGGAGTTTGAGACCGCCTAGATGACATAATGAGACCCAGTCTCAAAAAAAACAAAACAAACTTGAGCACAGTGGTGCATACTTGTAATCCCAGCAACTCAGGAAGCTGAGCCAGAGGATCACAAGTTCAAGGCCAGCCTCAGCAATTTAGTGAAGCCCTAAGGAGTTAGTGAGACCCTATCTCAAAATTTAAAAAACCAAACAAAAAAAAAAAATGGAGAAAGGGCTGGAGATGTGGTTCAGTGCTTCAGCGACCCTGGGTTCAATATCTGGAACCAAAAAAGAAACCAAGAGATTAATTATTGTACCATACGTACCTCAAAAAATATTTTTGTTCCCTTACCCACCCTTTTTCTTTATTCCATACACTTTTTCTTTCTTTGAGAACACCTGGCCAGGTGTGATGGCATGTGCCTTATAGTCCTGCCTACTTGGGAGGCAGTGACAGGATTGATTGCTGATGTGCAGGAGTTCAAAGCCTGCCTGGGCAACATAGCAAAACCCTGTTTCAAAAAGCAAACGATGCTGGGCATGATGATGCACACATGTAATCCCAGTGACTCTGGACGCTGAGGCAGTTTAAAGCCAGCCTTAGTAATTTAGTGTCTGAGCAACTCAGTTAGATCCTGTCTCTAAATAAAATACAAAATAGGACTGGGGATATGGCTCAGTGGTTGAGTTAAATCCCTGGTACCAAAAAAAGAAAAAGCAAAAAACAATCTGGGTACAGTGGTTCACACCTATAATCCTAGCAGCTCAGGAGTCTGAAGCCTGAGGATCGAAAGTTCAAGGCCAGCCTCAGCAACTTAGTGAGACCCCGTCTCAAAAAAGGGGCTGGAGATATGGCTCGGTGGTAAAGCACCTCTGGGTTCAATCCCTAGTACGTATGTACATACGTACATATAAAACATAAATAAATAAACAAATAAATAAATGCAGTACACAGGGTAGGGGATGTCGCTCAGTGGTAGAGCACTTATCCTGGCATGCACAGGCCCTGGGTTAGATTTCTAGTACTTCCAAAAAAGAAAGAGCCAAAAACAGTGCCGGGGAAGCCAGGTACTGTGGTGCACACCTATAATCCCAGCTACTTGGGAGATTGAGATAGGAGGATTGTAGGTTCAAGGTCAACCTGGGCAATTTAATGAGACCCTGTCTCAAAAAATTAAGAACTCTTAATTAAGAATGTAATTCCAGGGCTGGGTTTGTGGCTCAGTGGTAGAGTGTTTGCCTAGCACGTGTGGGGCCCTAGGTTCTATCCCCAGCACTACTTATAAGTAAATAAAATAAAGGTATTGTGTCCAACTACAACTAAATAATAAATATTTTTAAAAAATGTTATTCTGGGGGGCTGGGGAGATAGCTCGGTGGTAAAGCACTTGCCTTCCGTGCATGAGGGTCTGGGTTCAATCCCCATCACCACATAACAAAAAAGTAAATGCAGGGATGTAATTCTATAGCTCAGTGGCAGAGTACCTCTGGGTTCAGTTCCTGTTATATTTCCCCACCGCCCTGCAACCTGTGATGAAGCACTTTTTGGACTTTTTTTTCCCTCTTTCTATCTTATAACCTACATTGAGTATAGAAAACTTTTTTAAAAAACATCACTTGATTTGGAGCATGTCTATAAGGTCTTTGTATATCATGAGTAAAGCAAACCTTTAGAAGAATTCTTTTAGAGTAGAAGCAGATGTCATGGTTTTGTCAAGTGGAAAACATCAGCCTTTTTATTAATGGTTCTACCCCATCAGTATAGTCAGGAGTGTAGTGAGGTTGTTTGCCAGGGTGATGTAAGTTCAGTTTTCGTCTTGCCCTTGCTTTGGGACCATATTTGCCTGATATAAGGTGCTAACTTGTGGATTCTGATTCTTCCTATTCAAGTTCTTCCTATCTAAGATCCGAGCCCACGTGGCTACCTGTTCCAAATACCAGAACTACATCATGGAAGGTGTGAAGGCCACTACTAAGGACGCATCCCTTCAGCCAAGGTTAGTAACTCAGTCACCCCCTTAGCTGGAGTTAATTTTTTGCTACCAAGTTGTTGGGTACTTTATGCTCTAGGGTTTGAAATTGATTCAAGTTTGTTGTTCAGGGGCACTCTGACATTCACTTCAAATGTTAGCTGTGCCGTTATTTTCTAAACACTTGACCTGATTTGGAAGTGATAATCAGAATCCTTCTCACACAGTTAGTGAACTCTGTTCCTTTTTGATTGAAGTTGTGTGGAAAGGTGTTTACAGAGAGATTTTTTTCTTCTCCCTTTCATCTTTCAGGAATGTCCCAAATCGTTACACCTTTCCTTGTCCTTACTGTCCCGAGAAGAACTTTGATCAGGAAGGACTTGTGGAGCACTGCAAATTATCCCACAGCACGGATACCAAATCTGTGGTAAGACTTTTTTATTTGAATGAGGGAATAAGTCAAACTTACAAGACAATTATAGGATTTCTGAACTTCTATGTACCCTTCACTTAGATTTCCAAATTAATATTTTACCATAACATTTGGGCATAAGTTATAGATACTGTGACTCTTAGACCCTTAAATACTTCGGCATATATCCAAAGAATAAGAACATTTTTTTTTTTTTTTTTTTTTTTTTTACAAAATTACACTTTTTGTAATTGTATTTAGGAAACTTAACATGGATACAATCGAATATCTGTGCAATCCATGTTTAAATTTTAATAGTTGTGATCTTCATCATGATTTCCCCCTTTCCCCCCAAGAGGATGCAGGGATGGTATGGAAGTGCTGTGTATTTTGGGTGCTGTCTTTGGGTCCTTTTTATTGATGGACCTTTATTTTATTTATTTAAATGCAGTTGGGTTGGGGTTGTGGCTGAGTGGCACAGCACTTGCCTTGCACATGGGAGGCACTGGGTTTGATCCTTAGCACCACATAAAAATGAAAAAACAAAGATATTATGTCCATGTATAACAAAAAAAAAAAAAAAAAATGCGGTGCTGTGGGTCGAACCCAGTGCCTCTCATGTGCTAGGCAAGTGCTCTACGCCCAAGCTCCAACTCAGGCCCAACTTTGAGTAGTTTTGTGTAGTTGCTGTCCCCTCTAAATGGGATGGGCTAATGCAGCACCTGCTTCACTCATTTGCCTTACTAGTCTGTCCCCAAGAGCACTTGTGTTTGCAACATTTGTACCTTGGCTCTCTCCTTCCCTCCTGTGTTGAGGAAAGGCTCCTTTCTACATCTTGCTCTTCTCTCTCCTTTTTCCCCATACCAGGGATTGAACTTGGGGTGCTTAATCACTGAGCCATGTCTCTAGCCCTTTTGATTTTTTATTTTGAGACAGGGTCTCATACCTTGCTGAGGCTGTCTCTGAACTTCCGTTACTCCTGCCTCAGCCTCCTAAGTTGCTGGGATAACAGGTGGGCACCTGTTCATCTCACTCTTCTTAACTGTATTCTCTGGTCTAGGTAAAGGACCCAGACTAGGACTTGGCACATTGCCTTTCCTGTCTAATTGATGGGAAGAATATCCGATCCTGTTTGCTTTCTCTAATAGCATTAAGTTTCTTTGCCCTCCAAATTGAGGCTTTTCAGTGCTGCTCTGTCCTCTGCAGAGTCCAGCTTCTACTTCTACCATCCTGCTGACATCATGTTCTGTGTGTCCCAGCTAGTCTTATTAAAAGTCCTTGTTTTCCATCATCTCTGAAATTTTAAGAATTTGTTTCTTGGGCTGGGGATGTGGCTCAAGCGGTAGCGCGCTTGCCTGGCATGCGTGCGGCCCGGGTTCGATCCTCAGCACCACATACAAACAGAGATGTTGTGTCCGCCGATAACTAAATATTAAAATTCTCTCACTCTCTCTCTCTCTCTTTAAAAAAAAAAAAAAGAAATTGTTTCTTTGTAGATAGCTGCTTTTTTTTTTTTGGTACTGGGGGTTGAACTCAGGCACTCAACCACTGAGCCACATCCTCTGCCCTATTTTGTATTTTAGAGACAGTTTCACTGAGTTGCTTAGTGCCTCCCCATTGCTGAGGCTGGCTTTGAATTCTCGATCCTTCTGAGCTGCTGGGATTACTTGGCTGATAGCTTATTATATGAAAAGTGGACTATAAAAAAACTCTCTCCAGGGCTGGGAATGTAGCTCAATAGTAGGGCACTTGCTAGCATGTGTGAGGCCCTGGGTTAAATCCAAATCCCCACCACCTCAAAAAAATGGGAGCTTCTTTCCAACCCTTCCCCTAAGTATGTTCCCCCATAGCATCAGTTGGCATCAGTCTGTCTTTTATTTATTTTATGTATGTATGTGAAACTGGGGATTGAACCCAGAGCCCTCTATCACTGAGCTACTCTCCAGACCTTTTTATATTATTTTGAGACAGGTTCTTGCTCAGTTGCCCAAGCTGACCTCAAACTTGCAATCCTCCTGCCTCAACCTCCTGAGTAGCTGGGATTACAAATGTGCACCACGACACCTGGCTTCTCAGTCTTTATGGGTTTTTTGGATTGTTTTTTGTTTTGGTACCAGGAATTCAACCCAGAGCCACGCCCCCAGTCCTTTTATATATATATATATATATATATATATATGTGTGTGTGTGTGTGTGTGTGTGTGTGTGTGTGTGTGTGTGTGTGTGTATTTTTTCCCTTAGTTGTAGATGGACACAATATCTTTATTTATTTTTTATTAATTTATTTTTTGAGGATCGAACCCAGTGCCTCATGCGTGCAAGGTAAGTGCTCTACCACTGAGATACAGCCCCAGCCCCCCCAGTCCTTTTTTTGTATTTTATTTAGAGACAGGATCTCACTGTGTTGCTCAGAGCCTGAGTTCCTGAGGCTGGCTTTGAATTTGCAATCCTGCCTCAGCCTTCCTAGCCATTAGGGATTACAGGTGTGCACCACTTTCTTTATGGTTTTGTAGTTTTTTCTGTATTCAGATTTGGTAACTATGCTATACCATGGTGACAAATCAACTTTTCAGGACATAAGACAATCACAAATAATTTATTATTCTCACCCCAAAAGAGTCATTTTTCCAATATTTATATTTTTTTTACATAGACGATTACTAAAATTTCAATGAGCATATGTCAGTCTGGATGGGTCATAACGTCTGTTATTTTGCTTTTCTTATGATTCCAAAATGATAGTCTAGTATGTCTTCTTTGGCTGCACTAGATGAGAGGAGAGAAGTGTTCTAAGCTGGTCCAGTAGCACATGTCTATAATCCCAATGGTTTAGGAGGCTGAGACAGCAGGATTGAAAGTTGAAGGCCAGACTGGGTTAAGACTTAGCCAGATAAAAAGCTCAGTGGTAGAGTGTTCCTGGGTTCAATTTTGAGTACCAAAAAAAAGTAAATTATTGTCATAAATTCTAACATCTTTGTGTGTTTATTTTTTGCTTAACTGTGTATCTGTTGGTTGGTTGGTTTTTGAGTGCTGGGGATGGAACCCAGGCCATTGAGCATGCTAGGCACGCGCTCTACTGCAGACCTCTATCCCTAGCCCTGTTGGTGCATGTTTATAAGATACAGTCTTGGAGGTGAATTAATTTGGGCAATGGATAACTGCACTCATAATTTTGATAGCCCCTGTTTTCTGCTATGACAGCCTAATTTGCTTCCCCTCTCTCCTCCTTCCTTCCCCTTTGGCACCCTGAAGTTCCTCTGGTGGTTTTGTTTCTGTTGAGACCTTTTGTCCTTCAGCTTCTGGCCTCTGTCCTAGTTCCTCTCCCTCTACAGCTGCTTAGCTCTCAAGCTCTCAGCCCTTCACTTTGGAAGCCATCTTCTCTTCAGTCTCTAGGCTGTGTTCTAGCTCCACAGCTGTTTGCTGCCTATTCCACTTGTTGCTCTGTTATCCAAAATTCATCTCTTGCCAGTCCCCTCTATCCCTGTGTGCCTTGCAGTTGGCTAGGGTTACATCGCTAAGCTGAAGCATGATACCATCCTCCTTCCTGAATTCTCCATCATGTGATGCTGCCACCCGCTAGCTTCTCTGTCTGCCTCTCCATGGACCTCTAGTCTTCAAAGCTCAAATCAGCCTGTTGGATCGCTTTCTGGTGTGATCCCAGTCATCTGAGCATTTACTTTGTCAACATGCACATAGGGCTGTGCTGTACTTCCTGGGCCATAATTCATCTGATTATTTACTTGGTTGTCCTTGGGTTTTTTGGATCAGCTTGTGTGCTGGGTTGGAAGGCCATATTCCAACCCCCCACAGGACTGGCCCCTTTTTGACTACAGTAGCCTTTCAGAAGGGATGATACTATGACTTAAGTGACCACCCAAACCCACGTGTCATTTGATTGAAGCAGGAGACTTGAAGTCTTCTCTGGGATTCTGGTGTGCACAGGAAGGAGGACTAGGTGTCAGGAAAACCATCCTGGAGGAGAGACAGCCAGCAGGTTGCAGAGGGCTGGAGTCCATTCAGAAGTCGGGTGCCTGAGATCTTGCTTCTTTGTTGAAAGGTCTGTCCAATATGTGCCTCAATGCCCTGGGGAGACCCCAACTACCGAAGCGCCAACTTCATAGAACACATCCAACGCCGGCACCAGTTTTCCTATGACACTTTTGTGGTGAGTCGTATTTCTCCCCTAGGGGACAGCAGAACTTCTCACGGTCTCTGAGAAGAGGAAGGGGGGCCTGTTATCTAGCCTTGTCTCTATGCAACAGCTCCCAGGTCCTTGCATGGCAGCCGTGCAGTGTCTTCTCCTGGCAGCCAAGTGATCGGAGTGCTGTTGAGATGATCTTGACAGTTACTGGAACGATACAGTGAAGCTTGCTCCTGCCCTGCCCCCATTTTGCCCCACTTTTTTCTAGGGTTGGGGGGACTGGATATTGTACCCAGTGTGGGGGGTTGGTTCTCTACCACTGAGCCACATTCCTGGTCCTTTTTTATTTTTTTGAGACAAGGTCTCTCTCTGTTGCTTAGGGCTTTGCTAAATTGCTGAGGCTGGCTTTGATCTTTGAAGATCCTCCTGCCTCAGCCTCCCTAGCCACTGGGATTACAGGTGTTCACCATCATGCTTGACCCTCCAGCTTTCTTTTTGTAGGTATAATTTCTGCCTGTTACACAGCTTAGTTTGGGAACCTCAGGCTCAGATGCCCCTGAGGACCAGGCAAAGAATAGAAATGGTCCTCAAAAGAATTTGTAAGCTGATAGGGCATGACTCATGGTATGCTGCCATCTAGCGCAGCTGATTGTTGTTGTGGGAGTGCAGGCCCAGGACATGCTGGGCTCAGTGATAGATCACTTGCCCAGCATGCACTGGGCCTGGGATTTGAAGCAATGTTGCAGTGTCAAGTTAGGATTTTAGAGTAGTGTTTACTCTTTCTGTGTGTGTTTTTGGGGATTGAACCCAGGGGTGCTCTACCACTGAGCTACATCCCCAGCTTTTTTTATTTTAAGAAAAGGCCTCATTAAATTCCCAAGGCTATCCTATAATTTCTGATCCTATTGCCTCAGCCTCCTCTTTCCTAGGTTGTCAAAAAGAATATTGATTCTCAGGGCTGGGGATGTGGCTCAGTGGTAGACTGTTTAACTAGCATGGGTGAGGCCCTGTATCCGGTCCCCAGCACTGCAAAAAACATAGATTTATTCTTGCCAGGCAAGGAGGTACACAACTATAATCTCAGCAACTCAGAGACTGAGGCAGAGGATCGAAAGTTAAAGGGCAGCCTTGGCAATTTAGTGAGACCCTGTCTCAAATTTTTAAAGAAGCCAGCTCAGTGGTAGAGCACCCAGGGATCAATGTGGGGGGACACACAGGGCATGGTGGTACCTATCTGTAATCCCAGATGCTGGGGAGTTGGAGGCAGGAAGATGACAAGTTCAAGGCCAGCCTCAGCAGCTTAGCCAGACCCTGTATCAAAATCAAAAATAAAAAGTGTTAGGGTTAAATTCCTGGTATCAAAAAAAAGGTATTGTGTCTGACAATGTCTAAAACTCCAGACTTCAGGATAAGTTTCCTTTTCATTAGTAATGATGGATACAGTTCCTAAAAATGCCCGAGTAGATAATTTTGCCTCATTAAAGAAGAGTCGTTTTACTGTATTTCTGCTGTACCTTATGGCCCTCAGAAACCCCTGTCCTTCCTTGGCACTGAGGTCCGTGCTTACTAATGACTCTTCAGTCTGCATATGTCTGCGTGTGTCTGCCTTCTGGATCCATGAGCTAAACTGAGCGTGCTGACTATTGTCGGTGGCAGGCTCTGTGTGCTGCCCAGGCCTCCCAGTCTCCAGTGGAAGAGGCAGCACAGACTGAGAGATGAAGTAATTTGTCCATTTAATGCAGATGATGGGCTGGGGTCCCTGGCAGCTCTCACTAGACCCTATTGCTGGGGTGTTCTCCTGCTGAGGGTCTGTGCAGCTGTGGACAGTTGCTGAGTGTGTGTTTCTTGCCCTCAGGATTACGATGTTGATGAAGAGGACATGATGAATCAGGTGTTGCAGCGCTCCATCATCGACCAGTGAGCAGAGTCCTTGCTTTCCGTCTCATGTTCTAGAGCTTCCATTACATGTTAAGTGTGAAACCTTCGACTCCTACACCTTAACTGTACATCAGACCTGGAAATGAGCCATGGCATTGGGACAGGGTCACTTCTGATGGGGGGAACGGGTCCCCAGGTCAGAGCCCTCTTTTCCTTTGGGCTCTCGCCAAAGCTATCTTCCCCACTGTTAACCTTGTTTTGTCACCTGGTCTAGTCGCATTGGTCCTCAGTTAATTCCTAGAGCTTCTGCTGCCTCTTCTGGAAGAAAATCCAGCTTCTTCACCTCCATGTGTTCTTGTTTCACACTGTTCCTCCCATCCAGTATTCATCTCTCAGATCCTTTGAGCCAGCCAGGACCCTTTCTGGGTCACAAATAGCACAATGAAACAAGCGTCTCCTTTCCTTGCCCTGAGGTTTATGAGCTGTAGCCACAGTGCAGCCGACCAGGGCTGACACTCCTCAGTGGTGGAGCTGCCTGTCCATGGGGTGGGCAGTGGCTGCTAGAAGCTGAAGTTTGTACCCTGGGAAACATTTCAGGAACCCTCTTGGGGTGAACATTCTGGGTTTTGCATGATTTGATGCTGGAAATTTTATTAGTGATATTTTGCTACACTCCTGCAAACCCTTAGAATTAACTGGTTCAGTCTTAAATGCCTGCATGGTGCCTTTTTAGGATAAGGTATAACCATATATTTTTAGTGGAGGTGTTTCTAGGTTAGGAAAGTTAAACAGCATTTTTCCATAAGTGGGGAAGGGAGTCAGCTAAGAGAGGGGGAGGGCCATAGCTTTTTGGTTTTCAGGCTAACAAAGTATTTTCAGATGACTGGGTCACATTTACCTTTCTCTTTGAGGGCTTGTGTACATTCTTGTCCTGAAGCATGAAAAGGAGATAAAATGATTAAAAGGAAAAAGGTGTGGGGGATCTGGTGTCTACTAGTTCTTTTATCTTTTACTTGGTAACTTAGATTAAACTGAGCATTATTTTACTGTCACAAATGGTTTCTTTATGACACTTGTTTCACCATCCAAATGGCTGTTTTAAAACCCTGGCTTTCAACTCCGAGAGAGGGTGTGGTGCACCCTGTTGTCTCTTACAAGACACACTGACTGTAAGGCACAGCACGCCCTCTGACGAGCAGTTATTAAAAGCTGTGTACTGGGAACGTGGTTCAGTAGCTGTTCGAGAAGCTTGAAGCTGAGCATGTTTCATGAATATTAGTTCCAAGCTAAGAGCTGCCAGCTAATATATAGGAGCAGAATCTCTGATGGACCAAAAGGCTTATGGATTTGGTTCACTTTTGTGTCACACACCTCCAGTTTGAATATGGCAGTTTTTTCCTGGTCAGTGGCCAAGGTTGCAAATGGCTTTGGGCCTGTACCCTACTGCTGTGAGCTCTTCCCACCCACTATAAGAGCTAACTGCAGTTGCCTAATAACCAGCAAAGACAGGGGCCATTTGGGGCCGTGTAGTTTTTTTCTGATTTGTTATTACTTGGGAGGACCTACATGTTAAGGTCAGCTTCTTTACTGTAACTTCTGGGAAAAGTTCACTCAGACCTCCCTGAATTGAGATTGTCTCTGTAGAAACTTGGAGGGAAGTTTGATAAACCCTTCATTGGAGGGGATTGAGAAGAGCACGGACATCTCACTGGTGGAACCAAGAAACTAATTTCCTTGTATTAAGTGCACTTCATGTATTTCTAATAAGATGACTTTCCAGAAAGTGAAATTTGTTATGTTCTGGCTTTTAAAAGGTGAAATATAAATAAATTTCATAATTTATCCAGCTGGTGAGCTGTAGTGCCTGTTTTCATTGAATACCATTGGCTGAAGTCTGGACCTGGGCACCTCCAAATGGTTTCTATTCTGGGGGAATTTTCTGTCCCTGAGTCCAGCCTGGTTTCCAGTTATAGGTCTGACACTTCCCAGCTGGGCTTCACGGGGGTCTGCCAGTCCTCTTTTTTAAAATGGATACAGCACCCACTTCTCAGAGTTAAGAGGCTCCAGCGAGGCAAGAGATGACATTTTCGCATTAGGAAGGCTTTAGACACAGCTTTCACTACGTGTGGTGGAGCAGTAGTGCAGGTGTTCAAGGGCAGCCTTCTGCGAGCTGACATTTCAGGTCCTGGGTGCTTCTAAGTGCTGCACTCTGCCACCAACAGGCGTCTAGCCAGTGCTGCTTCCAGAACAGGGGGCTAATGATATTTGCTTCTAAAGGATATTAGAATTCAGAGAGCAGAGTGTGTGGAACCCTGGCCATAGTGCTGCTCTGTGGTACTCTGCTGCTATGCTGCCTCCTGTTTCCCCATCCTGGTCCCAGAGACTCTTAAATTTATTTATTTATTCATTCGTGTATGTATTTTGTGGTGCTGGGAATTGAACCCAGAGTCTCATGCCACATCCCTAGCCCCAGGACTTTAACTTGCCCATGCTACCCTGGAGGCTAAGGTGGGAGATTCACAAGTTTGAGGCCAGCCAGAGGGTGTGTGTACTCAGTGGTAGAGCAAGAGCACTTGCCTGGCATGTGAGTCCCTGGGTCCAATCCCCAACA
This sequence comes from Urocitellus parryii, assembly GCF_045843805.1. Lineage (NCBI taxonomy): Eukaryota > Metazoa > Chordata > Mammalia > Rodentia > Sciuridae > Urocitellus > Urocitellus parryii. Next base: position 192,518,328 of record NC_135536.1, on the reverse strand, counting down.
CTGCAAATAATGATGATAATGTGGCCCAAACTGCCCAGCGTCCCCATTCCACCCTGACTTCTCCCTCTTGTGTTTCATTCCATCTTGCAGTGGACTGCAGCAGTAAGCTATCCAAGACACCTGGAGTCCTTTCATGCCCTGCACCCATGCAGGCCACCTTTACCTAAGCATCAGTCCAGTCTGGGACTGTGGTTACAGGTCAGGAAGTTGGGATCTGGACTTTCATTTCCTTGAGGTCTTTTATATGCTAGCAATAAAAGCACTTACCATTACCAGCACAGGTCAAGAAAGTGACATTTGCACTGAGACCAGAATGAAATGAGGCACTGCAGCAGAGGAGGCCCAGGAGCCATGGTGGAGTGGGGAGAAGAGTAAGTTGGGGTGTGGGAGACAGATGGCAGAGTCTACTGCCCAGACTTGGCTTTTCTCCCAGTGAGATAGGAGTATTGGGGGATCCTAAGTGACCTAGGCCCCTGGCTGCATTTGGAGCAGGGACCAGGAGTAGCTGCTGCAAGAATCAGCAGATGATGGTGGCTGGATCCATGTGGTGGTGGTGGTGAAATCTGGGTTAGGTATTGAAGGCAGTGTGAAAGCAAGAGGGGAGCATGGGTCAGTGGAGATATCCCTACTGAGCTGGAGGAAGACTGCAGGAGGAGAGCTGGGGAGACATGTTTATGACCTGGCCTTTGTCTAGGCCTGAGATTCCAAGTTCTAGCTTTATGCATAGGTACAGAAAGTGCCAGTCCTCAGGCACCTTCAGGAAATGGAGTAGGATGTACCTCAAATGCTGTTAAGTAACAGTGAGTACCTGGTGATGTCAGTTAATCTGATGTCCACAATGCATGGGGGCTGGGGTTGTGGTAGAGCACTTGACTGGCACGTGTGAGGCATTTGTTCAGTCTACACCACATAAAAATAAATAGATGTGTCCATCTGTAACTAAAAGATATCTTTTTAAAATGCCTGTGGATTGAACTTCCTTGAAATGTCTTAGTAAATTTGTATATTTATTTTAAATAAATACATTAGACATACTTGAATATTATTTATATATATAACCAAAAATAAGTACATTTTTGAATATTGTCATCTGCAATGATAAAAGTGCTTACAGTTAGCGGGGCACGGTGGCACACACCTGTAATCCCAGCTACTCAGGAGGCTGAAGCAGGAGGATGGCGAGATCAAAGCCAGCCTCAGCAAGGGCGAAGCACTAAGCAAGTCATTGAGAGCCTGTCTCTAAATAAAGTACAAAGTAGGGCTGGGGACGTGACTCGGTGGTCGAGTGCCCCTGAGTTCAATTCCCGGTACCAAAAAAAAAGTGCTTACATTCAATTTGGCCAAAAATAAAGGATTTTTTCGTAGTGGAAAACTGACCAGTTTCTTGTGTTCAGGAACACATAGCATGTACTCAAGCACTTACGAACCAGCCCTGAGCTGGACACTGTGGGGTCACACGTCATTCAGATTTAATTGCAGACTGGTAAGTCTTCATGGTAGAGGATCAGTAAATGGGAGCTATTTAGTAAACAATAAGTTGCTTCCTATTTCATGAAGAAACTAGAAACCATGATCCAGAGGAGTATCTGGATCTTTCCTCCTTTCTCCATGGTGCCTTTCCCTCTCCCCATCACCTCAGTGTCCTGCTGCTGCTTTTCCCAGATGCACAGTAAGAGTCACGCCCGCCCCTGCCTGCAGCACAGCGTCCCACCGTCTGACCGTCCTCATGCTTCGTCTCTTCCTGCTTCGTCTCCCAGTCTTGCTCCTCTGCACAAGACTGTGCCTGACTGCACCTTGGCCTTCCATACTCAACTCTGAGTAAACTGAATAAATATTCCTAGAATCGAAATGGAACTACATGGGGACATTTTCCATGGTGATTGCTCCATCCAGAATGAGAGCCAGACAGTGGTAAGGAGAGCCTGAAGGGGGCAGCATCTCTCTGAGGAAGTAAGTCCTCAAATAAAACCAGAACTTGGAAGACACAGGAGGCCAGACTCCTGAACAGGCTAAGGTGGCTGCCTACCCAGGTTCTCCATAAGGTCCCTGCCCCCCACTTCCCTTTTTCTTTTCCCCCACCCCCGTACTGGGGCTTGAACTTGGGTACTCTACCACTGAGCTACATCCCCAGCCTTTTTTATCTTCTTTTTGGAGACAGTCTGAGATGCCCAGGCTGTCCTTGAGTTTATGATCCTCCTGCCTGAGGCTCCCGAGTCACTGGCATTACAGGTGTGCCTCACTGTGCCCCACTCCCCTCCTGCCTTTTTTTTTTAAATATATATATTTTTTAAGTTATAGATGGACACAGTACCTTTATTTTTATGTGGTGCTAAGGATTGAACCCAGGGTCTTGCACGTCTAGTGCTCTACTGCTGAGCCACAGCCGCAGCCCTCCCCTCCTGCCTTTATTCCTCTCCTGTTATCTCCTGGCCTTCCACTGTGCCTGCTGCCTACCCCCCCCCCCCCCCCCCCCCCCCCCCCGTGAGGCTCAGCTGGGCGCCAGGAATAGAGGAGTGAGGGTGATGCTCATCCTCTTCATCCCTGGTTCCTGACAATTTTGTTTAATCCTTCTCTGGCTCCTGAAAGGTGATCCAAACTCGGCATTCAAGTTATATCAGAAAAGCGGGTCTCAATCTCAGCCAGCCCTGCAGGAGGGATGCTGACCGCATTCCTGTTGCTTGGCCAAGGGGGCGGAGACCAGAGAGGGAAGGAGTCCTGGAGCCAGAAAGTGAATGACTTCTAGTACAGTCCTGAGCTCAGACCTGCAGCCTCCAGCACAGGCTGCATGGGGTCTCCTGTCCCAGTATCTGCATTCAGTAGTTGTGACCTGACAAATTATTCTAATCTCTTTGTTCTTGGGGTCTCATCTGTAAAATGAGACTTTACAAAAATGTCTTTCTCGTAGTGTTGTAGGGACCCAGTAGAATAATCCACGGAAAGCTCTAGAACAGAGCCTGACACAGAATCAGGGTGTGACAAATGTGAGCTACTGGGTGGGAGTGTATGGTCGAGCGCTTGCCTAGCATTCCTGGGCCTGGATTCCATTTCTAGTACCACTAAATAAATAGAGATGAGCAACCAATGTCACCATTGTTTGTCTCATCCCTTCCTGAGACCTCTCAATGCCTGGTCCCACCCAAGAAGGCAAGTTGTGGCTGGGCAAGGTGGCACACACCTATAATCCCACTAACTGGAGGCTGAGGCAGGAGGATTGCAAGTTCAAGGCCAGCTTCAGCAATTCAGTGAGGCCCTAAACAACTTAGCAAAACCCTATCTCTTTTTTTTTTAATATTTTATTTTTTTTTTTTTAGTTCTCGGCGGACACAACATCTTTGTTGGTATGTGGTGCTGAGGATCGAACCCGGGCCGCACGCATGCCAGGCGAGCGCGCTACCGCTTGAGCCACATCCCCAGCCCTGCAAAACCCTATCTCAAAGATAAAAAATAAAGGGCCGGGGCTGTAGCTTAGTGGCAGAGCACTGGCCTAGCATGTGTGAGCTGATGGCATGTTCTCCAGCACTTCTGTGGTTCCTGGCAGGGAAACATACCTGCTGTCTCAAGGAGACGTCAGGCAAGTACAAATCGAGAGTGTCAGTCTGCAAAACAGCCGGAACTCCTCAGGCTCTGTGAGGACTAGAGAGGTGTGACAGAAGGGCCCTGGATTCTGGGTTGGAAAGGATGTTATGGGCCTGGGGCTAAGGCCCAGTGGCCGATGGCTTGCCTGGCACGTAGGAAGCCCTGGGTTCCATCCTCAGCACCAAATAAAAATAAATAAAAGACATTGTGTCCATCTATAATTAAAAACTATTAAAAATAGGATGTTATTGGGACAATTGATTGTGGACGATGGTATTATACTGTATCAATACTGGGTTTCCTGACTGATAATCTTACCAGTTATGTAGAGAATGACCTTGTTCTTGGCAGATTTGTAGGGTATAAATATACCTACATGGGTAAAGGGTCCTGACATCTCTAGTCAACCCAGATGTTTCCAAAAATAGCATATGTAAATAAATACACATACACGGGGAGTTAGGGCATGACAGAGCAAATAAGCACAGTGTGAAGAATTACAATGCGTGGCCTGGGGTTGTGGCTCAGCAGTAGAGCACTCACCTTGCACGTGCAAAACCCTGGGTTTGATCCACAGCACCACATACAAAAATGAACAAGTGAAATAAAGGTGTTGTATCCAACTACATCTAAAAAATATTTTTTTAAAAGAGTTACAATGCAAAAATTATAATGCAACTTTTTTTTCAACACTGGGGGTGGACCCCAGGGGCGCTACATCCCCAGCCCTTTTTATTTTTTATTTTGAGACAGGGCCTCTCTAAGTTACCGAGGCTGGCCACCAACTTGCAGTTCTCCTATCCCGGCCTCCAGAGTAGCTGTGGTTACGGGTGTGTGCCACTATGCCCAGTCTGCGATGCAACTTAAAAAAAAATAATAACAGGGAAAGAAAAATACAAGCAAAAGTGATCCCCTCCTCTCCACCTAACAGACAGCCTTCAAGACCCCCTCAGCGGAGGCTGCGGTGGCGCACACCTGTGATCCCAGCTGTGCAGGAGGCTGAGGCAGGAAGAAGGCAAGTTCACCGCCAGCCTAGGCAATCTACCGAGGGGGACGAAGTGCTTGCCTAGCGTGTGCGAGGCCCTGAGTTCCATGCCAGTACCAAAAAGCAAACAACAAAAACCATTATAGTCCATATTAGAATTCTTACAGATCTCCGGGTCACCATATTTTTTGGTTGAACTTAAAGTGGTTGATACTTTAGCTCCCATCTGTAGCCCCCGACTTTCACTCTGTCACCTGCCAGCATTATTTTAGCCTGATGCTTCCTTGTAAGGATGGAGCACACTTAATTTTTCAGTGGGCATTTAGGTCGTTTCCAGTTTGACGGGTGGTAGACCACGTGTGAACACCTCTGCAGACACCGCACATCTTTGCCAGATTGACTGGCTATTTTGTATGTAGAGCTGCTGGGTCAAAAAGAGGAAGGGTGAGAGACAGAGACTGGGAGAGTCTGGGGAGATAGAAAGACAGAGGGACACACCTAAGGAGGGACAGTGAGAAAGAGAGAGAGATGGAGACCGAGGAGACAGCAAGGTGGGAAGGTGGGGAAGGGAGGGTGCTGCTCTCCCGGGAGACCGAAGGGGCCTGGGGTTGCCAACTGCATCCCTCAGGAATGCAGGCGGGACAAAGCAAGTTTTAGGAACACGCCCTACAGATAAATTGTAGATGAGGTCAGAGTCCTCTGCGCAAGGGTTTTCCCGGGAGTATTGTTCTGAAAAGCAAAAGATGAGAAACAAGCTAACTGCCCATCAACAGGGGACTGGTTCTAGATTGTGCTCTAAATGCTGATAGGAATCAATTTCCAAGCAAGGCCACCAGATTTAGCAAAGAAACCTGGAGGCCCAGTTAAATTTAAATTTCGGAGAGCTGTGTATGTTCTGTGCAGTCTTATGCTAAAAACCTTTGTTGTTTATCTGAAATTAGATTTTACTGGGCATCTTATTTTATCTGCAACACTATCTCAAGATAAGTGAGAAAAGCCAGTTGAAGTCAGGAGAGGGGCTGCTCTTGGGAGGTGTGCACGTGCCTGTCTGCCTGCCTGTCTGCCTGCCTGCCCGGAGGGCTGCTGAGGTGACCCTCACCTGGTAGGTGTATACCTCTGAGGCAAAGGGGCTTCTCTGGGCTCAGGGCTGTAGTGGTTGGACTAGGCTGTACCTGGGATCCGTGCTCTGCCATCATTTGTACACATGTGGTAAGTGTTAATATATTTTTTTAAAAAATGTGAAAAACATGGGCTGGGGCTCAGTGGTAGAGCACTTGCCTAGCGTGTGTGAGGTTCTGGGTTTGATCTCCGGCCCCACGTGGAAAAAAAAAAAGTGAAAAAGAGACCACAGTTTTCCATTTGAACATTTCTAATTTTTTTCAGTTGAAAGGAATTGGACCCAGGAGTGCTGGACCACTGAGCTATCTCCCCAGTTGAGACAATGTCTTGCTAAAACTGGGCTCCAATTTGCAATCCTCCTGCTTCAGCCTCCCTAGTGGCTGGGATTAGAGGTGTGCGCCACCATCCCTGGCTTTTGTTGGCTTTTTTTGTGTTCACTGAGGCTTAAACCGGGGGCCTTGTGCGTCCTAAGCATGTGCCTCCATCTCCAGCATCCCCTTCTTGGCATTATGCTCATCCTCTGTGGTTCAGAGCTCTCTAGAAGTGAGCAAGGCGGCCATCCATGACAGAGGGGAGGAGGCCCAGCGGGTACTTTCAGCCTCCTGCCAGGCAGGCAGAGGAACAGCTCTACCAACCCTGGCTGAAGCTGGAAGCAAGTGGTCTGAGAGGCCGGGGCCCACACAGCAACCCGCCACCATGCAGCTGCCAGGGGACCACCTGGGGAAGGTGTGCTCTACCTGAGAGATTCCAAGGGTTGCTCAGCCTGAGCTCAGCCGGCCCCTCCCAGGTGTGAGCAGGGTGGCAGGTGTATCTTGCAGGTGCAGAGAGCGGGCTTTTGGTTTTGTGCTCCGCCCACCCTCCAGGCCCTGGGGAACTTCCGTTTTCCAAGGTGACCCCCAAGCTTTCTCCTTTTTTTTTTTGAACGAATACATTTGAAAATTTCTAATTTTTGTTCAGTCAAAGGGATTAGACCCAAGTTTTTTTTTTTTTTCCTAGATGGATACAATACCTTTTTACTTATTTTCATGTGATGCTGAGGATCGAACCCAGTGCCTCACACTTGCCAGGGGAGTGCTCCACCACTGAGCCCCAGCCCAGCCCCCTTTCTCCTCCTTTTTGACAAATGGGCAATATGGCCACCTGGTGCTACATTAACTGGTCCTTATGCGGGCCAGTCTGGGATGCTGTGGGGACACCTGTGCAAATGAACCTCACACATTTCAAGTCCTCTGCAAATGGAAGGAGAATGGCTCCCATGTCTTCCTGAGAGCCAGCTCTGGCCACGCCCAAGACTTGAATCCTGACCCAGAAACTTCCCTGGGAGTTTGATTTACTGGGCAAGGCCCAAGGCTGACTGTGTTTTCAGACAAATGAGAGACCCTGGGTGACGCTTTGTGGTTCAAATCAGGGATGAAGGGCCAGTGGAGCCCTGACACACAGGAACTTTCCCTGGGCGATATCTTCCTTCCAGTCCCGATTAACTCGCCAACTCTGGATTGATCCCTTCACTGATTAATGATCTAATCAACAGAGACCAGCTCACCTGATAGACAAAAGAGCTTTTAGAAATGAGAAGTTCATCGACTTGGTGATCAAAAGGACTTGAAAAGTGGTTCAAAACACAGAGAAACTGAAACGGATTCAGAGTATGTAAAAAAGATGGCGCCTGCCAGGCAGCTCTGGAGGCTGAGACTGAAAGTTCAAAGCCAGCCCCAGCAAGAGCCAGGCGCCAAGCAACTCAGGGAGACCCTGTCTCTAAATAAAATACAAAATAGGGCTGGGGACGTGGCTCAGTGGTCCAGTGCCCCCGAGTTCAGTCCCTGGTGCCTCCCTGCTCACATGAAATGCAAATCTCTGCTAGAAGACCCAGGTTCCCTTCTCAGAGGGGCAAAGATAAAAAAAAAAAAAAAAAAATAGTCAGCTAGGCGTGGTGGCACAGGCCTATAATCCCAGCAAATTGGGAGGATGAGGGCCGGGATGACGTCTGAGTCCAGCCTCAGCAAATTAGTGGTCCCTAAGCAATTTAGTGAGATCCTGTCTCAAAATAAAAAATAAAAAAGGGACTATAGTTCAGAGGTAAGGCATCCCCGGGTTCAATCCCTAGTACAAAAAAAAAAAAAAGAAAAAGACAATAGTCTGTGTCAGCTATTTTGAAAAGGAGCCCTCAATTCCTGCTTGAAATATAATTTAGTCTAACCTTTTTGGAGGACATTTACACCTGGAGTGCAAAAATATGTGTCTAAGTCATTTATTGAAAATTCCATGTTATTTGTAGTAGCAAAAGAAAATTGTAATCTAACCTAAATGCCCATCACGAGTCCTTTTGTTGGACAGTTGTGTGGTTCTGGCATAATCCATGCTCTAAAAAGGGCGCAGCTCCCATGCTTGTGATACCAGCCATTCAGGAGTCTGAGGCAGGAGGATCAGCAAGTTCAAAGCCAGCCTCAAACTTAGCGAGGCCATAAGCAATTTGGCGAGACCCTATCTCAAAAAATAAAAAGGCCTGGGGTGTGGCTTAAGGGTTAAGTGTCCCTGGGTAGGAAAGAAGGAAAGAAAAGGAGGGAGAGGGAAAGAAAATGCACATGTCTGTTCAGATTTAGCTTCCTTCCAGAGCCTTGTCTGGTCACATAAAATAGTCCGGGACCCCTCTCCAAAACAACTGATTGATTTTCACCCCCATGAAAGGTCCCCGGGAGGCGCTTCGGCCACCAGAGGACGCCGGAGGTCCGCGACCAGGACAGTGGGGCAGACCTGGGGCAGGAGCAACTCGGCGAGACCCTCTCCCAAAATAAATTAAAGGGCTGGGCATGTGGCTCAGGGCCTCAATTCCTGGTAAATAAGCAAACAAATAAAGAAATAAAAATAAAAACAAAAAAAGTCACTTCGGCTTCCCCTGCAAGAAGGGCCACGCCCTCGCCCTCGCGCAGACCCCGGGAGGGCGGGGCTCACGGGGTGGAGTCCCTGGGACCTGCGCTGAGCCCGGGAGGGTGCTGCTCCACCTCCTGATCCGCCCGGTCCCCACGCCCTCCCTCCCCAGCGCAGGTGCTGGAACCCTTGGGGGGGGAATGGAAAACGAGGCAGTGGGTGCTTGGAGCTTGTGGGGGCCCGTGGCTGGTTTACCCTTCCCCAAATCCTTACGTGATGGGAGCCACTTTGTGACCCAGCTAGGAAAAGGTGGGGTTGGAAATCATTCAACAAACACCTGACTGAGGCTCCGCTACCTGCTACCTGCTTTGAAGATAACAGAATAGGATAATTGGGTAGAAACTGGGTGCTGAGGTGGGGTGGGGTCTTGCTTTATACTCCCTGGAGGAGGTGACTTAGTAACTAACTCTCCTCCCGCTCTTCTCTCTCTCCCTCCCTCCCTTCTTTCTTTTCTTCTTTCGAGGTTTTGGAACTCAAACCCAGGGCCTCGCACATATTAAGTGTGTGTGCTCATGTGTCTTAAGTTATATCATTCACACCCAACGGGGTTGGATTATCTGTGTACAGTTTAAAGATTAATCACAGGCTAGGGATGTGGCTCAGTGATAAAGCACCTGCCTCCTGTGTACAGGCCCCTGGGTTCAGTCTCCAGAACTTCCAAAAAGAAAGAGAGAGACACTAATAATAAAGAGGCTTCCCTGATTGGAAAACAGAACATCACCAGAATTCTAAACCTCCCGGGCAACCTCTTTTTAGCTCCTCCTTTCCCAGCCTAACCCCATTCAGAATTTTGTATTAAACATTTCCTAGTTTGCTTTTTTAGTTTGAGACAGAGTTGCTTAGGGCCTTGTTAAATTTCTGAGGCTAGCTTTGAACGTTCTTCCTGCCTCAGCCTCCAGATCTCTACTTTTCTTTATAGTTTTACTGCCTTGTATGTGTGGATCCCTAAATAATACTGGGGTGAGTGTGCCCGAATTTGGCCCACATGTAAATCCAGCCATCTGTGATCCATTGGCTTCTAACTTCTTTTGTTCAACATTATGTTTTTGAGATTCATCTCTGTTGTTGCATGGAGTTGTAGTTCATGTGTAATTCATCTGGGTAGAATTCTTTTGTAGGATTGCATTACAGTTTTTTTATACACATATTTTTAGATGTCGGTGGACCTTTATTATTTATTATAGGTGGTGCTGAGACTCAAATCCAGTGCCTCACACAGGCTAGGCAAGCGCTCCACCACTGAGCCACAAACCCAGCCCCTTCTAGTTTTCTTAATCCACTCTTCTGTTGATAAACATTTGGGTGGTATCCATTTCTTTTCTTTTAAAATAGGACCACGGGTACAATGACCCTTCTCTTGTTTGGACTGGTTTGGGGCTGGGCAGCAGTTCTTAACTTTGGCTGCTCTTTAGAAGAATCAGGGAGATGTTTCAAAATGCTCATGCCAGAAGCCCCACCCCCAGATAATCAAATCAGGATGTGGGGGTGGGGTGGGGCCCAGGCTTAAGTATTTTTAAACACTCTGTAGGGAAATCTACTCTGCGCCAGCCAGGGCCGAGAACCCCTGGGAGGCCGCCGGTTGCTGGGAGAGGAGTCACCTGTTAACTGAGGTCAAACTTTTCCCAAGTAGTTGTGGCCGTTGACACTCTGGCTAGCCCTGACATCCTCATCAACACTTGATATTGATCAAATTTTTGCTTTTTGTCCTTCTGGTGAGTGTGAAATGACATCTCACTGTGGATTCCATTTGCATTTCTCTCATTACTAATGAGGGTGGCTGCTTAGTGAAATTGCTGCTGGAACAAAGGATGAAAAAAAAGGTAGCCAGGTGAAGATCTATGGGAGAGAGATTTGGTGAGAAGGGAGGTTGAACAGCAGGTGCCAAGGTCCTGTGGTGGGAAAGGGCTGGGATGTGGGAGGAACAGAAGGAGGTTGGGTGAAATCATTGTTGCATGGGGGAGGAAGAGAGCTGAAGAGAAGGTGAGCAGGGATTGGATCAGCAGGACCAAGCTGTCATGGCAAGGATATGGGCTTTTCCTCTGAGTGAGGGTTGTGGTGGTGGGGGGCAATCTGCTGCTCCCTCTGGCTCCAAGTGGAGCCTCCTGTGGAACTGAAGGGCTGTGGAGGGCGATGTGTTCTGCATCCCTCACCAGTCAGAGGAGGGAGGGTGATGTGTTCTCAGCTGCTGTCCCAGCACCTAGTGACGGAACCAGACACTTGTCCTGCTGTCTTGTTGGTGTGGGGAAGACTTAGAGGTTGTCCTGATTCTGCCTTCCCAGTGAAAACCAGTACCATGGGCCTGACACACCTCACAGGGGAGCTGGAACCCGAGCACAGCTTTCCCTCACCGGGCCCATCCCACAGGCCAATCAGACGGTGTCCTCCGTGGAGCTTCGTGGATCCTTCAGACACGGGGCCTGATTCTCAGGTGAAGGGCTTGCCTCTGCCCTAGGCTTGCTGCTGTCTCTCGCCTTGCCCACAGCCATCTTTCCCAACGAAACTCTAAGCAGGTCCCTCCTCCGCTGCAAATCCTTCCTTGGCTCCCCAGTGCCCTTGAGGCAAAGTCCAAACTACTCAGAAGCCCTGGAGGCGGGCCAACCTGATTCCTCCCACCCCCGGGAGCAGGCTCTGCAGAGGTTACTGATTCTTACCCCGGGCCTTCCCCCTCCATATTTCTTCACTTCCTCTGGAAAGGCGCGCCCCCACCCCGTCAGGTGACCAGCCTCTAGACGGTCACAGCGTCCCGTCTCTCCCCCAGCCCCCCCCCACCTAGCCCACCTCCCTTTGCGTTATAATCCTCTGTTTACTTCGTCTGTCTCCCCCGCCGACCGAGGAGCTCCCGGGGGAGAGACCCGGGTGCAGCCGCAGCTCCAGGAACCGCGCCTGGCTCCTCGAGGGCGAAGGGAAGGGACAGCGCATTTCGGCGCACGATGCCGGACTGCTTTGCAGAAAGCCGGCGGCCCTCCACGTCGCCAGCAGCCACGGCGAGGGCCGTGTCCTGGCATCCGCCCCAGCAGTGTGCACGGTCTCTCGTCCACGCCACGCTGTTGGCGAGGTGCCGGCAGGAGGAGGACCTCTCCGCCCGCTTCCAGAGCCCGGGGCGCGGGCCGGTGGCGGAAGGTCGGGTATCGGGGTCCCAGGCACCAGAGGCGCTCAAACGCGGGGCGCCGAGTTGGCGAGCACGGGGCGTCCGGCGGGGGTCCGGCCTCGCGAGGGCTCCCAGCGCCCGGGGTCCCGCCCCGACAGCCGGCCTCGGAGGAGTGGAAGCCCCCCGGAGCCGGGCTCCCAGCGCCACGCGGCGCGAACCCAGCCCGTCCCCCGAGCACCTGCTTGGGGCGTGGCCTTTGGCGGACGCGCGCCTCCGATTGGTGCGGCGTTGACAAAGGGGCGTGGCGCTCGCGGCCCCGCCCCGAGGCTGGGGTATTTAAAGGAGGCCGCGGGCTTCTTCACTCACAGCGCCGCTGCTCGGCCTCGCGGGTGGTGTTCCCTGCGGGCCCCTGCGCGACCCGGCGACCCCGGCGGCTTCAGCCACCATGCCGCGCTCTTTCCTCGTCAGGAAGCCCTCGGTCCCTCGCCGGAAGCCCAATTACAGCGAGCTGCAAGACTCTTCTCCCGGTGAGCAGAGATGCTGGACCCGGAGACGCAGGCGTGGGGGGCCTCTGAGGGAGAGGTCCTGGGACCACACCGAGTCGAGGGATGTCCTGTGGAGAAAGGCCAGGGCTCCGGAGACGAGGGGCAGGTGGATCTGGAGCCTCGGATCTTGGCGGTTGGGTGGAGGGCTGTGCTGTGGGCACAGGAGGCTTCGTGGGGGGCGAGAGGCAGAGAAGCTCCGCGAGGGTAGACAGGAGAGAAGGCTGTGCCAGGAGAGTCCTCTGGCCAGTGGCTATGAAGAGTCCGGAGTCCAGAGGGTTGGGGGAGGGGCGGAAGGAGAGGTGTAGAAGGGGGATCTGCAGGTAGCTAGCGGGGCTGAGACCAGGCCTGGGGGTCTCACTTTGGGCTGGGGACCTGGGAGACACAGGAAGTGGGAGGCTTGGGAATGGCCCCCTCGAGCTGGGCTGGGAAGTCGGGGGTCTGTCTTAGAGAGACACAGGTGTGGTGTCCTGGGTGAGCAAGGGCGTGGGAGGGCAGGAACCGCCTCTGTCCTTAGTTGTGGCCCTCAGTGGGCCAATGTTTGTTGACAGATTGAAAGTTTAATTGATGTCTGACCCTGTCCCTCTCCGTCTTCCTCAGAGTTCACCTTCCAGCAGCCCTACGACCAGGCCCACCTGCTGGCTGCCATCCCGCCTCCTGAGGTCCTCAACCCCACCGCCTCGCTGCCCACCCTCATCTGGGACTGTCTCCTAGCGCCCCACACGCAGCCCATTGGCTGGGCCTCCCTGCAGCCCCAGGAGAACCCCCAGGCAGCAGAGCTGACCTCCCTGTCTGATGAGGACAGCGGGAAGGGCTCGCAGCCCCCCAGCCCACCCTCTCCAGCTCCTTCCTCCTTCTCTTCCACCTCCGCTTCTTCCCTGGAGGCTGAGGCCTACATTGCCTTCCCAGGCTTGGGCCAACTGCCCAAGCAACTGGCTCTGCTCTCCGTGGCCAAGGACCCCCAATCTCGCAAGGCTTTCAACTGCAAGTACTGCAACAAGGAATACCTCAGCCTGGGCGCCCTCAAGATGCACATTCGGAGTCACACTCTCCCCTGTGTCTGCGCAACCTGTGGGAAGGCCTTCTCCAGGCCCTGGCTGCTGCAGGGCCATGTCCGGACCCACACTGGTAAGTATCCCTGCAGGTTACTGCCCTTCTGACCGGCTTTTGTGATTCTGGGCTGCTGTTCTCCTTTTCATTTTAATTCTTTTTGTTTGTTTTTTTTTTTATTTGAAATCAAGGAAACTAAGGCTCCAACTTAGTTCACGTTCAGGGACCTGGCCCTTTGGAAATGTTTGGCAGAAGCATTCATCAGCTAAGCTGATAGGCAGGTTCTTCTGCAGTTTCTTAGCTAAATATTTTGGAGCTGGATATGGGAAAAGTGCACCCAATACCTTGCTATTATGGCCAGGTGTGAAGGGACCCACCCTGCTCCTCCTTCCACAAACCACCCTGCCCCAGTCAGACAGGATGTTGTCATACCCCCCACCACTGCCCTAAATCCTGTCTGAGAACTTCCTCAAACTTTCCATGATGTTTCACCTGATCCTTAGTTTTCTCATCTCTAAAATGGGCATGAGTATACCCATTTTACCTTGTGGGGTATCTGTATAGGTTAAATGAAAGAATGCCTGTGGAAAGAGCAAAGCTCTTGGTGCATGATAAGCTCTCAGAAAAATAGTAGTTGGTATTTGCTTTGCTTCTATGCTGTGTGACCTTGGTTAAACAATTTAACCTCTCTGAGCCTTAGGATTATGATAGCACATGCTTTGTAGGGTAGCTATTAAGATTGCTAATCACTTTATAATAATGGTTTATAATTATGGTTCTTAGGTCTGTTTTCCTCACCCTGAGTCAATTCCACCATGAAGATCAGGGAACAACTTTGCTGATAAAAAACACAATCCCTTCAAAAAAAAAAAAAATACAGAATACAGACTGCTGCGTGTGGTGGCAGACACCCTAATCCCAGCTGCTTGGGAGGCTGAGGCAGGAGGATCATAAGTTTAAGGCCAGCCTAATCAACTTGGTGAGGCCACGATTAAAAATAAAAAACAGCTGGTACGTAGTTCAGTGGCAGTAGCCTGCATGAGTTCCTACTTCAACATGGAAAGTTTCCCAGAAACGAGGACAGGGCAGGCACCCTTCCTTTTCAGATCTTGAATGGTGGAGGTTGATGCGTTTGGGGGTGATCCTTGGAGGGTGACTTGAGAGGAAGTTCAAAGGTCATGAGAGCCTTGGGATCAAGCTGGCCAGGTTGGAGGCTGAGCTCTGTCATTTCCTGTCCTGGTGGCTGACCTTCAGCAGTGAGGGTCAGGGGGGTGGTCTGGGGGAGCCTGTCCCTTGGCAGGTCTCCTTAGCGACTGTTTCTCTCTGTGCCAAATTTGTCCTGATTTTAACATGTAAAGGTTCACCTGCCTTTTCTCCTGGTGCCGGCCTAGCTAATGGGGGCCCTATTTTGGGGGTGTTGAGGCCCTCAGGATGCTCTCCGGGAGCCTCCAGCCTCCCCTTCCCACCGGACATTTTAATGTAAAGGCTTGGCTCAGACACAAAAGGCCGTTGAAATGCACCTCGCTGTCCTGGAGGACCCCATTGTGTGCCTCGATGGTGGGCCCAGTGGGTGGGTGGGAGGGGCGGAGCAGGTGCACGGGACAGTGGTGCCCAGCACCTGTTCCCTCCGCAGCTGCTGGCCCCTGGTGTGGCAGGCCCCCTTAATCCTGGGGTATCGCATGTACAGTGCCCCCTCAGCAGCCTTTGTCCCCGCCAGCCTGGTGCCGATTTCACACTTGCGGAGCGCCATAAAGGCGTCTGGAGCCGGGCGGGGGTGGGGGTGGGGTGGGGTGGTGTCTGAGGGGGTCCTGTGGTGCACTCGGACCCCGCCACACCCCCTCACACCCTAAAAGATCCCTTCCTCCTTGGTTGAGCACTAACTGGGGGATGGGCCCTGGTCCCCAGCTCACTGATGGGCTCTGTCCCCTTCTCGTCCCCCTGGTCCTCTCCTAGTTCTCAGGGTGTGAATGAGGAAGAGCTTCACTGGGACCTGGGAGAAGGCCACCCCAGGGCTAGTTCAGTAGTGGCAGTGGCGGGTGCAGCCCCCCATCTCCAGTTCTCTCCTCCCCCCTCCCCTTGTGTGGTCCTGTGGGCGGAGCCTGCTCTTGGCTGCCCAGTGGCAACCTGTTGAGTGGGTGGGGCCCCTGGAACCTGTCCTGGTCGCCCTCCCAGCAAGGACCCAGCCAAGCACTCAGTAGGTGATGGATTAATGCACTCTCAGTTTTTCTTGAATGCCATCATTGGAATTTGATAGGTCATGGCCTGTGGGCATATCAGGCTGGGGCTGGGAGCTAGAGAATCCCGTTCTTTTTTGTTTAATGAATTAGCCTTCGGACTTTTTATTTGGAAAAGCTGTATGCCTAAGGAAAAACAAAATGTCACCACACCGTCACTGTTTTGGAAACTGTATCCTCTTGGTGGGGCAGGGATTGTGAAAAGGCATTATCTGGTGATTGTGGGGTCAAGCTTCTTTGATTCCTTTTATTAAAAGCCGGTTTATTTATTCTACATGCATTTATTGAGCACCTACTTAATCCTGAGGGGTATTGCCTCCCGTGCAAGACTTCCTACCACATCTTTGGCCAGGGAGGTGGAGTGTCTGGGCTGCAGGTTTCTGTAGCCTCAATTGGGAATGCACTTAAGGGAGGCCTCTGCCCTCTGGGACTCAGCCTGATGGTCCAGTAGTCTTGTGATGAGGGAAGCGGGCTCAGTGGCTCATGCCTGTGATCCCAGCAAGAGACAGGAGCATCGCAAGTTCAAGGCCAGCCTCAGCAATTTAGCTAAAAGGGTCTCAAAATAAACAAACAAGGGCTGAGGATGTAGCTCATTGGCAAAGCACAGAAGGGTTAGACCTCAGCGCGAAACCAAACCAGAGGGTGGCCGAGCAGCGCTGAGGTAAGCCTCCTAAGCTGCCTCTTCTCTCTCTTCTTTCTGTGTGCACTTGTGTGAGTGTGTGTGCACGTGTGTGAGTGTGTATGCACACGTGGGATTGGGAACTGAACCCGGGGGTGCTCTGCCCCTGAGCTTTTTTAGTTCCCTTTGAGACGGGGTCTCGTTAAGTCCTCCAGGCTGCCTTCAAACTTGTGACTCTCCTGCCTCAGGCTCCCGAGTAGTCTGAGGCCAGCTCTTAAGCTTTGTCCCCAGTGTAAATTAAGGTTTGACTCCAGGATTAGTAAAAAGCTTTTCCTGACCAAGAGCAGTATGTGCATTGGTCAAAATCAAGGGCTTAGGAGCCCTGCAGGGTAACCCCAAAAATGCTCCTTAACTTTTGGGCCTTAGTTGCACCAGCTTTAATATGAGGACCACAGAGGATCAAAGTGTTGAGTCTTGATCTGGTGAGCGTTTCCCAGGTCCCTGGTGACGGGAAGAGCATGTGGTCGTCCTGCTTCTCTGGGTTACCAACCCCGTGAGTGGGAGCGAGCCCCATTTTACAGATGAGAGGAGGCTCAGAGCAGCCAGAATACTGCTCCGGTCCCTCAGGAAAGCCACCATCTCCCTGTGAACCGCAGGCCTCTGGGCCCAATCTGCGGGCCGCCAGGACCCTTTCAGGGTGGTGTGGGGCGGGCCCTTCAGGAAAGGCCCCGCCGCCCAGCGTGACTCCCTCTGTCCTCCCCCAGGTGAGAAGCCCTTCTCCTGCCCCCACTGCAGCCGGGCCTTCGCTGACCGCTCCAACCTGCGCGCCCACCTGCAGACCCACTCGGACGTGAAGAAGTACCAGTGCCCGAGGTGCGCCCGCACCTTCTCCCGCATGTCCCTGCTGCACAAGCACCAGGAGTCGGGCTGCTCGGGTGGCCCCCGCTGAGCCTGCCACCACCCCAGCTGCCATCCAGGAGGAAGGCGCCCCGTCCATCGCCCCGCCACGGAAGCCACCGATGCCTGGCTGCATGGCCCCGTGGACTTTGCAGGCTGCTGACTGGTGTCGCGCCCCGGGGGCCTCATGGGCTTTGAAGGAGCCTCTCCGGCCTTCCTGTGGACAGTGGACCGAAGGTGGCCTTCCCGAGTTGGCCTCTGGGCTCGTGTCTCCAGGGCTGTGTGGATGCAGCTGCTGAGCAACAGGACAGAGCGGACAGATGAATGGAAGCTCCCCCACCCCACTTAGGAGACTGCTCCCCTCCCTGTGCTCCCACAAGGAACCCTCCGCCACCTTCCCGAGGTGTGACTGACTATGCAACAGTCCCGCCCCCACGCGCATCTGTGGGGCACTGGAGGGCGGCTTCGAACACAAGGATGCACCGGAGGATGCCCCTGGCCCTGGGCAGCTATTTAGCCTCCTGTTTGTCCTGGGGACACCTGTTTCACGGGCAATTTAACCATGTCTCCAAAGGGACTGTGAGTTATGGCCTTGCCTGTTGGGCTGAGTGGGCTGCTTCGGCCTGACCAGTTTGTCTCCCAGAGTGCTCCGGGGCCCTGACAGGCAGGCCTACAAGGACGATGTTTACATTTTTAAAGGTACACTGGTGTGTATATTGCAAGTGACATCTTGTATTAAGGAAACATTTTGTATAGTTATATATACAGTTTATTGATGTTCAATAAAGGCATTAATTTATATATTACAGAGGCTCCTCTTGGTCTTGCGGGTGTGGGCATTTTCAAAGGTCTTCAGGAAAGGAAGAGGGCGGGCGGGATTCCTGGAGCTTTGGTACTTCTGACACAGCCTTAAATCTTGTCCTTGGAAATGGCATGTGCTGGAGAGCTGCCCTGTCAGGGAACTTGGGCAGATGAGACTCGTGGGCCTCCTGGGGCTCGGAGACCCTTGGCTGCCAGCAAGCCCCTGCACTCCTGGCGCCTCTGGTCCCTCCTCTGGCTTTGGCATTTTGAAGCTGAGCAGGCCCAGGGGGTGCGAGAGGGGCTTCCTGGGTCCTCACTGGCTCAGGCCAGGGAAGGTCTTTGGGGCAGGATTGGCGCCCCTCCCCGCTGGAGAAGAGGATGTCCTTCCTGTTCCCAAGGGCTCTGGGCCTGCTGGCCTCCCTGTCAGGCCGCCCACACCTCCGTCTGGCTGCTGGGTACCAAATGGCCTTTGATGCAAGGAAATTGGCTGGCGGGAGCCAGGAGGGTGAGAAGCCAGGCCAAAGGGTAGGGGTCATTCAGCTTCCTGCCCAGAGGATGGGAGGACCTGGGCTGGGGCCTGGCGGGGCAATTCACTCCTGGCTGGCTGGCAGTGGTGACTTCACCTCGGGGGCCTCCTGGGGCAGGAGAAAATGAGTGTCCCTTTTGAGCACAAAAGGTGCCGAAGGTGCCAGCTTCCTGCCGGCCGCTGAGCAGGCGTCCCGGAGCTCACGGCCTGGAGTCAGGCTGGGGGCTGGTGAGAAGGAGAGATGGTTCTTTCTTCTAAACAGGAAACGGTGACCCGCGGGCCCAGGGCCTTAATGACTTGCAGCCTTCCTCCCCAAAGGAAAAAAAAGTCCTCTAACAATCGCCAAATTGTGCCGGCCCCCCTGAGGGGAAGCTGGGGTGGGGTGGGGGCTGGGCATCAGTTGGCTGAAGGCCTACTGTGTCCCGGTCCCTGTGGGTCCCTGTGAGTCCCTGTGGCCACCCACAGTAGGTGCTGAGACCGGCAAGTGAGCAACTTCACAGTGTCCAAGGGACGGGCCTCTGGGAAGGGAGGCCAGAGCCCCCGGGCCTGGAACCGCAGGGGTCTGGGAGTCGGAGAGGCCAGGCTCCCCCCTCCTGGGGCCACAGTTTTGGCTCCACACAACAGGGTGACAGCAACCTGCCCCCTGCAGACCATAAAGAGGTGGTCATTCTGTCCTGGGGTGACAGCTGTGGACAGACACACAGTCCCCATGCTCACGGAACCCGAGTTCCAGTTGGGGAGACAGAAAACAAACGTGATTCAAAAGGAGCTGCTCTGCCACGCGGTGCCAGGGGCCAGGAGAGGCCGAGGCTGGAGGACTGGTGGTGGGTGGGGCTGGGGGATGAGGCTGTCTCCAGAGCTGGGAAGACCCGGGGGGCTCTGAGGCTGGAGGGAGCAGGGCTGGGTGGCTGGGGGGAGACTGAGCAGGGTGGGGGGTGGGGGTGGGAGTTTTGTCTCAGCCAGGGGTGGGGGCGGGGAAGTGGAAGCAGCTTTACAAAGGGTCTCCTGGCTGCTGGGGAGCAGAGTTTGGGATCAGGGAGAAAAGGCACAGAAGCTGGGCACGGTGAGAAGGCAGAGGGGGAGGGGTGACAGGTGGCAGTGGCCTGGCCCTGGCCCTGGGGTGGCCTTGGGGATGAGACTGGAGTCGTGCTCACCCAGCCCAGAGCTGGCTCCTGGGAGCCCTGGAAGAGCTGTTTTGGGGATGCGGGGGGGGGGGGGGGGTATCATGAGGTGGCGGGGAAGTGCCCCACTGAGCCACATGGCCAGGTGCAAAGAGCCTGCAGCTGCCCTTGCAGGGGGAGAGGTGGGAGCCCAGTGACGGTCACCCTTGTTGGTATTTGCATTGAACTCTGGAAATTTAAGGCGACATACTAATAAAGGTGGTTTCCGGGGCTTGTGAGAGGTGGAACTCAGATGAAAAGGGACAAGGACTGGAGTCCAGGGAGACTTATTTTTAAATTGTTTAAATGTTTTATTTTAAAATAATTTCAACCTGCCCAAAGTTGCATGGAAAACACGCGGAGCCGGCTTCTCCGTTCACACTGCCCAGTGTGTTGGAGTTTAGTGTCCCTGTCTTCTCCGTTCACACTCACACACACTCACTCACACACACACTCACACTGAGGATGCGGCCTGGGGGGCCTCAAGGCTGCACCCGGCCCTTACTGCTGAATATTTTTGCATATGTTTCCTAGGGACAGGAATGTTTAAAATTTTAAAAAGAAGGAGAGGAAGATTCTTTTTGATGACCCGGGTCCCCTCCCCACCAGGGTGTCCTGTTGAGACAGATCTCCCCACTGTCCTGGGTGTCCTGCGCAGCACCTGGGAGCTGGGGATGGAGAGGGCTGGGACCAGGTCCCAGGAGCATTCCCTGTCCTGTCTCTTGGGCAGCCCCCAGCCTGGCCTGTCTTTGTCCTTCATGTTTTGACACTTGGGAAGGGTCCAGGCCAGCTGTCGCAAGATGGTCCCTTGGTCTGGGCTTTCCTGCAATTCAACTTGACAGCGCAGGTCTGGCAGACCGCAGAGGCAGGGGTGTCTCTCCCAGGGCAGGGGTCCCCGGGGGCCGGTGGTCCCTCTGCTGATGTCACCTGGACCACGGTCAGGTGCCCTGGCAGATTCTCCCCGCGGAGGCTCCTTGTCCCTCTCCTCACCCACACCTTGCTGGAGGCCCTCAGAGGCCAGGTGGATGCTTCAGCCGTCACCAGGGACGGTGGCCTAGCTCGGGCGAGCGGCTCACTCCGCCGCCCACTCCTCTGGCTGGCTCTCTGGTGGAAGTCGCCCTGTGTCTGGGCAGCGGCCTGGGGCTGTGGCTGGGGGAAAGGCCAGCAGGGAGCCGGGGGGTCTGGCCGGGCCATTAGACCCTCCCCTGGGATTTTCCTTAAAACCGAGTCCAGGAAACAAAGGGCTGTAAAGCCACCTCTGTGCGAGTGTCCAGGCAGGCAGGTCTGGGGCCAGGGCCACCGCTGGGCACAGCTGGGCCCCATGAGTGACCTCGAGGTGACTCATGGTGTCCCCTGAGCTGGGACGGGGGATTCTAGCAGGCTGCATCTGGGGTGCCCCGACTCCTCTCTGATTTCAATTTTTCATTTCATAATGTTACGGGAATTTATTTTCTCATTTAAAAAAATGTAGGGCTGGGGATGTGGCTCAAGCGGTAGCCGCTCGCCTGGCATGCGGGTTCGATCCTCAGCACCACATTCAAAGACGTTGTGTCTACTGGAAACTAAAAAATAGAAATATTAAAAAATTCTCTCTCTCTCTTTAAAAAGAAAAAATGTAAAGCTGGGATCTGGAACTCAAGTACCGTGAGCAACTCATGCTCTCCAGCAAGATGTGACGGCACAAAGAGCTTGGTTTGCTGTGGGCAGGGGCGGGGGGTGCCTGGGGATGGGACCCAGGGGTGCTTAACCACTGAGCCACAGCCCCAGCCCTTTTTAAATTTCTTGTTTTGAGACGGAGTCTCACTCAGTTGCTTAGGGCCTTGCTAAGTTACTGAGGCCTCCAGAGTTGCAGGCCTCCACATCCAGCCCCTACAGCTTTTCCAATGAAGCAGAGCGAAGTCTGGTCCTTACCCACAGCCCTGGCCTGTCAGCATCTGCTGAGCAGAGGGGTCCATTCTGCCTGTCTTCTAGAAACCCTGCTACGAGGCACAGCCTTTACCAGCGAGGCAAGCGTGGGTGCCTCGTACCCAGGAAGAAGGGCTCAGGCCCAGGTCCCTGGTGGGCAGGGTATTCTTGTGGCCCCTGCACCCTGGGAGAGCTGGACCAGGTGTTCCCGTGGGCAGGGCGCCCACCAGACAGACTCCCTCTGCCCCGCTCGCTCGGCCTCTCGCCCTGTGAGGTCCCCAGTTGGGTGATATATCGGCCTCTTGGGTCGCTCTAAAAATACCACGAACTGGCGGCTCCTCGCCACGGAGGGTTCGGCCCACAGCCTTGGAGATGCCAGCCCCAGGTCAAGGCGTCCCCGGGCTGTGCTCCCTGTGAGGCTGGGGGGGGATCCTTGGAGCCTCCTCTTTGTGTGTGTCCTCTCGGGTCCTGTGACACCAGTCATTGGATTTGGGGCCACCCTCATCCACGAGGATCTCATCAGAACTTGACTGCATTACGAAGATCCTACTTCCAAATAAGGCCACCTTCATAAATCCCTAAGATCGGGACCTGAACAGATTCGTCCAGTTTTCTCTCACCGGGAATAGAACCCAGGGTGCTCTGCCACTGAACTCCACCTCCAGACCCCACGCCCACCCCCAGGGGTCAGATCCAGGAGCCCCTAACCACTGAGCCACATCCCCAGCCAGGACCTCACTGAGCTGCTTAGGACCTTGCTAAGTTGCAGAGGCTGGCTTGGAACTCGTGGTCCTCCTGCCTCAGCCTCCCGGGCTGAGGGGAACCTAGGTGGGCGCCACCGCACACCACAGAGACAGATCTTTCTGTGGGACACCATTAGCCCACTACAGGGGGCTGTGTCCAAGGGCTTCACATCCCCTTCTTAGGGCCTAGGGCCGGGGACAGATCCAGGAGCTTTTCCTATTCACTCACCAAACCCTGCGGCCTGAGGAGGGACCTGGGGAGGAGGCTCAGGGTGAGTCAGAACCTGCCCAGCAGCTTGCAGAAGGGAGAGGGCCTCAGGGGAGAGCTCGCCAGCCTGTGAGCTCTGGGCTGCAGGATGAGCAGGCACCAGGGCATGGACGAGAGGGACCAGTGGGGACTAGGGCCAAGGCCAGGAAGGTTGATGGGGTGGGGGGTGGGGGGGTGTCTGGATTTATCCCGAGGGCATGAGGGAGCCCTGGGAGGTGACTGCGTGGCCTGTCCTCTGGCGGCTGAGTGGAGAGCAAGCCTGGCAGCCGGGAGGGCAGCTGAGGAGGAGGCCACTGGGGCAGCAGGGGAGGCAGAGGAGGAGTGGGAGGAAGGAGGCCGGCGCAGCAGCCAGGCCAAGCCCGCAGACCCTGGCCACGCCGGATCCCTCTGATGATCCCTCCGATCCTCAGATCCTCAGGGCAGCGCTGGAGCCCGGCTGCCTGGGTCCTGACCCTGCTCGGGGCCCAACTGCTGTGTGAGCAGCCGCGAGTGCTGGACCTCTCTGGGTGTCCATGTCCCTTATCCCATGGCCAGCTGCTCCTCCAGGGCGGTGGTGCAGAACCAGCAGTGAGCACTCACCAACCGCTGGGCCTGGGGAGTGCAGCCTCGGGGCAGGGCAGGTGGCCCAGCAGGAGCAGGGCCCAGGGTTCAGTCCCCAGCGCTGACTGCAAAAGTAAGTAACAAAGAAAAGGAAACAGCCCTCCATCACTGGGGGGCCCAGCCAGGGCGCCTGGTGCCCCACCCGCTCCTCAGGCTTCCATGGGGCCAAGAGGGCAGCGGCAGAGAGCTGAGCCCTTGTCACTCAGGGCCGTGCCTGGGACAGGGATGCCCAGCTCTGCCCCAGGACATGGCCTGGGCTAAGCTGGGGGCTTTCCTTTGTGGTGCCACCAATGTCTCACTCGGAGACCCTGGAGGAGCCCCTGCCCTCCCCAGGACCTGCAAGCAGGTCAGTGGAACCTACTCAGCCCCTGACCCAGAGCAAGATGTAAAGCTGTGGAGCAGTGGACAACCTGAGCGCCCGGCCAGCTGACTGGAGTGTCCACTGGGTCCTGGTGTGCCCTGAGAGCCACGTGGCAGATCCAGGACAGTCTCCAAGACATTCTGCTGTTTCTCTTGGTCTCTGTGGCACTGGGGACTGAACCCAAGGGCTCTGCCACAGCTCACTGAGCCACTTCCCCACCCCCGGCCCCTTTTTAAATTTTGAGACAGGGTCTCAGATAAGTGCTTAGGGCCTCCCTGAGTTGCCGAGGCTGGCCTTGAACTTGTGATCCTCCTGCCTCAGCCTCCTGAGCAGCTGGGATGGCGCTGCCACCAAGGGGCTATTTTTCTTCCTAAACAGAAACACCCTGAAGAGCAGCCCTCAGGCCCACAGTGTGGGGTGTAGAGGGCTGAGCAGTGGCGGCACCTCGTGTCCCCTGAGGGTGTTGTCACTTGCAGGTTTGATGCTTGGGTGGCATGTGGTGCCACCTCAGCCCTGAGTCTGGGCAGCCCACGCGCCATCCCAGGGTGGCCTGTTATTCCCGGAGACGCGGCTGTTCACCTTGCAGAGCAGCTTGGGGGCCAGTGACCTTCCAGGGAACCTGGAGGTGTGTGGGGTGACAGCGCCCGGGAGAGGCAGGGCCTCAGCTCAGAAGGGACGAAGGAGCGTCCAGCCATGAGCTGCAGGGGACGGCGCGGGACTTCGCAGGCGGCTTTCTGGAGACACCGTCCTCCCGTGTGGCTCTCAGGGGACACCCACGCCTGGTGGAGCCCCTCTCCCCGCCCCAGATCCTTCCGCAGCGCGTGGCCGTGGCGTCCCCTGAAGGATCGCAAGGCCCCCTGCGCCCCCCGAGCCCGGCTTCCCTCCGTGCGCCCCGGAGCCCGGCTTCCCTCCGTGCGCCCCGGAGCCCGGCTTCCCTCCGTGGCGGGGGCCAGCCATCCCGGGCTCCTCCTTCCCTCTCCGCCCCTCGTTTCTGCTTTTCGGGGCTGGGGATCCGCGGGCCGCGCTCCAGCCCCAGCTGCACCCCTGGTCCGGGACGGACCTCGCCCTTTTGGGGACGTGTGGTTGTAGGCTCGCGGGGCCCTGGTGGAGAATGTCCCAGCTCCAGCGGGTTTGGGGGGACTGCGAGCCACGGAGGGGAGGACCCCGCCGTTGGGATCCTCGGAGGCACCCGCTGTCTGTCACCCGCTGGTGTTCAGCGGTCGCGTTCACAGTCTGGGGACGCCCCGGGGCCCAGCCGCCGCCCCACCCCCCTGCGCGACGCCTGTCCTGGGTGGTCAGCGGGTTCAGGTGACAGTTTCTCCAGATGCGATCCCACGCAGCACCCTCAGATGCACAATGTCCGATGACACGATTGCATTCCCCTCGGGAGACACGGAGTGGCGCTTCTCTGCACCGGGAGGGCTCTGCTCAGGCAGGATTTTTTGGGGGTGGGTGGGGTGGAGTGGGGAGGTACCAGGTACTGAACTCAGGGGCACTCGGCCACTGAGCCACATCCCAGCCCTATTTTGAATTTTATTTAGAGTCAGGGTCTCCTGAGTTGCTTAGTGCCTTTCCGCTGCTGAGGCTGGCTTTGAATTTGCCATCCTCCTGCCTCAGCCTCCCAGCTGCTGGGATGACAGGCCTGCGCCACCGCCCACCTTGGACAGGGTTTGAACCCTGGCTGCCCCGCCCCAGGGCCAGGGTGATTTCTGCTGGTGGTGCCCACCCACTGCCTGGCAGGGTGGGGTCAGGGAGTGAACCACTCAGACTTGCATCCGGGTCTCTGCTCTGGCTGAGGACGGGCCTGAGAAAAGTGTGGGGCTCCAGGCTGCTCCAGGCACTGGCCCGCAGCAGTGAGCCAGGAGCTGGGGGGCCGGGTCGAGGCCAAGGTGGAGCAACTGGTTCTGGAGGCCAGGGATGGAGGTAATCACCACAGCCCGGGGGAGGAGCACAGCTCTGTGGCTGTCACACTCCCATGTGACAGATGAAGACACCAGGTCCCAGGGAGGAGACGCTTGCCCAAGTTCTCCCCCTGGGGATAATGGCTAAACCAGGATTTGAACCTGTCTCAGGGAGGGGAACCACGTTGCAGATGGACTGTGGGAGAGCCGCAGGGGAGCTAGCTCCGTCTGGGGCGTGAGGGGAGCTTCTGGGAGAACTTTGGCAGAGGTGGAGATGCAGGCAGCCAGAACAGCAAGCGCAAAGGCCCTGGGGTGGCTGTGGGCAGTGTGGCTGGAGAGGAAAGAAGGGGGAGCTGGGGAAGGAGAGGTGGGAAGGGGCTGGCCCTGTGGGGCTTTGTGGGCCACGGCCAAGCACCAGGTGTTTGGATTTTACTCTGAGCCACGGGAAGCCACCAGGGGATTTATGCGGAGGCATGACACAACCTGACTTCCCTCTGGCCTTGTGTGGGAGTCGAGCTGGGGAGGACAGGAAGTGGACAGGAGAGGCGGCACCTGCAGGCTGAGGCTCCCTGGCAAGTCAGCAGAGGAAGAGGG
This sequence comes from Urocitellus parryii, assembly GCF_045843805.1. Lineage (NCBI taxonomy): Eukaryota > Metazoa > Chordata > Mammalia > Rodentia > Sciuridae > Urocitellus > Urocitellus parryii. The sequence continues at coordinate 192,492,434 of NC_135536.1, read as the reverse complement.
GCCGAGGTGTCTTTGTGGCTGGGGGTGGGCTGCAGCGTGATCGCAGGGGGACCGGCGGAGGAAGGACTCCAGTTCTGGCTGGGTGGAGGCTGGTGCCAATGGACAGCATTGGGCCCTGGGGAGAGGACCTGGAGGAGGCTGCGAAACAGAGGCAGTCTTTATATCTCTGCCCAGGGGCTGCCCAGTGGACCCTCCTTCTCTCCCAGGCCCACGGCTGGCAGCCAGACCTCTGTGTCCCCCTACCCCTCAGACCCTGGGCTCAGAGAGGCCAGAACAGCACTGTCGCAGCCCAGCACGTGGTGGCCAGGACTCAATATGTGTGGGATTAGTTGAAGAAGGTCGTGGACGACCTTGGTGGAGACTCGGGCAGTAGGGAGCCACGGAGGGTCTGGAGGAGGGGTGGGCTGCGTCCTCTGGCCCCTGCTCCCTCTCCACCTGGCCTGTGCAGACAGTCTGCTGGGGACCCTGGTTCAGGCTCAACAACTGGTTCTGGAGCCCGGCACTGGAGGGCCCCAGCCCAGTCTCTGGGAGAGCCGGTGACACCCTGGCTGGAACTAGCAGACTGCAGTCCCCCAGGGGAGGGGCTTGCCCAGGGCCCCACCCCCAGGCCACTGTGGCCGAGCCGGGATTTATTTTATATTTTATTTTTTTAGTTGTAGATGGACACAATACATTTATTTGTTTGTTTGTTTGTTTGTTTATTTATTTATCTTTATGTGGTGCTGAGGATCGAACCCCGGGCCTCCCACATGCTAGGCAAGTGCTCTGCCACTGAGTCACAGCCCCAGTCCTTATAAATATCTTCTTTAGAGACAGGGTCTTGTGGAGTTGCTGAGGCTGGCCTCGAACTTGCTTTACTCCTGCCTCAGCCTCCTGAGCCTCTGGGATGACAGGCGTGCTCCACCCTGCCTGGCAGCTCCGAGCCTTTTGACAAAGTGAGCTCACCTGGTGACCAGAACCGCCGTCTAGAACAGAACCTGGCCGGGCGCAGAGGACACCCCTGTAACCCCAGCTGTGCCAGCGGCCAGCCTCAGCCATTTGGCAAAACCCTATCTCAAAAAATAAAAAGGGCTGGGCTCTCCGTGGTGGGGCAGCGAGTTCAGTTCCCGGAGCCGCAGTGACCAGGCGTCAACAAGGTCCAGAGGCTGCCCGGGTGGGCCCTGGCTGGCCCCCATCCTCTCCAGCCCCGAGCTGTGGTCTGTTTTGGTGTCTGATTTCCGCCATCCTGTGAGCGGGGAGAGGGCGGTGGCGTCGGGGGGACAGAGAGACACCTTCCTCAGGGTGGGACTGACGCCACCCGAAGGCACAAGCCGCCCCCAGTCAGCCCAGGGGAACACCACCACCCAGGGTCCCTCAGCCCCTTCACAGTCCCTCCTGCCTCCCGCCTCCGCTCCTCCCGGCCACCAGCCGCCCTTCTGCAGAGCCCGGCACCGGTCCCCTGCGCCCGGTTCTCTCCCTGGCCTGATTATTTTGAGATCTGTCCCCGTCACAGTGGGTCACAATAGTTCATCCTTCTTTAAAACTGTGTTGCCCGGTGGTGCCCTGGGTGGCCAGACACTCACCACGGGTGGGTGGACGTTGGGGTCCCAGCCGGTTGGGCCCATAACAGATAAACTGCCTGGAAACCCGGGGCCAGCCCCTGTGGGCGCCTGTCCTCGGTAAGTCCACGGGGGCACAATGGCCGACTGGACGGGCCTGTGCTGGGCTCCTTAGGAACCTGCCAAACTCCCCCCCAGAGTGGCCGCAGGGTCTCGCACCCCCAGGTGCAGGCAGGGCGGCCAGGAAGTCCCGCCTCCCTCCTGGGCCTGAGGTACTTGGTGGCGGTCTCAACTGGCATCCTCCAGTGTCTGGTGAAGTCACACCCTCTCCATTCACCTGTCTCCATCAGTGAGGACCTGCGATGTCCAGATCTCTCACCCTGTGAGCTGGGCCGCCATCGCCCGTGATCCCATCAGCTCGGGAGTCTGAAGCAGGAGGTTCACAAGTTCAAGGCCAGCCTCAGCAACTTGGTGAGACTCCATCTCAAAAACTATAAAAACAGGCTGGGGATATGGCTCAGTGGTTAAGCACCCCTGGACTTCGTCTCTAGTACCCCTCCCAAAATTGTAAAATTTTGGCTTTTTTGATACTGGGATTGAACCCAGAAGCATTCTGCCTGTGAGCTCCATCCCCAGCCCTTTTAAATTTTATTTTGAGACAGGGTTTCACCAAATCGCTGAGGCTGGCCTCAAATTTGGGATCCTCCTACCTCAGCCTCCTGAATCACTGCGATTACACGTGTATACCACTGTGCTGGGCTTGTTCACTTTTTCTTTTTCTTTTGGTACTGGGAATTGAACTCGGGGACACTCGGCCACTGAGCCACTCCCCCAGCCCTTTTTTGTATTTTATTTAGAGACAGGGTCTCACCGAGTTGCTTAGGGCCTCTCCATTGCTGAGCTGGCTTAGAACTCGTGACCCTCCTGCCTCAGCCTCCTGAGCCCTGGGATTACAGGTGTGGACCTGCGCCCGGCAGCGCTTGTTCACTTTTCATCGATTTCTTGCATGGGATTCTGAGGGTTCCTTCCATTTCTGGATGCAATTCCTTGTCAAGTATGTTCTGTTGGTACCCGTGGGGACCTCTTTTCTCGTCACATCCTGGCCTGGTTTTCTATGGGACGACTCGAGGTCTGGGTGCTGTCCGGGAGGGCTTGGCGTTCCCTCCCGGCCTCGATGCCTGGTCAGGGGGCCGCAGGGGGTGTGGAAGGAGAAACGAGGAGCAGACTCTGCCCCCCTCCCCGGCGCAGCTCACAGCCGCAGAGTCGCGGATTCTGGTGAGGACGCACCCTGGGCTCTGGGGGGTCTTCACGCCAGGGCTGGCCACTCGGCTGGCAGTGGGCCCTGACGTCTGGAGGTGGCGTGCGGTGCGCGTGTTAGGGCCACACCCAGCTCTGCCACTCGCTGGCCACAGGACCTTGGGAAGGGACTCTCTGCTGTCCCAGCTCCCTGTAACACAGTCCACCTGAGGGTGAGTGCAGAAGCCTGGGGGCCCTGGGCGCGGAGAGAAGGCTCTGGAAAGGGCATTTTTATTGTCTGAGTCTCCATCAGAGAGGAACCAGCAGGAGGAGTCCCGCGTGGGCACAGAGGTGGGACGAGTCTCAAGTCTTGCTCCCTCCTTCCTGCCCCTCCCGCTGCCCGGGGCAGTTCCTGTGCTAAAGATGGGGATAGAGGTAAGAAGGACCCGGCCTTGCACCTGTCATGCTAATGTGCCAAAGACCCTGGTTCCAATCCTGGCCTAGCTACCGACCTGCTCAGGGAATTTTGGATCGTCTTGACCCTTGTGAGCCTGTTGCTTGGCTGGATGAAGGGATCCTACAGATTCCTGGGGGAGCAGAGTGGCTGAAAGGAATGAGAAGAAACCAGGCCTGGAAGTACCTGGAGCAGCTGATCTGGAAATGATGGCTGAGGGTGCTCCTGCCTCAGGGTCTTTGCACGTGCTGTTTCTGCTCCCTGGAGCACCCCTCCTTCAGGTGTTCACAGCTTCGGACCTTCCACAGGTGTCCCCTGGCCATCCTCCCTTCTCACTGGCTCCCCTCTCACCCTCCAGCCTCTCATCTGACACTTGGAGGAGTTTGTTTGCCAACGTGTGGTCCCCCACGGAGATGCCAGCCCCAACAGGGCAAGGCAACAGGCCGACCCCCGGGCTCGCGGGCACAGAGTCGGTGCTCCGAGAAGGGGCTGGGGTCGGGCGGTGTAGCTGTCCCACTCGCCCGCGGGTGGCCTTGGGCAACTCGGAGCAGCCACCATCTCCGCTTGGCTCCTGCTTCTTGGGCAGCGCGCCAGCCCCGAAGGCCGCAGACCGCGGTCTCCAGCCCTGACCCCGCGTGGAGAGTCCGCGGTGGAGGGCGAAGCGCGGCAGGGAAATGTGAGCCCAGCGGCAAGTGGAGCGCGACGGGCGGGCGACGGGGGAGCGCGACAGTCTCCGGGCTGCAGGTGGAGGCGTGGCCATTGGGGACACCGAGGGCAGGCCTGGGGACCGGAGCCACATCCTGAGGGTGGAGGCAAGGTGAGTGTGCAGCCCAGGGTGGCCTCCGTCTCCTCTTCTGTCAGGAGGTGCTGAGGACGGGCCAGACAGTCGGCCTCCCACCCTGGCCTCCACTCCAGAGGGGACAGGAAACCGGGCCATTCCCCGACCCGGCTCTGTTTGTGCTGCTATAACAGAATCCCCGACGCCGGGCGATGGGTTCAGAACAGACTGACTTAGCTTCAGACCTTGGTCTGCAGCCTCCCATGGCCGGGGACAGAAGGGCAGGGAGGAGGCCGGACTCCGGAGCTCACCCAGCTCTAGGGAGGGAACAGGGCCAGAGTCCCGGGACGCTCCCTCTCTCTAGGCCCCGCCTCCCAGCGCTGATGCCTGGGCATGTTTCCACAGCAGGACTTTGGGGGACACATTCAGAGCACAGCGCCCGGCAGAGGATCCAATCACACCTGCTCAGACGCACAGGTGACCCACACCCTGGGCCCTTGGGTTGGACAGAGCAGGAGGGGGGACGAGAGGATGAGGCAGGAAACCTCAGGATAGGGCCTCCCAGCCTCCCCAGCCCAGGTTCAGACCCAGACTCAGCAAAGGCAGGAAGCGGAGGAGCGCATGGGCCGATGGCGATGGCGTCTCCAACTGCTGTGCCTTCTCCCCAGGACGCTGCTCCCGACACCTCCTCCAGGCCTCCACTTGAAGGCTGCCTGCTCAGACCTCTCCTGCCTCCCGCCTCTCTCAGCCGCCAGCCCGGTTCCTTTCCACCTCACACACCTTTTGGTGCCAAGTTTCTTATCTGCCTCCCCCACCTCCTGCGGATGCTGCGGGGGGGGGGGGGCTTTGTTCTCAGTTGCAGCTTCTGCTCCCAGACTGGCACACAGTAGGTGCTCAGGAAATGGTGGGGGAGAAAGAAATGAAGAGCCAGAGCCAGACAGTGCAGCAGGAAGAAGCCTCCTTTGGGGGGGGGCTGGTTTGGGGACAGCAGGGAACCTGTTCTGTGAGCCACAGACAGGCAGAGGGTCAGGTGAGAGCCGAGGGCTCCAGGGCTCACCAGCTGTCCCCACCCCCTGGGGCCCTGCAGAGGGAAGCTCATTCTCAACTTGCTGCAGAACCCCAATGGGGCAGGGTCTTGGGAGCTGGGAGCCCCCTCCGCCTGCCACCGCCCGGGGTGAGAATTCTCACACGTTGTAAACAGGCTCCCTTCTGGCTGGGGCAGCTGGCTGGACCTGCCCTGGGCGCTGGGAAGTCCCAGCTCTCCAGGCTGGGTGGAGTGTGTGCCCGGGCCTCCTAGACCCCGTGATCCTCTTCCTGAGACCAGACACAGACACTGGGCTCGACCCAGACAGCATAGCAAGAGCTCAAGGCTGAGCCGGGCACTTGGGTTGTTATTCAGAGCTGGGTGACCGTGGACCAGCCACCCCACCTTGCTGAAGTCCTCAACATGGTAAAAACACAACAACAGTAAAAGCGTGTAAGAATATAGTAGCTGGCCTTGCTAGGACCTGTGCCCTCTTCTGCATCATGACTCCTTTTCTGGTTTCATAGTTAGATGATGATGATGATTCTGCACTGCTGGGCAGCAAACCCCGGGCCTCAGACATGTTAGGCAAGTACTTGACCATGAAGCCATGTCCCCAGCCCTTTCTTAAAATTTTAAAAGTCTGGCTAAGTTGCTCAGGCTGGCCTCAAATTTTCAATCCTCCTGCTTCAGCCTCCCTAGTCTCTGGCCTGGCTTAGATGTACAGACAGTGCACAGGATCCGACGAAATCCAGTTCAGTGAATCAGAGTTATTGAAATATCTGGTATGGTGAGAAGTTATTTTTGGTGCGGGGCTGGAACCCCGGCCTAGAGCATGCCAGGCCGTCCCTGTGCCACTAAGCTGCACCTCGGGCCCAAGGCACGTCGTTCCTTACTGCACTTAGTGTCACGACGTGGCAGCAGGCTAATAAACACGGCCAGTTGGATTTTGTGTTTTGGTGGGTTGGGGACGGAACCCAGGGCCTTGCGTAGCCTGGCTCCCAGGCATCGTGACCGTGGGGCTGGAAGGGGCTGTCTAAGGGGACCTGGAGATGCGGGTTCCCAGCCACCAGCGGAGCCCTGTGGTGGTTTGCCTCCCGACTCCGCCTGCCAGGAGGAAATTCCAGATTCTAGCTGGAGGCTGGTGACATTCAAGACGTGTCCTTTTCCCCAGTCCAAGTTCACGGGTTCCTGAATTCCAGCCTAGGCCTGGAGGAGGTGACCAGGTCTGTCTGCGGTGGGAGTCCCCGGGAACCGCAGGGCATTTAGGGAGAGCACTGCAGGCGGAGTCCGGGGGCCCCCAGCCGGTGACCACCCTCTCCAGGCCCCTTCTGAGGAAGGGGCCCCTGGGCTGCGGAGAGAGTCTAGGAGGTGGGCAAAGTTAGGCGAGGGGCGGGAGCAGCTGTCCTGTGCCTTGGAGGCCAAGGCCCCTTCCCCACCAGGTGGCCTCTCAGTGACCTGGGCCTGTGGCCTCTAAGTCACTCTTTGTGCCACCTGGGACAGCTTGTGTGTGTGCTGGGACAGAGCCGGTGTGCAGGTGTGCGTGGGGGACATGGGGGTGCTGTGTGCGGGGCGAGGTCTGCGGGGGGTCTGGGCCCGGGTGTTCTGGGCGTGGGCTGCCTGTGAGTGCGCATGCGCACCCCTGGGTTTGGTGCACCCCCGGGTTTGGTGCACCCCCGGGTTTGGTGCACCCCCGGGTTTGGTGCACCCCCGGGTTTGGTGCACAGGTTGCGGGGGTTTGTGTCTCAGTGGGGGTCCCTGGGGTTCCAGGGGCCTCTCCTGTTAGCTGGTGCAAGGATGTGAATCTGAGTGCGTGGGGACACGTGGGTGGGGACTGAAGTGTGTGCGCATGCGCTCATCGGTGGTGGCAGGGGGCATCCTCTGTGTGTCTGTGTGCGCGTGTGTGGCCCTGTCACCACCGGCTCCAGGCCCGGCCACATAAACTTCACACCCCTGCGGGCGGGCTCCGGCAGCCCCGCAGCGTCCCTGCCGGGCAATGGGAAGCAGATGGGCCAGGAGGAGGCCATATGGGGCCGGGTGGGGGCCAGGAAGCCCCCTGCCTGCTGGCCCATCAGGGTGGGAGCTGGAACTGACTTTGCTGTAACAAATGTCCCGCAGCCAGCGTGGAGCCAGGGGCAGGCAGCCTCTGCCTGGAGGGGGAGGGTGTGTGAGTGAGAGAGAGCGGAGAGGGACAGGGGCTGTGTCCAGGAGACCCAGGGCTGGGGGACTCTTGCCCTGAGAAGCAGAGCCGGCCCAGGCTGTGCACCCTTGGGCCCTGCACAGACCCACTCTGGGCCTCCGGTTCCCTGGCAGGGGTGCAGCAGGGTGGCTGTTCAGGGTGGAACCCCGGGAGTCTGGGCCACCCTGTTCCCAGACTCAGGGAAGGACATTCGAAGAGCAGCGCAGTGCTGGAAGCCAGCCTGGGTTCCCCGAAGGTCCTGGACGGTGGCTGAGGGTGGGCTGCATGGCAGACCCTGGCCCAGCCAGAAAAAAAGATCCCGGGGCAGTCTGTAATCGCAGGCTCTGGAGGCTGAGACTGGAGGATCCCAAGTTCAAGGCCAGCTTCAGCCACTTATCGAGACCCGGTCTCTAAATCAAACACAGAAAGAGCAGGGTGGCTGGGGTGAGGCCGGCCCATCGTGGTTGGAAGAATAAGAAAGAAACGGGCAGAGGCGGCTGGGGACACACAGGCCTGGGTCGGAAAGGAGGCCTCAGCTTCTTCCTGCCTCGGTTTCTCCCCGAGTGGAGGAGGTGTGAGGCGCCCTCCCTGCAGGTGGTGCAGGGCTTATGGGCAGCACACCCCGCGACTCCCGGCTGCGCCCAGCCCGGCCCGCGGAGCTGCGCACCTGCTGCTGCGTGAGCTGCTGGTTGTGCAGAGCAGCGTCCGGACGGCCCGGCGGCCCCGAGCCTCCCTGGCAGAGGAGACAGCAGCCCGGGCCTCGCCCACTTCAGGGGCAGAGCTGGGGCCGTCCAGGCTCCCCCCTCCCCCCTGGGGCTGCTGCTGGGCAGGTCCCTTGTACCCAGAGGGCGGCAGAACTGGGGCTTCCTAGGGGCCAGCTGAGGTCCTGGGGTTCCTGGAAGGTGGCCTAGCCAGGTCCCCTCTCCCCCATCCCCGTCCTGGTGCTGACGGTGGCAGGAGGCAGACCCTGGCTCTGCCCCCCTCCCCCGCTCCCCCAGAGCCTCAGGTGGGCACCCTCAGGGGTCGCCCAGGGGTGTCGGGCTGGTCAGCAGACAGGACCCGGAGGCCAGGGCTTTCCACCTGGTGCAGGTGCGAGCAGAGGGCTCAGGCCAGCGTGGGGGCCCCGTCTAGTCAGTGGCCTCCTCCGAGCCTTCCTCCTGGTTCTCAGTGGGAACTTGTCACGCCGGCCCGAGTCACTTCAGTGTGGGCACGTGCGCTGTGGCCTGCTCCCCTAGTCCTGTCCTCCCTGGGCCCCTGCTGGGGACATCCCGGCCACTGGCACTCGGCACTCCCTGGGCCCAGGGTTTCCAGCAGGCCCAGCCCAGCCTCAGGGGTGGGGCATGTGACCAGGACTGACCAGCAGAGCACTTCCTCCTCTCAGCCAGCGAGAGCCAGGCCTGGTCTGGGGGTCACCCGACTCGGTGAGCGGGAGCCTGCAGGTGCCAGCCAGCAGAGATGGGGAAAGTGGGCCTCGACTACGAACGTTTTTTATGTTTTGGTACCACGGATTGAACTCAGGGGCACTGGACCCCTGAGCCGCGTCCCCAGCCCTATTTCATATTTTATTTAGAGACAGGGTCTCCCTGAGTTGCTTGGTGCCTCATTTTTGCTGAGGCTGGCTTTGAACTCCTCATCCTCCTGTCTACCTCAGACTTCAGAGATGCTGGGATTATGAACTTTTTAATGAAAGTTATTTAGTTATTTATTTATACTGGGGATGGAACCCAGAGGAGTTTTACCACTGAGCTACGTCCACAGCCCTTTTAATTTCTTATTTAAAAAAAAAATTTTTTTTTTTTTTGAGACAAGGTCTTGCTAAGTTGCTGAGGATTTTACTAAGTTTCTGAGGCTGGCCTTGAACTTGTGATCCTCCTGCCTCTGCCTCCCGAATTGCTGAGATTAAAGGTTTGGACCACTGCACCCAGCCCTGATGATGCAGCCATGTCTGGTGCCATTACTGATTCCTGCTCTGTGGGTGAGCAACTGAGGCCACATCCAAGGCTGAAGAGGCAGGAGGGGGAAGAAGTGGGGTTTGAACCCCAGCCGTCTGGCGCCAGCAGTGCCCTCAGCCCCTGCTCGCCGGGCCCTTTGGTGTAAATCCCTCCTCCAGCCTGGAATCCTCTCCCAGCCGGCTCTGGAGCTCAGCTATTTCTGAGCTTCCCAGGGGAGAATGTTTCCTGCCTCTGGCAGAAAAACCAGGGGAGAAAACGAGAGCCCTGTGGTCTGGCTCCAGACGCGACTCGGAGGGTGAGGACTCGCTCCTCCTCCCCTCCCCTCTTCCTGCCTCGGCCTCCGTCCCTCCCCTCCGGCCCTCTAGTCCCCTCCCTTCCCCTCCTTCCCCCTTCCCTGCGTCCCACCTCGGGCCTTGGGCTCTGCTCTGGGCTCTGCTGCGTGACAGGCGCCAGCCCTGGTGCCCCCCCTGTCCCTCAGTACAGCAGGCCCCAGTCCCCTGTGAAGACACCCACAGCGTGTCCCCCTCCAGCTCCCCATCTTTCCCTGTCACTGGATCCCACAGCTGGGCACTTTCCATTTTTTATGTTGAAACAGGGTTTTGTGGCTGAGGCTGGCTCTGGGGATTTTACTTGTGATCCTCCTGCCTCAGCCTCCGGGGTTGCTGGGGTGAACGGTGCGCGCCACCACAGTTTGGCCTCGTCACCTCTCGGTCCTTCTTCCTTGTACCCAACAGTGGGGATCGGCCTCAGCACGGGTTCTGGTGGGGACACCCAACCACAGTCAAGTTCAAGGCTAAGACCCGTGCTTGGGGGGCTGGGGTTGTGGCTCCGTGGCAGAGAGCTCGCCTAGCGTGGGCGAGGCCCTGGGTGCAACCCTCAGCACCACGTAAAAGTCACAAGTGAACAAAACGAAGGTGTCATCGTGTCCAACTACAACTAAAAAGTAAATATTAAAAAAAAAAGAAGAAGAACTGTGCTTGGAGCCGGGTGGTGGCGCACGTCTGTGATCCCAGCCACTTGGGAGGCTGAGGCAGGAGGACTGAGAGTTCAAAGCCAGCCTCAGCAATTTAGCAAGGCCCTAAGCAGCTCAGTGAGACCCTGTCTCTAAAATACAAAGAGGCCTGGGGACTGGTCAAGTGCCCCTGGGTTCCATTCTGAGGGGGGACTGGGGACCTGGAGCCTCTGACGGAATCGAGGACGGACGGAGGGAGGGTCTTCTCGCATTTATTCATTTATTTGTCCCGTGTGCTGGACCAGGCTCGGCTGGTGTGGTGACCCCCTGGCTTTTCCTATCTGGCTTCCCAGTGTGACCCTGTCCCCCTCACAGGCCAGGCCGAGCCTCGGTGGCCCCAGGCCCACGGTGGGTGCACGGGGAAGGACAGGTGGGCGCTTGCTGTGGGCTGGGGTCACTTCTCCCCACAACCAGGGACAAAGGCTGGGGCTCCACAGCGGTTTGCTGAATGACTGAAAGAAAGCCCCAGTCGGCGGGTGTCCACCTCTGCTGGCCGGGCGGGCGGTGCCCAGCCCTGGGGGTGGCGGCCAGGACTGGAGCCGGGACGGCGTGGCTCAGGCCGGGGACGTCCCTGGCCCGGCCCAGCGGCTGCCAGGTGTCGGCTGAGCCTGGAGCGCGCCCAGCTCCTGGCCCTGGGCCGCGGCCACATCCAGGCGGGGCCGCCACCCGCTCAGACGGCCCTGTCGCCTCCGCGGGCTCGGCCTCTTGGCGGGCTCCGGAGCTCGTGGAGGCGGAGCTGCCTGGAAGCTGGACGCCGCCGGTGAGTCACTTCCAGGGCAGCGGGCCGCGGCCGCGCCGAGGCCGGACTCGGGGTTCTCGGAAGCCGGGCCTCGGAGCCGCAGTGACAAGACCGGACGCGGCGACGGTGGCCAGCACCCGCGCCTGCGCACTGCGCACGCTCCCGTTCTTCATTCTTTCTTCTGCGGAAGGTTGCGGGACATCTGTGTCGCCCCAGATGAGGGCCACCAGAGTCAGCAGGGGCCAGATCACCACCAACAGAAAGAGCCCCGAGCCGGGTGGGCGTGCACCCCTCTAATCCCAGCAGCTAGGGAGGCTGAGGCAGGAGGATCCCAGGTTCAAGGCCAGCCTCAGCAACTCAGTGAGACCCTGTCTCAAAAAAGGGTGACAAGGGTGACGCTGGGGACACAGCTCAGTTGGTAGAGCACTTCCCTGCGTGCATGAGGCCCCGGGTTCCATCCCCAGCAACACACACACACACACACACACACACACACACACACACAGAGGGGTGGCTAGGGGCGTGGCGCCCCTGGCTTCAATCCCGGTGCCAACAACCAAAGGCCCCCAGGATGCCCAGGGAAACATGAACTTCAGGTGCACAACAGCGACTTCCTCAGTATAAGCCGCGTCCTATGAGCGTGAGTGTGTCCCGGGTGTGGACAGTGTGAGTGTGTCCTGTGCAACGTGGGGCCAGCCCCTGGGGGGCGGCCGGCCCTCGGCCCCACTTCTCTCCCCCTAGCCCCGGGGGCCAAGAGTCGCTGCCCAGGAGGGCACAGGGGCTCAGGGCAGAGGTCCACCTGCCGGGGCCCTGGGGCGTGCCTCCTGGCTGGGGGCTGGGTGCCGGGAGCGAGGGGTGGGGGGTGTCTCCGGCAGAGCCTCCTGTGCCGTGGGCTGTCACTCTGTCACCTCAGGATGGGAGGTTCAGGGACCCTGCTTCCTGCCACTCTTTCCGGAGCCCTCACCTGTTGGGAAAGTCCCTGTGAGTCACCGGGGCCGGAGGTGGCACGTCAGAGTGTGGCTGGGGACTGGGTGGGCAGAGCCTCGCCATATGGATGGAGGGGACGTCATGGAGAAGGGGACAGCAGATGGGGTGGCACGCGCCTGTAACCCCGGTGACTCAGGAGGCTGAGGAGGGGATCACGCTCGAGGCCAGCCTGGGCAGCTTGGCAGGGCTCTGGGCAGCTGAGTGGGTCCTGTCTCCAGAAGTGGCAAGGGCTGGGGTGTGGCTCAGGGGTCAAGCCCCGGTTCAGCCCCCAGGCCCCGAACCAAACCACGCACAGGCACAGTCAAGGGGGACAGGTGGGACCTCCCGGCCTCCTTCCTACCCCACGGCCTCACCAAGCGGGGCCCTCTGACACCCAGTGGGTGAGGCCCAGGAGCCCTGGGGAGCCTGAGCCTCCTCTCCACTCGCCTCCTCGCCTCGGCTGCTGCACGTTTGTTAACGTGTGCTTGACTTGAGCGCCTACTGTATGCCATCAGGTACTGTTCTAGGAATGGCCCAGGGGGTGACCCAGAGAACAAGCCAGACTTTAAGCCTGGCCCCCAGGAGCTGAGGTCTCATGGGGAGGCAGAGAATGGACTCCTAAGGAAGATAATTTGGGTGGGAAAAGTACTAAGAGGGGAATAGATGAAGGGGAGGTGCCGGGGCAGGACGGTAGGGTTCTGTCTCCTTGAACAGAGACCCAAAAGGCGAGAAGGACGCCTTCGGGGCCCTGTGGGGACCTGATCCCAGTCAGGCAAACATCAGGTGCAAAGGCCCCGAGGCAGAGCTGGCCGGGCGCCCGCTGGGGAGGATGTTGCTGGAACTCAGTAAAGGGACAGCCTAGTGGGCCGAGGCGGGCACGCCACACAGGGTTGGGGAGGTCCCACTTAGGAGCCACCTGGGCCCTCCCTTTTCCTCTTCGAACTCTGCGTGTGTCACCTCCTTGGAGAGCTTCCTGGGTGACCGTAGCTAAACCCACCCCTGCTTCACCCTGAGTGCCCCCTGCTCTGTGGCATCTCCTCTCATGGGACGACGTCATCTCTCCTTCCCCACAATGACAGTGTCAGGAGTCTCCCTTGCCCCCACGGGGTGCAGAATGTGTGGGGACCAGGAGGACCCTGCAGGCCCCGTGGGGGACGGCAGTGGAGATGGGCGTGACAGGGGTCCCCTGAACAGCGCCACCGTCCTGCTGGCTGCCATGGCTGCTCGGTGTGACCGGACCCTGCCGAGTGCTTTCCCCTCTTGTGGTGACCCACGGTCAGGTCCCCTGGTCCCCTCCGCAGCATGCACAACCTTGACTGCCACCTAGTTCCCCAGGGAGCCCTGAGCCCTGGTGCGTCCCCCTCGAGCCAGCGGCCGGAGTGGCTGAGAGGTGCCACCTTACGGACAGGGACAGGGCACGTGCCGCGGATGGCCTCTGGGGCGTGGCCCTGGCCACGTTTCTGGAAGAGCATGTCCTCTTTCTTCTGGGTCCGCGGGAGGACGGAGCCCGGGGCTGGGGCGACTCCGCGGAGCACATTTAAAGCCTCCGGGGTCCTGGGGCAGACTCTCAGCAGGACCCAAGAGGGAGGCGCGGCTTTGCCCCATTCTGCAGAGGGGATCCTGGGCCCAGAGGGCTGTGCGCATGAGCCGAGCTCGCAGCAGGAGGAGGGGACAGGAGAGGCCGGGTCCCCCTCCAGGCTCAGCCTCTCCACTCGTCCCCAGCAGGGGAGCTGGGGGGGGACAGTTTCTGCGTCACCTTCTTTTGGACCCCAGCCCTTTTCTGCCCCTTCCTGGCTGTGTGACATTGGGCAGTGTGTCCACCTCTCTGGGCCTCTCTGTCCCCATCCAGGGGTGGTCCCAGGGGTGAAAGCTGAGCGGGGCTGTGATCTGTCCCTCTGTGGCAGGGGACGGCCCTCCAGTGCTGAGAGCCCGTGGGCTTGGCTCGTGGGGCTGGGGACAGAAGGGCTCGGAGGGCCACAGGGCTGGAAAGTGGTGGCGTCCACCTTGCAGACCGCAAGCCCACGCTGCCCTAGATGACCCGGATCCTAAAAGGCCCCTAGTTTTCCGAAACTGCTTGGACCCGGAGGAGGGCCGGCGGCAGGGCTGGTTCCCCAGGACTGCGCTGCGCGGCTCAGTGGGCGACAGAGACCAGGATCTCGCTTGTCACTGAGACAGAGGGGCAGAAGTCCCGGGGCGAGATTCCCATGTGGGCATGGTGGGGGCGTCCCCAGGCCTCTTTGTGGAGACTTAGCACAGACCAGGCTGCGGAGGACAGTGGGGACATCTTTGGGCATCGGCTGAGGGCCCAGACTCAGAACCCAGCCTGGAGGGTCGTACCGAGTGCAGAGGCCCAGAGAGGTGGGGACACTTGCCCAAGGGTGAACAGCCGAAGAGTGCAGTCAGGATCCGGACGGAGCCCACTCTGAACCTCTGTCCTTCCCCTGGGAAGCCGAGAGAGAAACCATGTCCAGTCCCTGGATGATCTGGGGAGGTTCCCGGAGGGAGTGGGCGGCACTCGCCCCAGGAGGTGACCTGTGTCCTGCGTCCCGGGTCTTCCTGGCCTTGTGTGGGGCTGGGCGTTGGTGAGGAAGGGGGACCCCAGCTCTGGGGCTGGAGGGGCGTCAGCATCGAGGGGGTCTGGGGCCTCCCCTCCTGCCAGGGGGGTCCCTGGGAAATCGCTGGGTCTGTGGGCTCCAGCCCACTCCAGCCCGCCCCCCACCTGGCCCCGCCAGCGCCCTCCCAGGGTCCCGTTCTGCGGAGGGAGGTGCTGGCCGAGGCAGGAGGTTGGTCAGGCCACGCTGGCTGCAGCCCAGCTGTGAGTCCTGGCAGGAGGAGGCCGGGCTCCTGAGCCACAGCTTCCCGCTGTCAACCTGGGGGAGGGGGCCGGGGGAGGGCCGGGCAGGGTGGGGGCCCAGGTCCCAGGGCAGCCCTCAGACAGGATCCCCAGGTCAGAGGTGAGGGGCCCCGCGGTGCCCAAGGGAGTCCCTGTGCCCCTGGGTCACGGGCAGCGGCCTCTGCAGTCCTCACCCCTTCTCTGCCTCCCTCTCTCCCGCACTTCAGCTGCAGCTGGCCTCTCTCTCTCTCTCTCTCTCTCTCTCTCTCTCTCTCTCTCTCTCTTTCTCTTCTTTTTTTGGTACCAGGGATTGGACCCAGGGTGCTCTACCTCTGAGCCACATCTTTTATTTTCTAAGATGTTGATATCTTAAAAATCAACCGTGTCACCCTTTCTTTTATTTCTTATTTTTTTAAGATGTTGATGGACCTTAGTTGTATTCATTTCAGTTTTATGTGGCGCTGAGAATCAAACCCAGGGCCTCACCCGCGCCAGGCAGGCGCTCTGCCCCTGAGCCCCAGCCCCAGCCCCTCCCCAGTCCTTTTTATATTTGATTTTGAAAAAGGGCCTCAACAAGTTGCTGAGGCTGTGTTTGAACCTGCCATCCTCCTGCTCTGGCCTCCTGAGTTGCAGGGATTCCGGGCCTGCGCCCTGCACCCCACTCGGGCAGGGTTTCTGTTGTCTGTTGGCAGCTGGGAGCCTGAACCCAGAGCCGAGCCTCGGGGCTGCGGGCGAGTGCTCCACCGCTGGGCCACGGCCCAGCTCTTCAGGCAGAGGTTTTGTACCACTGGGGATTTCATCCAGGTTCAAGGAGACCCCTCCTCGCTGAGCTGGGTGGTGCAAGCCTGGAATCCCAGCCACTCCGGAGGCTGAGTCAGGAGGATTGCAAGTTTGGCCCAGTCTCCGCAATTTAGTGAGAACCTGTCTCAGAATTAAAAAAAAAAAAAGAAAAAAAGAAAAGAAAGGAAAGGAAAGGAATTGGGATGTGGCTCAGCGGGGAGTTCAAATCCTAGAGCCCGAGCAAAACAAAACAAACCCAAAAAGTCTTGGCCTGCCCTTCCTGGCCGGGTGGCCCTGGCCACGCACTCTGTGCCTTGGCTCCTCATCCCTGTGTGAGGACTAAAGGTCCACGTGCGGCCGGGACGTGACCTCACGTCCCTCGGGGAGGCTCCTCCGGCTCCGCTCTGCTGCGGGCCCACGTCTGGTCTCAGGGATGAAACTGGACAGCGGAGGTGGCCCCGCCCAGGACCACACAGCCAGGGAAGGCCAGTCCAGACGCCCGGCCCCAAAGCCCAGAGCCCACAGACTCACACTCATCTGCAAAATATGCAAGGTGCAGACCCCCGGGCAGAGGCCTGGGGGCACAGAGGCCCGGGGCCGGTCAGCAGACCCTGCCATGGTCAGAGGGGACGTCGTCCAGCCAGAGGGTGTGAAGTGCACTGCCCCCGGGCTGCTCTGGGGGCCGTCCTTCCTGGAGGCCCCACGCCCAGGAGGGTCAGGTGACGCAGCGCCTGCAGGTGCGGGGCAGGTGGTCCAGGGACCGACCGGGGAGAGGAAGCAGAGCCTGCAGCTTGCTGGGAGTCCTGTGCCCGAGGACACTGCCGGACCCCAGGGGTCGAGCCAGCTTCTCTGACCCAGTCCAGGGTTTCTGCTGGTCAGTGGGGTCAAAGGTTGGTGCTTGTCATGTCCCTAGAGAAGTCCCAGGGCCCCCCCCCTGTGTTCACGTCCCCCTGGGCCAGGCCTGGGCGGGGCGCTCGTGGTGAAGAGCTGGGCCTGCCCAGGCAGGGACCATCCTGTCGCACCCTCCGTCTCCTGGGTCTCCAGGATCCCTCTGGACCGGACACCCCCACGGTGCCTGGGCCCTGCCAGCCCCAGCCGAGCGGCCGGGCTCCCGGGGCTGGGGCAGCTGGTGTGAGGGTCAGCGAGAGGCTCTCAGGGTGAGGCCGGCTCTGGCAGCCAGGGCCACACGGAGGGCTTCCTGGAGGAGGGCTTCTGGAGACAGGCCCATAGCTGACGTCTTGGGAGTCAGACCCCCAGACCCCCACGGGGCACGACCGTGTCATCTCTGTCATCTCTGTGTCCCCAGTTTCCAGATTCACAGGAATAGGGAGAGCGGGCTCTGCCCTGCTGGGCCTCCCACTTGACAGTGTGTGAAGTCGCCTTCGCCCTGCTCTTTTCCTTTGTCCTGGGGATTGAACCCGAGGGTCTCCCACGGAGCCACGTTTGGTTCCTTTTTCCTTCTTCTTTTAAGGCTGTCACTAAGTCGGTTAGGGTCTCGCTCAGTTGCTGAGTGTGGCTTCGAACTCGTCATCCTCCGGCCTCGGCCTCCCAAGCTGCTGGGATCCCGGTGCGCGCCCTGCTCAGCTGACCCGTGGAGCCCAAGTGCTCAGCAGGAACGAGGGGACGTGTCCAGGCACAGATGGCCGCCAGGTCGACACCAGGACTTCTTGGAGAGGAGAACCCCCTGCCCAGCACAATGTCGGGCTCCGTGGATAAATGGACCAATCACGTGGGGACAGTGGCCACCAGAACTCATCAGAGGAACTCACAGGCACATGGGTGGCGGGCGTGCTGCGTGCTGCGGCCCCCCACCCTCCCCCGGAACATGCAAAGGGAGGCACCTGGGACTGCGGTCAGTGGCACGCTGACCCGGCCTCTTATCAGACCATCCAGCAAGCGCGTCACAGAGCGACAGGCCACCAACTCCTGACTCTGTCCCCGGGGCTCCAGCCCAGCTCTATCTCCCTGACTGACGTGGCCCGTTTCGAAACCGCCTGTTGTCCGGCTTGGTGGCTTGTCGCCCAGCCGACCACCTGCGGCGACCCCGTGTGTGCGGCCCTCCCTGCTCTCGGCTGTCCCCCCACTGTGGCACGCGCTGGGGGATCCCGGGGCTCGCACCTGCTGGGCGATGCGCTCCCACTGAGCCACGCCCCAGCCCTTGTTGTTCTAGGTAGGTTCTTGCGAGGTTGCTGAGGCTGGCCTTGAGCCTGGGATCCTCCTGCCTGGGCCTCCAAGTTGCAGAGACGACAGGTGTCTGTCTCCCCAGGTGAGAACTGCCTCCTTGGCCAGGGGGAGCCCTTTCTTAGACTTTCTGTAACACCTGTCTGTCTGTCTGTCTGTCTGTCTGTCTCACTGTGAAGCACGACTTGGCGTATGGGTCTTGGTGATTAAGACTGAAGGAGTAAAGGAACCTGCTCACGGCTCCAGGTGAGCCGGGAGTACTCGGTGAACTACCACTGAGGAAAGTGGCACAGCGGGTGAGTCTCACCGTCATTCATAACTTCTGAAGTCACCGGAAGACACAGATACATCTGATCTAGCTGAGGGCGGGGCTCACTCAGCATGAGACCATGAGAGAGCAGCCGACAGGAGCTGAGAGAGCCCACGTGCCAGCCGAGAGCTGTGCACGACCCTGTAAGGTAGGTGTTATGACCATCTCCCTTTTTATATATGCGGAAACTGAGAGACAGAGAGGTTAAGTAATTTGCCCAAGGCTGCACAGCCAGCAAGTGACTGCGGGTGTTGAAACCCCAGCCTGACGCAGAGCTCAGTGCGCATCACTTCTTGGATGATTTAACGTGCCCTTTCCATGGGGTAGTGGGAAGTCACAAAAATCAGGCTTATTTTTTTCTGCTCTCTGTCCATCTACTCTGGCCTGGCATTTAGTAGGTGCTCAATAAGAATCTGAATACATTTGCAAAAGCCCTGACAAGTTACTTCTCTCTGAGCCTGTATCCTCTTCAGTGCAGTAGGCCCAGGGCCAGTGCTGACCTCACTGGGCTGCTTGGACACAAAATGAAAGAGTGGGCTGTGGGGGCTGCTGTGGCTGAGAGGAAGCAGCTCAGGTCTGCCAGAGCTGGGTGCAAGTCTCAGAGGCCGACTTTCCTTTCCAGCTGTGTGGTCTCAGACCAGTGTCTCGCCCTCTCTGAACCTCTCTGTGAGGTACGGATGCTGGGAATCGGAATTCCCCCAGGTTCCTCCAGGCTCCCGTCTGGGCGGCAGTGACTAGCCCTGGTGCCTCCTGCTCGGAATCTCCGGGGCAGCACCCTGCAGGTCTGCGCTCCCACTGGGCCACCCCGGGCCCGCCCCAGGCCAGTGCTGCCACCCAGCTCTGCTGAGCGCCAGCCGGGGCTCCGAGGCCGTGCCACCTGCCTGAGCAGTGGGAAGAGCGCGGGGGCCAGGTCACAGGGGACACTGAGGTTCCCCGAGGCAGGGACTGGGCCAGGATGCAGTGCCCCTGGGCTGGGGAGAGGCCCAGGAGGCCTCCAGAGCAGGAGGGGCCCAGGACCCGGCTCCTCCCAGGCCCAGGTTGCAGAAGGGAAGCTGGAGGCCGGCGTCCTCCTGGCCGTGGGCACCCTCCCTGCCCCTGCCCTCCCCCTGCCCGCTCCCGTCCAGCTGCCGGCGACCCTCCTCTCCTCTCACGGTGACCCCTCCTCCTCAGGCCTCCCCCAGTGCTGCTCCTGGGGTCTCCGCGGGCCGGTCGCATCTGTCCTGGCTCACTGCTGTTTGCCTTTGCTGGTGGGTTCTCTGTCCCCCACTGGGAGGTCAGCTCCAGAGGCCGTGTCCTTCTAATCCGTGCCATCCCCCGACCTGGTGCCGGGCTCTGCCGGTCCCTGTCTGCTGAGCATGGGCCTGGCTAAGTGCCTGGCACATAGTAGGTTTTCAGCAAAGACTGAAGTCTCATCCACTCCCTAGGGAGAGACCTGATGGAGACACAGGAAAAACACAAATGGGGTTGAATCCTGCTTGCTGTGTGATTCTGGTCAAGTGTCCTGCCCTCTCTGTTTCTGAACCTCCACAGCCTCAGCTAGAACAGGGATCACCACAGCAGCTGCCTCCAGGATTGTTGGTGAGCAGGGCGTGTGTGGCCCACCCCCAGCAGGTGCCGGTCTGCACACCCCCACCAGGCGTCTAGCTCGCAGCTCCCCAGCTGGCCACCGGGAGGAGGCTGCTGGAGGGAGGCCGGCCAGCCCCGCCTGCTGCTGCTGTCCTTGCTGGGCCCAGCAGTGCACCTGTCCCAGGTCACAGAGCACCCAGCAGGGAGGAGGACACGGGCCTGTGGGCGGGGCTTGCGGCCTGAGTGGCAGGTGCAGCAGGTGCAGGCAGGTGGCCCTGGCACCCGGAGCAGGCCCTTGGGCAAAAGCCCCCACACGCCCCGAACCGGCCCGTCCGGTCGGACACCTGTGCGGGCAGCTCCCGGTCAGGGCCGTCCATGCAGGGGTGACCGGCAGGGTGGGGGCTGGAGGACAGTGGGGGCCTTGGGGACCAACCAAGGGGCCTGGGCAGGGGGCCCGGGCCTGCTCCTGGGGGCTGGACCCCGGTGGGTCAGTCGCTCGTCCATGAGAAGGGCTGACCCCTCTCCAGGCCGGAGGCTCCTGGGGCTGGAGTCGGGCGGGTGGCCCTGGGCTGTCCCCACCAGAGCTGGCCTTTCACGCTATTTATTGAGCGCCTTCTGTGTGCCAGAGGCCCGTGGGTGCTGGGGAGCGGTGAGCAGGTGACGGGGTGCGGGACTCCAGGGGGGAGGGGCGGCGGGGCTGGTTGTCACGGGGTGGGGGTGGGGCTGCTGGATGGGCCAGGGAGGCGTCCCTGAGGGGGTGACCAGAGCCCGCAGGACCCTGGGGAGGCCGGGTGGAAGGGGGGTTGGGACCCCGGGGCCTGGGCTTTTATTTGCATTTGGAGGCCTGTGGTCACCAGGGGCCGGCGGGGTCTGTTCCCAGGGCAGAGGCCAGGGGTCAGGGCGTGGGCTGCAGGAAGTGGGGCCGGGGCCTGCAGCGGCTCTGGGGACAGCTAATATTCCAAGTGCCGGTGACGAGACCCAGCCGGGTGGCAGGGGGCGGGGCCCGCGAAGCTGATCAAAGCGGAGGGTCTGCAGGGCCCCAGGCCAGCTCCCGGGGACACCGGCCTCCCCAGGCCAGCGCAGGGCTCCGCGTGGCCGGGCAGGGTCCTGAGGCTCCAGGCCGGTGTCCCCACGAGTCTTGGGGCGCTGACTGGACCCCAGGACCGCCCACCCCGCCCGCAGGGAGGCCAAGAGGCCAGCGCTCCACCTGGGACAGAGGCCTGGCGGCTCTGAGCCCCGTCTGGCCACCGTGAGGCCCTGGTGACGACTCAGCTGTCCTCCAAGTCCAAGCCTCTGTCCCCAGCTCCAGGACGGGTTGATGGTGGCACTTCATCGTCGTGATTTATGACGGTGGTACCAGGGACCGGACCTGGGGCGTCCCCAGCCCTTTTATATTTTCTTTAGGGACGGGTCTCACTGAGCGGCCCAGGCCTCACTAAGTGGCTCCAGAGGCCATCCTCCTGCCTCGGCCTCCCCAGGAGATGGGCTCACAGGCGTGCACCGCGGCACCCTCCTGGCGAAGGCTGGTGGCTTGTCCGTGCTCTCGAGGGACATGAAGCTCACCAGGGGTCTGGGTGGAGGAGTGCGTCCCCACACCTGCCCAACTACAGCGTCAGGAGGGCAGGTCTGGGCAAGAGGCCCAGAGGTGACCTCAGCCCAGGCCTGGGGCCTCCGGGTCCCCACCAGCTCTCCCTGAGCCTCGTTCCTCGGCTGCCGCCGGGGACAGGCCTCAGCTCGAGGGGGACGGGAGCCCAGGCTTGGCCCTCCTGCCTCCCACCAGCCCCGCCGGCCTGCCCCTCCCGCGGCCTCGCCCTGCGCCCCGTCCCCACCCCTGCTCCACTCCACACTTGGCAGAGAAACTGGTCAGACCCTCCTCTGCCCAGAGCCCTCCCCAGCTTCTGCCCAACCCATAACGTCCAGTCCCCTGCCCCCGTGCCCTGCGCGGCCGACCCCCACGCAGACCCCGCAGACCCGCATCCCCAGGTCCTGAGACACGAGGGCTCGAGGGTCTGTGGGGACGGCCTGAGGGGACCAGGTCTCGGGAGGCAGCGCTGTGGCCCGCCGCACTTGTCCAGCCCCAGGCCCCACAGGGGAGCAGGCAGCCGCTGAGGCTCCGACTGCCCAAGGCCTCTGCTCCGGGGCCGCGATGGCGGCGAAGGCAGGTGCCAGGTGCCAGCAGGTGCTTGACGGAGGCGACTCTGGAGTCCTCAGTGGGCCTCTGGGAAGGGACTCGCCCCATCTCACGGAGGAGGAGACTGAGTTCTGGGTTTTTGTACCAGGGATTGAGCCCCGGGGCGCCCAACACTGAGCCACACCCCTGCCCTTTTCCATATTTTATTTAGAGACGGGGTGTCCCTAAGTGGCTGAGGCTGACATTCAACTGTGACCCTCCCGCCTCAGCCTCCCGAGCCGCTGGGATGACAGGGGTGCGCCACGGCGGCGGTAGCACCCCACTTCACCAGGCCGTGCTCTGGGTGCCGCTTTACCTGTGGGGCCTCCCGCCCCCTGGGGTGCACCCAGAGCCGGCCTCCCTTTTCTGCCCAGGGAGCCTCCTGCACCAACGCCCCCAAATGGAAGCCAGCTGCAGCTCGGCACCCCAAAGGGACCTCGGAGGGCTCTCCCTGGTGTCTGACTTCCCCACCCCACGTTTCCTCAGGTCTGGGACTCCTGCCTCCAGCACGCAAGCGGCAGGTGGCTTCCTTCCCTCTCACAGGTGGGACTTCAGAGGTTCCCAGGGAAGGCCTGGGAGGCATCTGCCACACTGCTGTGTGACCTCAGGCAAGTCGCTGAGCTTCTCTGGTCTTCCAGGCTCATCCACCTCCGTGGGGTTGTGGCTTGTTGTGGCTGGGAAGGCCGTCACCTCGAGCCCAGCTTCATCGCCTGGAGGACCCCAAAGAGGGGACGGAGCCACAGGCACCCACACTCCAGGCCCACCTCCCGCCACCCCGTCCCCACTTGGTGCTCTGCATGCCCCCAGGAGGTGGGGTCCAGTCCTGACCGCGTCTCCCTCTGCCCGTCCAGCTTGCCCTCGCTCACAGGAAGGAGACGGTGACCAGGAGCCGCAGCTGTAGGTCCTGTGCAGGGTCCCGCCACCTCCCGCCACCTCCCCCGCCCCACCCCCGCCATCCCTGCTCCTGCCAGAGGGTCCCCAGGGCCACACCTAGGTGGCCCAGATCCCAGCTCTGCCTGCTTCACGGAGGGACTGAGGCGGGAGAGAGCCGCCAGGCCCTGAGCCCGGGAAGCTGGCGCCTGGCCAGAGGGCCCCGAGGTCACTTCGGACGCTCTGAGTGGGATGACCCTGGCTCCCGGGAGAGAGCGTGCACTGTGGGCACTGTCCCCCAGGTGTGGGCACTGTCCCCCAGGTGTGGGCACTGTCCCCCAGGTGTGGGCACTGTCCCCCAGGTGCAAAAGAGGGAGCTAGGCTTCAGAGGGGCCCGGCCACTGCCCGAGGTCACACATCCAGAGGCGGCACAGCATCTCTGCCCTGGAGCCTGTGACTAGAAATGGGGAGAGCAAAGCCCAGAGAGGGCAAAGGCCTTGCCTGAGGTCACACAGCCCCATGGAGGCTGCGCGTGCTGGGAGCCCTGCAGTCCCAGCGCTTCCCACGGCCTGGTGGGGGTGGGGTCCGCCTGGCACTTCCTGTTGTGGGGGGCAGGACCTTGGTGAGGTCTTCCCACGGCCCAGGCCCCTCAGGAATGTCTGGGATGCCATGAGGGGCAGGGCCAGGAGCCCCAAGTCCTGGGTCCCAGGCCCACTGGTGTCCCTGCTCCTGTTCCCACCCCAACCCAGGCCTCCACCTCCTCAGCTGGCCCTTCCTAGGGGGTCACCATTCACTGAACACACCCAGTCCCAGGCCCACGGGAGGGAGGCCACGACCAAGATGGTCACTTCCCCACTCTGAGCCTCAGTCTCCTCCTCTGTCAATGGCTCACCACAGACCCCTTAACAAGCTGCCTGCTCAGCACTGAAACCACTGCCCCAAGGGCGGGGTCACCAGGGCCCGACACTGACCTCACCAGCGATCTTCCAGGTCTCTGTGGTCTCTGCCACTTCCGAGGTGCGGTCAGCCACAAGGACAGTGTCCAGTACACTGAGTTCCAACTCAGCCCTGCACTGGATTTCTGACCCTGGGAAGACCCCTCCGTCTCTCTGAGCCTCAGTTTTATTATCTGTAAAATGGGAAAAAACGAACTTGAGTCTGGGTGTGGTGGCACAGGCCTGTGGTCCTAGTGACGTGGCAAGCCAAGGCAGGAGGACTGCAAGTTCGAGGCCAGCCTCAGCAACTCAGGGAGGCCCTGCCTCTAAATAAAATATAAAAAGGGCTGGGGAGTGGCTCAGAGGTTAGCTCCCCGGGTTCAATCCCTGGTCAAAGACCAAGGGGGAGGCTGGGGATGAAGTTCCAATCCCCCCGTGATCACACACACACACACACACACACACACACACACACACGTGCACAAGCACACACAGACGTGAAAAGAGAAGAGAAACCAACCTGACCACAGAACGGAATGAAGCGTCAGCGCTGGCTCCAGTCCTGGTGGATCTTCTTCCCGGTGGGGACGTGGGGGTCGGCCATCTTGAGGCCCTGGGACAGGAGGAAGGCCCATAGTCCATTGGGGGTCGCTGGGAGAGCCAGGATCAGTGGCTGCCCTCAGCTCTGGACAAACCAGACCCAGCTCATCTCCACGTTGACCTGCCTGGCCTGGCCGCCGGCCTGTCCACTTCACGCTCTGGGGCATCTGTTGTCCAGCTCCCCCAGGCCCCGGGTCTCCACTCCTCAGGCTCCATCCAGGCCTCACCCGGCAGGACTCTCCCGGATCCCTTTCCTGAGCAGGTGAGATCTGGGTGGGGGGTGTGGCTGGTGCTGGATCAAACCCAGGGCCCCCTGCACGCTGGGCACGTGCTCTACGGTGGCGCCTCCTCCCCAGCCCTGTCATGAGAATCTAAAACAGGACCTGGAACAGATGGTTCAGCACGTGTGTATTTGGTTTCTGGTCTAATGTGAGAGTCTCTGCTTTTAACAGACCCGTTTAACCCGCTCACGTGTATTGTTGCCTGGTGGCTGGCCTGGTGTCCTCTCTGGCTGGACCTGGTACCTGCAGGTGGCTGGGCTGGGCTTCTGCAAGCTGCCCCGGGCCACCCAGGGTGCTGAACGTGGAGCTGACCCAGCCCCTCGTCCGTCCATCCTCCTCCTCCTGCAGGGGACAGGCCTAAGCCTCCTGCTCCCCATTAACTGGTGCCGTGGCCTGGAGCTGCGTCTCTGGGTCGGCCTGGCCTGCCCTGGGGCTGGCGGAGGACACCGGGAAGCCCGGGCCGAGGCGTGGCGCAGCGGCTGACAGCCTGAGCCTGCGAGGACCTCAGTCTCCTCCGTTGTGCGTGAGGCTGCGGGTCACTTCCTGCCAAGGCCCTCGGGGTCCCTGACTCAGGGTCTGGAGCGGCGGAGTCTGGGCAGCCCCTGGTCATCTCCTTCCCACCCCAGTCCCAGAGAGGGTGCTTTCCAGGATCCCGAGGACCCCGGGGAAGGGGGGCCTAGGATGTCCTCTTGCCCCTGGGCAGGCCGGGCCTCCCTGTGCCCCTTGCAGGTGAGGACACTGAGGCTCGCGGAGTCGGGGCTCCTGGGCGCTTCCCTGAGCGCCTGCTGCACTGGGGGCCTGGGGGAGCCGCGGGCAGCCTGCCTGGAGCACCTTCCCCAGGGGACACAGCCAAGGCAGGGCGTTTCCACCCAGCCACCAGCTTCCAGGGGCGGGGTGACGCGTCCGGCCTTGGCCCAGCTGTGCCCTGCCAGGAAGGGGACGCTGTTCCTCCCAGGCCCTGGATCCGCGGTCGGCCCGGCAAGGGCACGGCTCACTTCCTCAGGACCTTCCCGGCTGAGGGCGAGGCCTGCACTGGCTCGGCACCAAGGGTTTCCTCCTTCACAGCGTGTTCCTGCTCCCTGAAGGTCCCCGAAGTCCCCGTCCCTCCAGACACCCTGACAGTCTGTGCCTGGTGACCGGTGCGTCCACTGCTGCATCAAGGTGTGGGCGAGCTGCCCCCACCCTGCCCCTGGGAGGTGGCATGGGACTCCCCCCCGCCCCTCTGCACCTGCTCCCTGGGGTCGTGCACCACTTGGCTCCAGGGGGTCAGGGACTTTGGCGCATAGTAGGTGCTCAGTCACTACCTGGGAGGGAGGGCGGGGACGGGTGGAATAAGCAGCGCAGTTCGCAGTTGCTCTGCTCAGCTCTGGTTGGCTCATCCTGCAGACACTTATTGAGCACCAACTGTGTACTAGTGCTGGGAGGGCCGTGACCAACACAGACAGGACCTGACTTTGTGGTCACTGAACACACTTGCAACACCACGGTGATGGCACCAGGATGCAAGGTAGGGCCGAGGAGGGGCTGGCGGGGACGGAGGGAGCCTGGCTGTTGTCACCGTGGGCAGCCCCACTTGCCAAACGCCACCACAGCTGCGTCACTGAGATGGGCGGGAGGCTGAGGGGTGCAGGGAGGGGCCCCACGCCCAGCTGGCTTCAGCATCAGGGGTGGCTGAAGGCTGGCCCGTGTCCACTGTTAGTCACTCTGTGTGATGTGGCTCTGCGGCCACTTGCTGTTGGGGACTATTATTCTCAACTTGCAGAAAGGTTCAGAAAGCAGCTGGATGTGGCGGACGTGCGCTCCCCCACGGGCAGCCCCTCCCTCCTCCAAAGGTGACCTCATCCCGAATCTGGTGTCAGAGTGCTCCTTCCAGGGCTGCCGCGTGTCCCTGGCCACACCAACACCCGGTGAGCCTCAGCTTCCCTGGGAGGGACAAGCTAGGGTCAGGGGCGTGTCTGCAGAAGGCCCTGGGAGCCTGGCACTCACAGAGCTGCTCCTGAGTGTCCCTGTCACGTCCTGTTGGCACCCGGGAAGGGACCCCCAGGACCCAGGCTGACCGGGGGGCCGTGTGGCCAAGCTGAGCACTGCCCGCCCCTCTGGAGCACGGCCTCCCTGTCAGCCTGACACCCGGTAGACGCCCCGCTCCTTGTCACTGTCACTCCGTTTCCTCACCTCTGTGAGTCCTGCAGGTGAGGGGAGTGAGAAGGGTCTGCGGCACACAGTAGGCGCTTTATAAGACCTTCTCTGTTCCTCTTCCCAGGGTCCTCCCTTCTGCTCAGGCTGGGGTCCTCGGGGACTCGCTCCTGCACATTCCACCACTGGCTCTGGATCCAGGGACACAGGAGTGAGTGACAGGCAAGACCTCCATCCGCAGCGGCTAGCATTCTGGGGAGGGGTGAAACAGCTGTGACAGGTACAGCCAGGGTGATCCCAGTCTGCTTGCAGGGGAGTCCACTTGTCCCTGAAGTACAGGTGGCTGGGGTGAGCCAGGGCAGGCCAGATTCCATTTAGCTTTTTTGGGGGGATATCAGGGATTGAACCCAGGGGCACTCGACCCCTGAGCCACATCCCAGCCCTGTTTTGCATTTTCTTTAGTGACAGACTCCCAGTGAGCTCCTTAGGGCCTCACTGCTGAGGCCGCCTGAACTCACGATCCTCCCTACCCGGCCTCCGGAGCCCTGGGATGACCGCGCTGGCTCCATTCATCTTTTACCAGGTTCGCTCAGCTCCTGTGGGAACACGACAGGAGAGGCCAGGCTGGACGTGGGGAGGCCAGAGGGGACAGCGTCCAGTCCCCCAGCTGAGGAGGCTTAGAGAGCCGCCTGCTGACCTGCCAATGGGGCTTCCTGGGGACGGCGGGGAGGCGGGGAAGCGCAGCCAGGCAGGGGCACCTCCCGCGGAGGACAGAGGCCCGGCCCCGCCCAGGGAGGCCCAGGCCCTTCTGGGAATGGAACTCCCAGCACCGCAGGTGACATAGATGACATGGATGACGCGGCACCGGGGTCCCCAGCACGGGTCCTGCGAGCCCCGGAGGAGAGCGGCGCACGGAGCCCCTCCCCGGCGCCCGGCCTCGGAGTGCGCAGGGGCAGCCAGTGCGCCGGCGGTCAGCTGTGCCGTGGGTTGGGCAGGCTCCCGGGGACTGGCTCGCTGCCCGGGGTGGGGGCCCTGGGGGGCGCAGGGGGCCCAGGGGCTGCAGCCACCCGTCCCAGCCTTGCGGTGGCGACGCTGGCACCCGGCTCCCGGGACCCGGGCCGGAAGTGACCCTGGGGGACAGGCGGGTGGGAAGGAGGCAGCAAGAACGACCGACAGAGCGCGGCCTGCGCGGGGCACCCGAGGCCCGGGCGACACTGGAGGGGGCGTCCCGCGTCCCCGCGTCCCCTCTGCGCCCGCCCGTTATGCCCACGTCGCGGCCCAGGGGCGTCCTGCGCCCCCGGCTGCGCCGTCCTGACCTGCGTGTGGCCGCGGGCCTGCGAGGGGGGCGCCTCAGGGACCCCGGCTCGGTGTCCGCGACGAGGAGGCCACAGGCTCCCGCCCCGCGGCTAATCGCTTCCAGACCGTGGGTCAGGGCCGGCCGCCGCCTGGCTCCATAAACAGCCTCCTCCAGATGGCGGCTGGCTCCGGCCTGGCGACAGGTCCCGGCTGGGGGCTGGGGCAGCAGGTGGAGGGACCGGCCGCAGCTGCCCCCAGCGCCGCCCAGGGAGGACCGCAGCAGGCGGAGGGCTCACCCTGGGCTCAGAGCGGGAGACTGAGGCCCAGAGGGAGGCAGGGAGGCGGGGAGCCCGGTGGCCCTGGATTGGCTCTGCTGAGGGGCGCCAGCCGACCCGGGACAGCGGGGACAGGCTAAGTCAAGCCCCAGGGGACTGGTACTGGGTCATGTTCCGGCCCCACCTGGGCTCTTCTGCCTGAGTGGGGAGCTGCTCACGGGCCTCAGTCTTCGCCTCCTTAAGGTGGGCACAGGGGCAGGGCAGGCTGCGGTACTGCTGGGGGCCAGGACAGTTCCCAGAGCTCCCTCGGGTCCTCAGTGGCCCTCTGTCTCTTCCTCTTCCCACCTGGCAGCACAGTGGCCCCTTCCAGGAGGCCACCCTGACTTCCAGCAGACCTCTCCTCTGTGCCTGGCATGGTGTCCCTCCAGCGGCCACCCCCAGTTCCCCAAAGCAGGACAAACTGGTGCTTGATGGTACTGTGCCCCCCTGCAGATGAGGAAATGGAGGGTCAGGGAGGAAACTGGACTCATCCCCCAGATGAGGACACCGAGGGCCGGGGAGGCAGCAAGACGCGGTGAAAGATGCAGCCCGGCCTCAGGAGCGGCCCTGGCACCGGCCTGGCCTTGAGCCAGGAGACCGGCTGCTCCGGCTGCCACCCACCACCCTGGAGCCCACCTCTGGCCTCAGGAAGAAGACCAGGCCCTGAGCCTGCCGTCCCCCAGGCTGGCACTGGGGCCTGACCCCTGCACCCACGGTGGCCTGGCTCCAAACTGGGCCGAGTCCAAGGCCCCTGGACATCACCAGGGCCCGGAGCAGCAGCCTCATTCCAAGGGAGCGGCGGCGGGACCGGGTGGAGAGACCGCTCTCTGGTCCCCGATGGTCCTTCCTGCTCCACTGAGGACGCTGCTCCTCCGGGCCTAGCCCCCGTGGTCATCCCGCCCTTGTTCTGGGCACAGAGCAGCTGCACTAAGGCCTAACAGGGAGTCCCTCTGCACGGGACGTGGCCACGGTGGGAGCCTAGGGGAGACTCTTCCCAGAAATTTGTAATGACAGCTCCTCTAGTATCCATGACCATTTGGGCCGGAGAACATTATTATCTGCATCTTCCAGATAAGGCTCAGAGAGGCTGAGTGATTTTTCCTCAGGTCACACAGTGGGCCTTCTAGTTACAGAGCACACATCCTTAACCGCCCATCTCCAGGGCGTCTGAAACTGCTGGGGTGTAGTAGGTGCTTTTCCGAGGTCCCCTCGGCCGCAGTCAGAGTCTGGATTCGGATTTCGGCCAGCCTCGAGGTCAGCGGCCAGCCGTTCTGCCTGTGCCCGGGAGGAATGTCGGTGGTGGCCTCGGCCGGGGTCCGAGAAGAAAGGCAGCCTTGTGGGCGAAAGGTGAGCCGCTGGGTGGGCGCAGGCGTGTTTACCCAGGGCCGGGCGTGTGGCTCCGGGTGGCGCCGCTGTCAGCCGCCGGCTGCCTGGCCGTGCTGGCCTCCAGATGTGCGCTGGCTCCAGCCGGCCGCCCCCGCCCCCAGCACAGAGGGGCTTTATCAAAAGCGGCTGTGAGGAGGCCCCAGGCCCGGCTGCTGGCTCCCAGCCCTGGCCGCCGCCATGTGCTGGCTCCGCCGGGCCCGGGGACCAGTCGGGAGGCCAGGCCAGGAGCTGGGAGGCCAGGCCCAGGGCCAGGAGAGGGCGCATCGCAGGGAGACCCCTCTCCCACTTGCTCTCTACCCCCTGCCCCGGGGGCCAGCGGCCACACGAGGAGTGTGCCCCCAAACCCAGGCCAGGGCTGGGCAGCGGGCAGGGCGCATGGTGGTTCCTCCGGGCACGGGGAGGCTACCGCCCACTGACCCGGTGGGCCCAGGCGTCTCTCCGGAATTTTCTTTCCCTCTTCATTTTTTGGGGGGGTACGCTTTATATTCTCTCTGTCGGCCTGAAGGGTTTCGTAATGATAAATAATTATCAGGGAAAAGGAGACTCTCCCGTCCCCACCGCAGCCGGCTCCTGTTGACATGTTGGTACTTTTCTTCTTACAGATGGAATTGAGATAGGAACCAGGTGGGGGGTCACCCTCTGTAATCCCAGCTACTCCGGAGGCCAAGGCAGGAGGATCAGAAGTTCAAGGCCAGCCATCAGCAATTTAGGGAGACTCCATATCAAAATAAAAATTAAAGAGGCTGGGGATGTGGCTCAGGGTAGAGCAACCCTGGGTTCAAAACCCTAGTACCAGGGCTGGGGATGTGGCTCAGCGGTAGCGCGCTCGCCTGGCATGCGTGCGGCCCGGGTTCGATCCTCAGCACCACATACCAACAAAGATGTTGTGTCCGCCGAGAACTAAAAAATAAAAAAAATAAAAAAAAAAAAACCCTAGTACCGCAAAATGAATGAATAAATAATTTAGAAATAATAATAAATAATTAAAATAAAATAAATGCACGCTCACGCTGCTCTGAACCTGCCTTTTCACAACATGCCCAACCCGGCCTCTGCAGCCTCACTCTTCTTTACAGCTGCGTTGTATTCCCCTGCGTGGATGCACCCGCTTGCTTTCCAGACGGTTGCTGATGGGTCTCTGGGTGGCGGCTCCGGGCCACCTGATGGGCCTGTGATCCTGTCTGTGGGGGCTCAGGCTATTGTTTTCTGGACTTACTTTTCTCAGTGCTGGGATGGAGCCCAGGGCCTGGCGCAGGCTGGGCAGGCTCCCCGCGGCCACCCCAGCCCCGGGTAGGTGACCACTGAGCGGCACAGGTGCCTGCAGCCTCCTTTCTGGGAGCCATCGTATCTGCCCTCTGCAAGCCCGGCGTCCGCCCTGGCTCTGGGGCTGCCAAGGAGGCTGAGGCGAGGGACAGAAGCTGGGGGACAGCTGCCTGAGTCGCCCCCAAAGCCAGCGACACCTTCCTTGATTCTGTGTCTTTCTGGTCGAAAAAGAGAAAGATTCTCGTTGAAGGAACTTTAGAGAGTGCAGCCATGAGCCGGGCACAGCGCTCGGCGGTCAGTGCCTCCTGGCAGCACAAGGCCCTGGCGCACACCCACCTGCAGCGCCCAGGCTGGGCCGAGGTCAGTGTCTGGGCCTGGAATAGCCGCTCTCCTAAGCCTGACTCGCTGGGACGCGGTGGGCTTGCATTTGGGGGACCCGGGGGCTCAGGCAATGGCGGGGGATGTGAGGGGCTCCGAGGGCTGGTCTGGCTGATGGCACTGGAACATGAGGGTCTGCAGACCCTGTCCCACCCTCAGCCACCCACGCCTGTGTCCTCACCCAGAGATTTCAGGCCTCTCTTCTGAAGCCACCAGAGACATGCTCTTGAGTGTCCACTCCCAGCACCCTCAGGGACAGCCTAGAGCCGGGAAGTTGGAAGGGAAGTTCCCCACCCATCTGCCCTTAGTCCTTCTTGCTGTGGCTCTGGAAATCAGGAGGAAGCAGGATGCAGGGAAGAGCCCCACTCCTGGCTCTGCTGAGTGACGGTCCCCTGCTTTTCCTCCATGTCCCCATCTGTGATTGGGGGATGGCCACTGGGCTCTGCAGGAGCTGCCGTGGAGAGCGAGGCCCTCACGGGTGGGCAGGACACCTGCCACAGTGGGCGTGGGCGTCAGGAAGAGAAGTGCGGGGCCTCCCAGGACGCCCCAGGGAGGGCCTGGGGACTGGCCACTGCTGGCCCACAGCCTGTCAGAGCCCTAGCTGGGGGCCGCCTGTGCAGCTGTCCTGCAAGGGTCCTGTGAGGGCCCAGGGTGCCCGGCCGGGCCAGGCCCACGCTCCCGCCCAGCCTGCCCCGAGCAGCCCAGGGTCACTCAGCTTCACTGAGGAGGCCCAGCCCGTAGGTGGCAGGACTTCCGGTGGGCAGGTCCAGGCTGCACACACAGGCGTGCGCCATGGATGCTCGGGGACAGTCCCCCAGGGCCCTCCGAGGGCTGTGGCCACAGCCCCTGAGAGCAGATAAGCCGCCTCCCAGAGCCCCGTCCGGCCCCCGCTGTGTGTCTCTGGGGGAAGGACACCCCTCTCTGGGCCTCTGGGCCCTGGCCTTCCCCAGGAGCAGACCCAAGGTTGTGCTGGGGACTCATGGACTCGGCAGGAAGGCCAGGTCAGCGGGGCCTGGCTTTGGGGCTGAGCGGAGCGGTGGTGGGTGCGTCCACGTCGCCCTGGCTGGCCGTGGGCACAGTCCCCTGGGGTCCCTGCTCCACTGGGCTTCAGGGGCCCATGGGTGGCTCCCTAGGAAGTCCTGGTCCTGGGGGAGAGGTCGGGCCTGGCTGGTGGGGGGCTGGTTGTCCCCCTGTGCTGTGGGCACTCAGGCTCTCTGGGTCACTGCCTGAGGTCAGCTTGAGGGGACAGAGGAGAGCCACCTGCTGAAGGCTACCCCAGCCTCTTCCACTCCCTGGGGCCTCCAGAGGGGTGGGGTCGGAGGCGGGAGGCCAGGGTGGGCAGGTCCTGTGGCCTGTCCCCCACCCCCGTCAGGTGGGTCTCATAGAGTCCCCACCCCCAGGGCTGGGGTCTCAGGGTGTCGTTGCAGAATGTGGTGCTCAGGAGCCCGGGCAGGGTCCCTAGCCACTGCGTCCCCTCACAGCACCCCCCTTGGGCCCAAGGAAGCCCTCTGGACACAGAGGCGCTGGGCCCCAGATGCTGCTGTCCTGGGTTGACCCCAGTCCTGACCTGGTGACACTACCTCTCTGAGCCTCGGTGTCCCCTGTGCAGTGGGCTCAGCACTGCAGACTGCCTGGAAGGAGAGCCGGGCAGGGGGTGTGGGCACTTCAGGCTCAGCCACAGAGTGAGCTGGCGCGGCCTCGGGGACAGTCTGGAAGTGGCTGACGGGCTGTGGTGTTGGGGACACCGCTAGGTCCCACAGGGAAGGGCTGAACTCCACCGAGTGGCTCAGAGCTGTGATCTCCCGGGGTGATCGCTCTGTGTGCCTGGACTCGTCACTTGTCACTTGCATCCTCTGCCCCCTCCCCCAGCCACCACTCAGCTCCCGCCACACTGGCCTGCGGCTGCTGCTCCGGGTCCAGTGAGCTCCTGCCCCGGGGCCTTTGCTCCGGCTGCTTCCTCTTCCCCAGCTGTCACAGGACTCACTCCTGACCTCCTCCTGGTGTCTGCTCAAATGCCACCTCCTGACCCCACCCCCATTGCTCCGTCTCCCTCCTGGATTAATCCTCCTCCAGAGTATTGTCACCCGCCGTCTCCCTAGGCCCTCCGCAGGCCACTGCATGCCCAGGAGAGGGGCTTCTGCCTGTTGTTCCCTGCTGGACACTCTGTGCTGGAACACAGTAGCTGCTCACTAAATGTCCCTGGAGGCTGGGCGGGGCTCAGTGCAGTCTGCCTAGCGTGTGCGAGGCCCTGGGTTCCTTCTCCAGAGCCACCCAAAGCAATAATGACCCTGACGAAGACGACATAGTAATGATGATGCTGTTGTTGGACAGATGAACCTGGAAGTGCGCATCCCGGGTCGGGGACTGCTGTCCAGGGCAGTGTCCTTTGGGTGCGTGTCCTGAGTGGGGGTTTGCAGGCAGCTGAGGGTCCTGGGTGTTCATACTCAGATTCTTGGAGCTGGGCACGGTCAGGGGGTCGGGGACGGAGGGGAGGCGGGTCTGGCTTTGGCCTCTGACTGAGCAGCGCCAGGTTTGTGAAGAGCGGGTCAGGGAGGCAGTGAGGGCAGTGTGGCCGGAAGTGGCCAGCCCAGTCTCCTGGCTGGAATTATCTGGGAAGAAAAAGAATCACATTCCAAGGGACCCAAGGCCTCTGAGGGCCAGGGCCCACAGGGAGGGGAGGGACTGCAGGGGCAGGGCTGGCCTGGGCCAATGGTGGCCTGCCCAAGGTCAGCGCCTTCGAGGCGGGTCGGGGACCCAGGAGAGCTGAGGACGCAGCCGGCACCAGTCCAGGGACTCACCCCCATATGAACGGGGGCGCAGCAGCCGGGGCGCAGCGGGGGGGGTGCACTAGAGGCCGATTATCTCACTTGTTCTGGCTGTTTCCCCAGCGCTGGGCTTGGCATACAGCAAGCACTCAATAAATGCAGGAATGAGCGAAAAGCTCCAAGGGGGGCAATTCCGGGAGGGGCTGGGAGGAGCAGGAGGGGCAGGAGCCTGCGGGAGCTGGGCAGCGGAGGATGGGCAGAGGTGACACCTTCCTCCAGAGGCCCTCCAGGCACGGCCACCAAGCAGCGGACACGGCACACCCACCCGTGGCCGGCTCGTCGGGTACAGCGAGGCCAGGGCGGTCGCTTCCCGTGCTCGGCCCCACGGCCCCCAGCCTTGAAGGGCGACCCGCCCCGTGCATGGCCGGGTGGCCCCGCCTGCCCCGGGTCCACGGGGAAACCGTGCGCCCGGGGCTCAGCCTGCGCAGCCGGTCGGTCCCCTCCTCCAGCCCCGGGGCAGGAGGGGCGCGTGGCCGGCGTCGGTCCGCAGCGCGCCGGCGCCCTCCGCTGGCCTCCGCGGGCGCCGCAGCCCGGTGTCCCCTCCGCGCAGTGGGACAGCGGCCATTTGTGAGCTGAGGACGGTGAGAAGCCCGCTCCGCCTCAAATACCGCCCAAGCCTGGGGGCCCCCGGGGCGCCCACCGGCCCAGAGAGGCTCAGGAACCCGCCCGGGGTGGCACAGCTGGGAGGCAGAGGGTCTGAGCCCGGGGGCTGCCCGCGTCGGAGGGCAGAGCTGGCAGGACTTCAGCTCCCGACACGTCCAGACCACCCGCGCCACTGTCGGCGACGCCAGAGCCAGCAGGGACGCGGGGACAGACACAATAGGCCGTCCCTGCCCTCGCAGCCCACGTCCCAGCTGGGTGGGGCGGGCAGGTAGTCTGCAAACTTCACTATCGCCGTGATAGGGAATCACGGCGATAAGGCTGCCTGTCCCCAGCTCGGCCACTCCCACCTCATGGCCACATCTGAGCACTCAGTGGCTTTTGATTCTGGACAATTGACTCTAAGTGCGTTGGGGAAGGGACCTCCCTTGCCACCACCCAGGACTGATAGTCGCCTACTGGTGACCTGCCTGAGGTGGGGTTGGTGGCGTCACTGTAGCGTTGGTGGCTGTCCTTGGCGCATGCCTCTGTTCCGGGAGCCCTGCCTCGGCTCTTTGAACCACCCTGGAAGCCCCAGTGGAGGAGAGGTGTCCTCCAGGGTGAAGGCAGGTGGCCCGCTCCTCTGCCTCTTGGCCCGCACCTTCCCAGATCCTGCTGGTGCCAAGGAGTCTGAGGGAGGCCCTCCTGAGCAGGGCTTCCACCTTCGCCCCTCGGGACAGGACGGGGTCCTGCCACGTCTGGCCTGCAACAGGCCTGAGGGCTGCTGGCCAGACAGATTCTGAACTGATTCCCAGAATTCCTGCAGCGACACTTTTCAGCCAGTCCTTCTGTTTGTCCCTCCACCCAGCTCCCCCAGCGGCCCCGCAGGATGCTTCACAGGCAGGACCTCGGGATCCTTCCCTTGTCACTGGCAATGGCCTGACAGGAGAGGAGGGCAGGGCTGGGCCGTTCCTTTGGTCACACACCCTGACCTGTGCCCAGCAGGGAGTAAGGCAGGACCAAGCAATCAGGCTGAGCTGCACCCAGGGAGGTGACAGTGGCCCGGGCTAGGGTGGCAGGGCGGGGGCACTGGAGGCGCTGCTTCTGGTGTCAGCTTAGAGGTCCACTGTGGGCTCCAGGCGCGTGGGACAGGCCCGCCCCAGCCCTGGAAGGCTTGTGGGTGTGGGGCCACCACCGGCTGGCCAGGTGCTCACAGCCTCCTCATCCCTGGGACCCCTGGGACTCGGGCAGAGGCCACTTTCCAGGCTTCCAAGGGAGGGGCCCAGGCCAGAGCTCCCCAGGCGCACGCGTACTGATGCGCAGGCCCGCAAGCCCAGCGTGGCCCGAGGGTGGCCACCGACCGCCAGTCCTGTCAAGCCAAGGAGCCACTTCAGACTCCAAACAGAGCCAGAGGGTGCTGGCAGACCCCTGAGGAGTGGCAGAGGACCCAGGGAGCACCCTGTCCAGCCCCAGGAGAGGCGGGCACTAGGGACAGGGATGCAGCCTGCACCTGGTGGGAGGGAGCCCACAACTTTGCAGGCCACTTGAAGATGTCAGAGTTCAAAATGCCACGTCCCAGGGGCTGGGGATGTGGCTCAAGCGGTAGCGCGCTCGCCTGGCATGCGTGCGGCCAGGGTTCGATCCTCAGCACCACATACCAACAAAGATGTTGTGTCCGCCGAAAACTAAAAAATAAATAAATAATTCTCTCTCTCTCTCTCTCTCTCTTAAAAAAAAAAAAAAAAGCCACGTCCCAGGGAGAAGCTGCTCCCAGGGCGTCACCCGAGAGCCCAGGCACACGCAGGGGCTCCGCCAGCAGCCAGGCAGATGCCGCCCTCCGTGCTCCACGGAAGGCCTAGCCCTGTATGCACTGTGGCCCTGGAAAACCACGGGGCAGAGTCCCCGAGCTGCTCTGTGGGACCCAGGGAGACACTTCCAGGGCAGAAGCAAAGTGAAGCCACAGCCCAGTGAGTAAAAAAGAAATTGTGGGGGAGAGGGGGAGCGGCCAGGCACAGGCTGGGGGCACAGGGCGACCACGGCTCTGCCCTCCCTGCCCTGGGCAGCTCTGCCCAGCTCCCTGGAGCCTCCAGGACAATACCAATGTGGCCTCCAGCTAAGGGGAGGGGCGAGTGCTTTATTAACTGGGGTTTTGTTTCCGGTACTGGGGATGGAACCCAAGGGCACTTTACCCTGGAGCCACATCCCCAGCCCTTTTTATTTTATTTTTGGGGTACCAGGGATAGAACTCGGGCACTCATTCACTGAGCCCTGTCCCCAGCCCTGTTTTGTATTTTATTAGAGACAGGATCTCACTGAGCTGCTTAGGGCCTTGCTAAATTGCTGAGGCTGGCTTTGAATTTGTGATCCTCCTGCCTCAGCCTCCCAAGCTGCTGGGATTGCAACTGCACCTGGCCTTTTAAAACATTTTTTTAGTTATTGATAGACCTTTATTTTTAATATTTATTTTTCAGTTTTAGGTGGACACAACATCTTTATTTTTATGTGGTGCTCCACGCATGGCAGGCAAGCGTGTTACCGTTTGAGCCACATCCCCAGCCACAATAGACCTTTATTTTTAAAAAATTTATTTATATGTGGGTGCTGAGAATCGAACCCAGGGCCTCACACACGCCAGGCAAGTGTGCTACTGCTGAGCCCCAGCCCCAGCCCCCTTTTTAGTTATTGTGACAGGGTCTCACTAAGCTGCCGAGGCCTTGAACTTGCCGTTCTCCCGTTCTCCCATCTCAGCCTCCAGGGTTCCTGGGATCTCAGGCCTGTGCCACCGGCCTGGCTCTCCTGGTTTCGTGTGATCCTGTTCTTCCCGGCTGTGTGGCTGCCACCTCGCTTCCTATGACAACTGGCAGACACCCCCTGCTTTCTGAGACCTCAGAACAGACTCTTGGCTTCTTGACACTTAGGGATCACAACGAATGGTTTCTCACCAACAGTGGGCGGGGCTGCCTCGCTAGGGACACGGGCTGATGGAGATCTTGTGTCCTTCCAGTGGGTGAGCTGTGCTCCCCTCCAGAGCCGGGCCACAGGCGCTCCTGCCTGGCCTTGGAACCCACAACCTGAGCCTGCGCAGCACTTCCAGGAGCACAGACCTGCTGGAGGTCAAAGGGCACCACATGGACCATCTACGGAGGACAAGGGGCAGCTGGAGGGCCTCAGTGTGGTCACTGTCCTACACAGGGTACAAAGCTGAATGACAACTAAGTGTTGGATATTCCACATAAAATTTGTCTTGTCTCCAGTTTCTGTGACTGTCCCTGGCCTGAGCAACACTGCACACTCTGCACAGGGCCTTGTCCCCCAGGGCCTCCCCAGGCTGCGTGCACAGCGGGGGGCCGCAGGAGGTCCTCAGGAGGAAGCAGAGCTCCTCTGGAGCTGGGCAGCCCAGAGCGCATGGTGGGCCCTCCCAGGCGGCCGGTGTCTGGGGGAGAAGGAAGCTGCCGGAAAGGCCCCTCTCCCAGGGACTTCCTGTGCTGAGTTAGGACACGAAACCCCAGTGCCAAGGCCTCGAGGTCCTTCCTGGCCGTGATGAGGCGGCAGAGCAGGGACAGGTCACGGGAAGGCTCCCCAGGGCCCCCTGAGGGGAAGGGCGAGACCTGAGGAGGGCAGACCAGACAGCAGACCGGACAGCTCCAGGGCCCGCCCCACCTCGGCTTCAGGGACCTACTGATGACTTGCTATTGCCAACCAGAGGCTGCTTATGTTCCGCCTCCTCTTTTTTGGGGGTGCTGGGGATGGAACCCACGTCTTGAGTATGCCAGGCAAGTGCTCTACCACTGGGCTCCGTCCCCATTTTATTTTTGAGGCAGGGTCTTGATGAGTTGCCCAGGCTGGCCTTGAGCTGGGGATCCTCCTGCCTCAGCCTCCCGAGTTGCTGGTATTAGAGGCTCGAGCACCGCACCCTGTACCTGTGAAGAACGTGCTGTTTAACTACTATCTTCTGGGCCAGGGGCTGGCAAAGGAGGAGCCAGGGGCCAAATCCAGCCCACTGCCTGTTTGAGTTCTTGAATGAAAAACAATTTTTATAGACAAGCATTTGCAATTGACTTGATTATTGAGAACATGAACTTTGAACTCAATCGAGATGTCTAGATCCCTAGAAGAAACTATGGTGTTAGTAGGGTAGTAACATTACAAAAATATTGTACTCTGTGGAAATTTGCTTTCTCATATATAATTAAGCACTTACGTAAGAATCCTGACTTTTGCCTGTTGGCCCAAAAATCCTAAGTATTTTTTCTACAAAGGACCAACGAGTCCCAAAGCGTCTGAAGCATTAATACCTGCCAAATTAATATGCCAGGAGGAAGAACAGCACAGCCTGTGAAATATTAATGCACACTTTTTATTATATTAAAATCAGGCAATGGTCTGACAAGAAAAAGGCTGCTTATGGAATACTGTTAGGTTAAACTTTACTTACAGGATGTTAAATCCTTAGAACTAAGATTTCCCCCAGAAATAGATTAATGGGAACATCCATTGCTTTTCAGACTTGATAGTTGCTGCTTCAAAAGGTGGTTTTACACAAAATAGTAAGGAAAAAAAAATAAACCCTTCAGAACACCATGAATTGCCTTTATTTGTTTGCATCAGGTCTCAGCACAGTGGTCCTGAACAGGAAAAGTGGGAGGTGCAGCAATGTGCCGGGAGGCCAGGCCCCGCCAATGCTGGGAGCTGCTGTGCACACCAGCTCCTCCTCAGTCCCTGCTGAGCACCTGGGAGGCAGCGGCACCAAAACCAGTATCTGCGCTGGGTCCAGGTTCCTCTAGTTCCAGTTGTCAGATTCCACACTGGGCCTGCGGGGATGGCAGGCGCACCCCACAGGAGCCCTGTTCACCCTTCTTCCCGTCTGAGAGCCACGTCATTACAGGAAAGGGAACAGTCCCGAGGGGCCCCGTGTGCTCACAGGCGTCTCCAGGAGGCCTCCTGCAGGTCTGAACAGAGGGACCCTGAGGGCCGGCAGGCTACGTCACCCTGGGGACTGCCCTGTCCACCTTACAAAGACCTGGGCCAAAGATGCATCGGCTGAGGGTGACAGCAGAGTGGCAGGACCCAGGACCCAAAGCTCATTTCCCAGGCTGGTGGAAAGTGGTCAAACGTGGTTCCAAATGTGGAGGAGGAGGTCAGAGATTTCCAACCTGACCTGATGGCTTCTGGCCAAGCCAGGGGGGAGGTGGAGAGTGCCGGGTGGTGAAGGTGGACAAGGGAGTGGAGGAGGAGGGAAAAAGCAGCACCCCTCGATCAAGGTGGGGGAGGGGGAGAGCCCTGAATTCTTCTCGCGAAGGCCAATTTCAAAGGGGGCGGAGGGTTACAATCTATGCTTCGGCCAAGGACAGGAGTGGAGGAGAGTGGGGCAGGACGATGGCTTGGAAGGGGCGTCATTTAAGACTTAAGAAAGTAACCAGGGTGCGGGCAAAGCACCCCA
The DNA here is from genome assembly GCF_045843805.1 of Urocitellus parryii. Classification (NCBI taxonomy): domain Eukaryota; kingdom Metazoa; phylum Chordata; class Mammalia; order Rodentia; family Sciuridae; genus Urocitellus; species Urocitellus parryii. The sequence goes on along the minus strand of NC_135536.1, from coordinate 192,452,416 downwards.
CACCCAGCAGCAGTCCCCAGGGTGTGACCTGAAATCTTTGCTCTACTCTAGCAAGCCTCTGCTGGAGGGCTGTCCCAGGGCTGGCAGGGCAGGGGGGAGAAGGCAGAGCCCCCAGGCCGAGTCATCAGCAGCAAGGTGATTGTGTGACATGTCTTTTCACAGTTGAGTTAGATGTGCCCCACCGGTCAGGATGGGAATCAATTTAAATAGACTCTCTTGATCTCAGAAGTTCAACTACACGGACAGTGGTTACACTTGACAGGATGATTTGTTATAGCACAACTTATATATTTCAAATGGACAAAAAATTAGTATCATTTACAGTATCTTAAGATAAATTGCCTTCGAATGGGAGCTTCCTTTCCAGTACTTTGAGGTCTACAAGACGCATCTAGAAAATTTACTACGGTGGAGAATGAAGACTGCTTAAATCGAATGGGGGAGGGCTGGTGGCGTTGCTTTTGATTAATTGCTGTAACACTGTCCTTCCGGAGGCTGGGGGAGTTTCATATTTTCTTTAGACATCATTAAGCGCCGCAGCTCTTGCAGAACAACTTTGATGCTATATGAATTCTGCCACTTTGCTAGCACTGATATGGCTCTTGGGTCCACCTACAAAAGGCAAACAAAACCAAATTACTCTCAGGGTCTCCAACAGCCGCATGCCCGGGCTAAGCCACAGCACGAGCTGGGGAGAAGGCAATTCTTAAGCTGAACGTGCTGATCACAAAACCATACCTGACATGCAGGACACCCCCGTGCAGGGTCCCCTCCTCCAGCCACTGTTTTTCCTTTGTGTCCCAATTTGGGAGAAGCAAGGGTAACACTGGCCCTTGGCAGGACTCCACCCTGCCCAACTTGGCTGGATAAGAATGACCTGCTGTGGGCCAGCTGTGGCCATGCCTGGGCCCTGGATGCTATGCCCGGGCAGGAGATGACAAAGATGATGCCAGGCAGCAGGAACAGCAAAGGCATGGTGGCCTGCACCCGCACTGCAGTGGCCAGGGCCCCCCCAGAGCCAGGTCTCTCCACCCGGCACAGCGCTCCCCAGACGCCAGGTGGCCCAGACACATGAACGCTGCACCCAAAGCATGAGGCGCCTCTGACTCTTTCAAGTCCTCTGAGTCCACCAAGGACCCAGATTTGGCAGATCTTAACGTGGGCAAGAACCAGGACACGCCTTTGCCAGCACCACATACAGAAAAGGCTGACAGGCGGCGGCGGCAGGGGACCACGCGCCAGGCCCTGGCTTCCATCCCCAGCACAAAAAAAGTCTTGGAGCATTTTGGATTTCAGATTTATGGGTGCAAATCTAAAAATCAGTTAAAAAAGCAAGGTTATTAAAAGATAAAAATATCACATCCCAGGCTTAAGGCCCGGGAGGTGGCGCTGTGGGCAAGGCCTCTGGTCTCCCGCCTCGTCTCCTCAGGTGCGCGGGGACTCATCTCGAGTGCGCAGCAGTGCTGGCCAGGGTGAGTGTGACACGAGGGGCAGGTGGACAGGGCTGGGACACAGGCACTCGGACACAACCTCCAAAGGCCCCTGGTGTTAAGTACAAAGCAATTCTCAGCCCAGAGGGACAAATGGGGACAGAAAGCACAACTTACCACTCCATTAGAACTATTGACTCCATTCATATTAATTTTTGTTACAAATCTTACAAAGGGGGGTGCTTCTGGGTATTTAGGTCCACATTCTATTTTAAGGCTGTATATTCGGTTTTCATAAATTGTCTGGAAAGAAAGGGCACAGAGATGTCAGGCAGTTACAGACAAGGAGCTCAGACAGACAGAACTCACTGAAGACCACTTATCATTTACTCCTGATGAGGAACTCAAGTGCCATGGAAAGTCGGCAGCCACTCCTCCCTGAGTGGGAAGAGTGAAGAACATTGAGGGGGATCAAGGACGTTTCCAGTCAGTGTGGCCAAGCCCTACCGGGGGCCTGTGCTGCGCCTGTCCCTGGCACACCTGCCCTGCTCTTGGGGAATGGCATGTGAGGGGCACTCTTCCTTCCAGAAGCTGTGCTAACTGTCCCCTCACCCCAGGCCCATCAGCCAACGTACACCACCATGTGCAAAGCGTGACACTGGCCACGGCTCAAGGGAACTTCAGATGAAGCACAGGCTGGGCTCAGGCCGAGGCGCTCCCCTTCCGTCGCCGTGGGGCTGGGCTCTGCCTACGCAGGGTCTCCACTGGCCTGCGTCGTCCTCCCTCCGTATTTGTTCCCTTGGCAGGCAGTGACCCGAGGGACCACAGACACGCAGCGGGTGAGGCAGAGGAGGTCACAGGTCCTTTTAGAAATGCCAGCTACGTCTTTGCTGAGCAGCACAGGGAAGTCCAATGTCCACACCAGGGACCTTCCCCAGTGCCTACCGGCCACCAAGGGCATCAAGACTGCTGGCCTCGCCCACCACCCCCAAGACCCAGCTCAGGAGTCACCCAGCCCCTAACTCTCTGTCCTACTCTAAGCCACACTGGTGTCCTTGTCTGAAGACCATACTGAAGGTGTGCCTCCCACTGTGAGGGCAGCCAAGTGGCCCCTCTCAGCAGTCTCGCTGTGCAAACGCTGCTCTGGTGGACAGCGACACCCAGTGGTCCTCGGGGGAAAAGAACCACAGAGGCTCTTTCTCCCTGGATTGAACCCAGGGCATCCCGCGTGCCAGGCAAGCTCGCACCACCTAGCGCCCTAGCGCCCACCTGCGGCATGTTCCCCACACCTCCGAACACGTGGTGTAGACTGCTCCCGGCAAAACCGGAATGTATCTTAAGATCCGGAAGTCATTCATGTTACACCCATTAAAGCCAGCGGTGTCCCTGGGGATCCCAAACCAACAAAACCAAAGCTCTAATCTGGCTACCTACCCACTGCCCGCCTGATCCTCTCCCCTCCTAGGAAGTGCTGCCACCATCTACCCCACTCGGTTAGTGCAGGCAAGGAACTAACAGCTATGGGGCGCAGTGGTCACACCTGTTATCCCAGTGACTTAGGAGGCTGAGGTAGGAGGATTGCAAGTTTGAGGCCAGCCTGGGAACTTAGCAAGACCCTGTCTCAAAATAAAAAATAAGAAGGACTGAGGATGTGGCTCAGCGGTAAAGCAGCCCTGGGTTCAATCCTCAGCACCAAACAAAACTAAACAAAAACCCCCACAAAAACCCTAAGGGTCAGCCAAGTCCCTTTTCATCCGAAGGCCACCACTTCCCTCTCCAAGAAACCTCCTCCACCACCAGCCCCTCACTGGACCCACCCCAGCCTCTGCTCTTCTTGCCCCCTGCATCTGCTCCCACAGGGGACAGGCTCCGCTGGCTTAAGCCCGCCAACCACGCCAGGCTGCTCCACTGCGGCCCACTAGAGGCAGCACCAGCAAGACCATGGGAACCAGCGCCCACACCTGGCCCGTGGGAGGGGGCGCCGCGCTCTGCACTCTTCACGTGTTTCCTCAAAGGAAAAAAGTTCTCTCAGAAAACGTGACTAAGGCAGGCGCAGAAGAGGGCCCCACGGACATGGCCTCCCTTTCAGTTCTGGTGGGGATGGGACTCGGGGCCCTGCACACAGCAGGCAAGTGCCCACCCTGGAGCGGCAGCCCGGCCCCTAACAGTGCTGGCCACACCAACCTGGTCACCTGCCGGCACGTCCTGCGGCTCATTCCCGGGCTCACTTATCCACAGGCTAAAATGGGGAAGGCGCAGCTGCGGGGCGGGACACTGGTCTCCAGGCCACGAAGCAGAATTCTAAAATGCCCACACTCACCTAATTCACAGTGAAAGAGCTGATGGACTTCCGGCCACTGAGGCTCAAGTGGCCCTTTCACTGGAACACAGTGACCTGCCTCAGGCCCAGGGGGCGCGGACACCTGAAGGCCAGTCAGAAGCCCTCGCAAGCCCTCCTCCCCAGAGAGCGGGGCTCGCCTCCTCCTGTCCCCAGGGCTCCCCAGGCCTGTTGGAGGGGGGAGAGAGCGCCTGGGGAGAGTCCCCGAACACGCTTCTGGAAGGAACTTCACTCTCGACTCCGCATTTGCTTTATGGAACACGTGACCTGGACAATTATGCCAATTAAATGTACCTAAAGGGCTGGGGCTGGGGCTCAGAGGCAGAGCGCTCGCCTAGCATGCGTGAGGCCCTGGGTTCGATCCTCAGCACCACAGAAAACTAAAATGAAGGTATTATGTCCACTTAAAATTTAAAAAAATAAATGTTTTTTAAAAAATGTACCTAAAAGATTATGTGATCATGAAACGCTGTCCATTTTGATGACATAGATCAAATGTCAAACTGCAAAGACCACAAAGAAGGGAGGGGGGTGCAGAGCTGCGAGCCCCTCCTTGCCGTGTCCTGTGGGTGGCCGCCCACTGCACATTAGAACGCCAGGCAACTGGAGTCCACCTGCAAAGACCAACCGCATGCTGTGACATGTCACACACATGCAGACAGAGGCCAGGACGCAGCACATCGTGCACCACCTACAACAGTGACCGCACCTTCCTCCAAACTGGGGTCCATTTGTGCAGTCTGTTTCTTTCTTTTTTTTAATTGGTGCAGTAGGTAACTGCATAATTTGGCAACCTCACTTCCTAGTCGTCCCCTCCTCCTTCCCCCTACACAGTCCACTCTACCCATCACACCACTGCCCAGAGCCTAGGAATCATAAGCTTTTCCTGGGCCTAAGACACACCTACATGAGTCACCCAGTCGGACCTCTGAAAACACCAGGCAGATCCCAAAAGTACGTGACCAGTGTTCCTCCAGTCAGGGACATCAGAACACCCGGGAAACTGCCGGAGCCCTAGGAGCTCGGGCTGTCATGACCCAGTACCATGGAGGACGAGGGACAGAGGTGGAGACCAGGAACGGAAAGTGCAGCTTCGCTGGATGACCACTGTCGACGCTGGCTCACTGGCTGTGAGGGGCTGCGCCATGCTGGCCAGCACTACAGGCAAAACTTTCTGCACCACCTTTACTACTCTTCTGGAACCTAAAAGCATGTGAAACAAAACTTATTTTAAAATGTAAGCAGGCGCCTGGCACCTGCGGGTCATTCTAGCTACTTAGGAGACGGAGGGAGAAGAACTGCAAGTTCCAGCCGGCTGGGCCACTTAATGAGACTCTGTCTCAAAATCAAATGTAAAAAGGACTGGGAGTGTACCTTCGCAGCAGATGCTGTGGGCCTAGCATGCAGATAGGCCTGGGTTCAATCCCTAGAGCTGCAACAAAGGAGAGAAACAACAAAGTGTGCGACATAGGAAACATAAGAGGGTACAGCAAAAATAAAACCCAAACATACAAAAAGGTCAACATTAGGTCAGCCAGCCACCTGCTGCCTCGATTCTAAATCTATATAGTTACATACAAATTACGTTTGTATGCCTGTTGGGGAGCCAAGCCAGGGTCTTATGCATGCTAAGCACACACTCCACCACGGAGCTACACCCCAGCCCTACAGATCACATTTAATGACACATGCTGTGTTAGAATGGAGGGTGGATCCTCAGAGGGACATTCTGCAGAGCCTGTGAAGACTTGCTGGGCACAGTGGCGCACACAATCTATAATCCCAGCTACACGGGAGGCTGAGGCGGGAGGATAGAAAGTTCAAGGACAGCCTTGGCAACTTAGTGAGACCCTGTCTCAAAAAAAAAAAAAAAAAAAAAAAAACCCTTCATGGTAGGATACCCGTGGGTTCCATCCCCAGTGTCTAAATAAATAAGTAGACAGGATCTGAGTGGCTCAGGATGTAGACAGTAGGTAAGTGCACAGAAAGGGGCAGCAGAAATTTGCAACACTGCTGGTCAGTTACACTGGGGACAAGTGGTGGGGACAATATGGTGGTTAGGTACAAGACAGCACAATAGGTATCGAAAATAGAACTGAAGCCTGGGGCCTGGGGAGAGGTCCCGACAGCCGGACTCGGCCTCCCCAGGAGCTGTGCCTGGTTGCTGCCTGGGGTGGGAGGGCAAGGGATGCCGTGGGCTGGACCACTGCTGACACCAGCAGGAAGGGCTGTCACTGAGGGCACAGAGGAAGGGGAGACAGGACACAGCAAGTCCCCTCGACCTCTTCCTGTCTTTCAGGCTCTCCCGTGTTGCTGCCTGGCAGAACCTTATGGGGAGGGGGAGGAGGGGGAGGAGGGGGAGGAGGGGGAGGGGGAGGAGGGGGAGAGTCCGCAGCGCCAGGCAGGCTCCAGAGCAGGGAGGGAGGCGGGCAGGCACCAGTGTCCCCTGTACACACTCCCTCGGCCCCCCTAGGTGGCATCCTTCTGGGGCCACAGGCCCCCTGCAGCAGTGCTGCTCACTTCTATACTTCAGTCCTGGTGCCCCCCAAATGCCCTGCAGCCCAAGAGTAAACCCCCAGTCGTACGCAGGGGCCTGACGTGAAGTGGAGGAGGGCTGCTCCTGTCAGCGCCACCCCCAGCTCCTGTGGGCAGCCCTCAAGGGCCAGGGTCTTCCTGCCCTACGCCCTCCTCTGCCCAGCGGGAGGTCCCGCTTTCCCACTGTGCCCTTCCAGGCCACAGGAGCTGAGCAGCTCCCTACACTGACCGTCCTCGGGGGAAACAGCAGCCCAGGAGTAAGAGCAGGATCTGCAAGGCTCCTTCTTGCTCCCCGAGCATCGTCCCAAGACCAAGATGTGCAAACGACCCGGGTGTCCACTAAAGGCTGAAGCGACAAGGGGGGACAGAACACCCGAATCTGCCCACAAAGACTGAAGTCCTGCCACCTGCAATAACGTGGATGAATATGGGGGACAGTGAACTAGGCTCAATAAGTCAGACACTGACCAATACTGTGCCATCTCACTAGTATGTGGAATCTAAAGCCTGAATTCACAGAAGCAGACGGTAGCATGGTGGTAGCTGCTGGGAGCTGGTATGTGGGGGAAAGGGTCGAAGGGACCAACTTTCAGTTATGCACAAATCCTGGGGATCTGACGTACAGCCCGTGTTTTTTACTTGACATTTGCTAAGAAAGGACGTCTTCTTTCCCTTTGCAGTGCTGTGGGCTGAACCCAGGGCCTCATGCATGGCAGGAAGCGCCCTGCCACTGCAATACACCCCAGCGCCTTTATAAAAAAAATTTATTTTGAGACAGGGTCTGGCCTAGGCTGGCCTCCATTTTGTGATCCTTCTGCCTCAGCCTCCCAAGCAGCTAGGATTACAGATGTGCACCACAACGCCTGGTGACAGCACATCTTAAAAGTCTTCACCACGAAAAAAGATAGGTACACACTGCATACACACAACTGTGGTGACGGATGTGCTGATTAATTTGAACGAGGTAATCATTATAAAATGTGTATGTACCAAACCACCAAGCTGTGCAACTGAATGTATACAACTTTTACTGTTCGATTATATTTCAAAGCTGGGGGGGAAAATCTGATATAATTTCTTGAGTGATGCAGAGAGTTAAGGAGAATGAAGTTAGCCTCCTGCACTATATGCTCAGAATCGCTGAGACTTTTTATAACACATTCAGGTGTCAGTCACATAACTGAAAGCTGCTTAAAAAGACAGGCCAATGTGCACTGATATGGAAGATGTCCACCATCTGCTAACTTCAAGAAAAAACCTGACTGCAAAATATCACGCATAGCTGGTCTTGTTTTTCTTCAAAAGAGCAGGTAGGTATGTGTGCCCCCTGCTGAGAGCTTCACCCTGTGGGGACTGACCAAACTGGGAAGGGCTTTCATTTTCCTCCTGTGCCCTGGGAGTCATGCTCTGTCCTTCTGGACATGGGCGCAGCACTGTGGGGTGAGCATGTGCACAGACACAGCTGGGCTCTCACCTGCATTCAGGAGGCCTGAGGGTGCTTCCTATTCAGGGCCATTTCTGCCCCCATGCCAGGGACATGGGGAATTTAATTTAGCATTTTCTGAAGATATTTATGGATGTCACAATCGGGACGGGGGTGTTAATGGCACCTAGTGAGTAGAGGTCAAGGATGCTGCTAAGCATCTTGCAGGGCACAGGACAACCCCACGACAACAACAAGAATGTCCAGTGCAGCGCCAGGCAGGCGGACTGCTGTGGACTAGCTACAAAGAAGACAGTCCACCCCAGTGCTGTGGGCGGCGTGTGTGCCAGAGCCTGCCAAGCTTCGCTCTGAGGTTCAGGGGAATTTTCCAAAAGAGGGAAAAAAAAAAAAAAAAAGTATGTGTGAGATGAGAGAGAGAGAGAGAGAGAGAGAGAGAGAGAGAGAGAGAGAGAGAGAGAGTGTGTGTGTGTGTGTGTGTGTGTGTGTGTGTGTGTGTGTGACTCACTTTCTCCCCCTGCTGGCCAAGCCGCCACTTCCTTCTGAAGAGGCCCACTCATGTCACCAGCTCCTTATGCGTTCTTTCAAAGACATTCTGAGCGCCCAGCACTGGCACACAGACCACCTCCTACCCCCCACCCAACTGCAGGCTACTCTATGTACGGCCTGGGGACTTTTTGTCACTTAAATGCCACAGAGAGACCATTATACCTCAGCTGTTGGAAGAAGGAGACATACATACTAAGTGGCATACAGTATGCTCTGTTAAGGATGCTGGGAGGCCACCTCTAGTGTCTTGGTTACTGGCCACTGCAGGAAGTGCTGGTACACTGCCTTTGAGCACTGCAAAGGAAAAGCTGGGGAATGAATTCCTAGCAGAATTACTGGATCTCATGGTTCATGCCTTTAAAAAAGTTTTATTAGGGTGCTAGGATTGAGCCAAGGCCTTGTGCATGACAGGCAGACACCTGCCACTGAACCACACCCCCAGCCTTGTCTTAAAAAAAAAAAAAAAAAAAAAATTATGGTGCTGGGGATCGAGCTCCGGGCACATGCTAACCGCATGCTCTACCTTTGGGCCACATCCTCAGCATCGTTCCCTCCATCCCCCTGCAGTGCTGGGGAATGAACCCAGGGATCCTCTTTACCACTAAGCTATGTTTCAGCCTCTTCTTTTCTTTTTTTTGATACTAGGGATTGAACCTAGGGCACTTTACCACTGAGCCCCTATCTCAGCCCTTTATTAATTTTATTTTGAGACAGGGTCTAAATTGCCCACATTGGCCTTGACTTGTGATCCTCTGCTTCAGCCTTCTTAGCAGCTGGGACAACAGGTATGTGCCCAGCCCCTGCATTCTATTATTTTTTTGGTGGTGTTTGGGATTGAACCCAGGGCCTTGTGCACACAAGGCAAGCACTCTACCTACTGAGCTATATCCCCAGCCCCTGCCTTTAAATTTTAATAGAAGACTTTCTCTTGGGTAAGACAACTAAAAAAAAAGAAAAAAAAGTTGAGTTACTCAAGTGTTCTATTTAGAATCTTTAATAATTATGTTACTACGCCAACTACAGACTAAATATCATAAAACTGACTGGTTACAGGCCACATCTAGAAGCAGAGAGTTCCTTTTATGACTTTTGTTTTTAACCTTGGAGAACCAAAGGTTGATCAAAATTACAGGGGTACAAAGACAGACAATAAGATAGAAGTATGGGCAAGGATGTGAGAAACGAAAACCCCACGCCTGCTAGGAGAGATGGAGAGCGGCACAGCAGTTCCGGCAAACTTCCTCAAAACGTGAGACACCACTGCCACCTGACCAGTCATTCTACCCCTAGGCTTATCCCCAGGAGAACTGAGCATCCATGTCCACACAGATGCTCCCACCATCATTACACAGCTCCAGGAACCAAGTCAAATGGCAATCAACTAATGAACAGATAAATAAAATATGGTGTATCCGTACAATAAAATATTCAGTCATAAAAGGAGCTAAGTACTGAGAGACACTGTAACAGGCCAATGGAGCCAGACCCAGAAGATGACACATGGTGTCCACCAATAGGCAATGTCCAGAAGAGGCAGATTCGTAGAACTCGAAAGTAGTTTAATGTCTGTCAAGGTTTCAATGTAGGGGGTAGTGAGTGACTGCTGATAAGTAGGGGGTTTCTTTTTGGGGTGATGAAAATAGTGACATTTGCACAACTAATGTGATAAAAACCATTGAATTATACACTTTAACAGGGTGAATTCTATAATATAGGAATTTATACCTCAATAAACCTTTTTACCAAATATATGGAAAGCATCTGGCATTCTATAGCTACTTACTAAAACTTATTCCCCTTTGGAAAGAGATAAATTGAAACTCAGGGTAACCCAAGCTGCTCTAGGTGGAATAGAATATTCCCAGTAGAACTTACCGACTGTCCCTAACCCTCATACTAGGATTTAACCTAGGGACACTCTACAACTGAGCCACACATACCCCCAGTCCTTTATATCGCTAATTTTGAGACATATTCTGCTAAGTTGCTGAGCCTGGCCTTGAATTGTGATCCTCTTGCTTCAGCCTCCTGAGTTGCTGGGACTAAAGGCATGTGCTACCTCGCCTGGCTTGTTTTTTTTCCTGTTTGTTAAGTATGTTAATTCAGTGGTATTCAGTGGACTCACAGTGTTGTGCACGAGGATTTTCTTATTTCTGGGAACTATAAATGAGGGAACTGGTTGAACAAATCCACTGAACAACTATCCCATTCTGAGTCGTTTCCAGGTCCTCTGGGAATAAGGACAAGGAAGAAGGGTCTCATCCTCAACAATCCTAAACCTTTCTTAAGAGAAGAAATGCAGAGAAGAAGCCAAAAGCGTATAGTGAACTTTCAGAGACAGCAAAGAAAATCATCTCAATGGAAAACAAGACTTCTTCATAGGAAAAAGAGGATAAAGAAACGAATAAGCACATTATCAAATGTACACACCCCACAAAACTCAGGGTCACAAAAATGACTCAAAAAGCAACATGAAGTGGCTTTTTAGGTGCTGAGCACCACGAGTGCCAACGGTCAGGATGAAAGTCAGTGCGCCCCAACAGTGAGCTGGGCTCTTGCCTGCTCGGGCTGGGCCTCGTCCCGCATCCTTCCCCGCCACAGTGCAAACTCAGAGCCTGTGGGCAGTTAAGAGGAGGCGTGGATGGCGTCATCCTTAAGCACATTCAGCAAAATCTCCCACGGCCTGTCTGAAACGAGTGTCATGTTAACAGGAATCTGGTTCTTGACTTCTACGTCAAGTCACTATAGTAGTGAGCACTCTGGGTGATTCTATAATGGTAACAAATGAACTCTCAAAACATAAACACGGGGAACAATGTGGCAGGTGGTCACTGAGGAGCACAAGCTCCAGTCACACAGACGTGGCCGAGCAGCTATGTGACTTTGGGCAAGTGACTTCAATCCCCTGGTCTGTCTCCTCAACTGCGAGATGCAGTGCGATCACACACAGGAGAGCCACCTGGCAACTCCCATCACAGAGCTGAAAGGTCATCTTCCCCACCCTCTTGACTTGGCCCTATCAATGCCTGGAACAGAGCACAGCTGATGGACAGAAGCCAGACCTCTGCTGAATGGCCCCTCGGACTAGGACCCAGGTACAGCAGACCTGGGAAACCAGGATGTGAAACCACAGCTGTGTAGGCTTTCCCGAATTCCTCTGGGGCCGGCCTCGGGGCTGCTGGCTAGACCTGGGGCTGCTGGCTAGACCTGGGGCTGCTGGCTAGACCTGGGGCTGCTGGCTAGACCTGGAGTCGGGTTCTTTGATAGCTTGCTCTGAAGGACAGCCAAGGGTTCAAAGATCTCAACTCACTGACTACGTGACATGTAAATTCACACTGAGTCTCCACGGGTTTTTGCTTACCATTTAGAGGGATTAAACAGCATCAGAGGAGGTTCACATATATAAACTGAAACTGGTCAAAAAAGAATAGCCACATTTCAGAAAATATACCATGGGTGAGCTTTTTTTCCGCGATAAGGCTAGTGTGTTTTTAAAAGGAGGCACAGTGAATTTAAGACATTGACATTTATAGCCGTAGCTCGACGCTTACTCTTGGAGGCCCAATTATCATCCCTGTCCATCTCGTAAGTGTCATGTCTTCGTCATCTTCTAGACCCCAGCTAACTGTGCCATCTCCTACTCCTTTCTGGCCTTCTTCGAGTTCTTCCAACAGTCGGAAATTGCGAGGGACTTTTACTCCTAAAATAAATGGAAAGAAATTCAAGATACTAGCAACTACAGGGGACTGCGAGCCCAGAGCCGGCTCTTGTTACACTACCTGGCCATGGGGATGCCAACATGCAAACAGCTCCTGACGGCTGTCCCGCCTTAGACGAGCCACTTACAACAACTAGCACGACCAGAGGGAAGGAGCTCGTGTTCTGTGACAGGTGACATGATCGGGGCTGGATAACCAAACTTAGACACCCCAACCCCAGCCATCTGACACGCTTCATCAATTTTTACATGTCCAAGTGTTGATCCGTGGGTCACGAGAGTGCGATGAAAACCACCCACACCAAGTGCCCACCAAAGCTTCCTGTCGGAGACGGGCTACGTCTTTGGTTTTGCTCTCATGCCATCTCTCTTCTGTTCCCTTTTTTTGGTACTGGGGACTGAACCCAGGGTGCTTTATCACTGAGCGACCCCCAGCCTCTCCACTTTTGCTTGGTGGTAGTGTTTCTTCACTAAGTTGCCCAGGTTGGTCTTGAACTCAGCCTTGAGTCACTGGGTCCCAGTGTGTGGCACTAGGCCTGGACTGAACACCTACTCCTGAGGCAAAGGGTATGCTCACCTGTGGGAATGACTCTCAAGTGACATTAGGAGGAAAAGCAGCCATGGACAGATCAAATAAAAATGGTGTTTACTTGATCAACCAAGAGCCAGCGAAGGTGCCATGGCAGCCGCTTCTCTAATTTACCTGTTTTCCAAAAACCCCAAGTCTCGGCTAGGAGCTCAGGAGAGCAACACTCCGGCATCAGGCCACAGGACCTAAGTCCACACAGGCCTGAGCCATGCTTAGGTGTCCTCCAGAAAAGACCCTGGGCCCCGGGCCTTCAGGGTGGGCGTGGGGGGGGGACGCCAACCTTCTTCCTGGCTTGGGCATGGAGCCTCTCTACTAGGGCTCCCCCAACCTCTCCTGCTGGCCTCCACCCTCCCCCATCTTCTCTGGCATTTGCAATATTTTTTTTGGGGGGGGGTGAAGTTCAGAATCCAGACAAATTACAAGCTGCCTATGCCTTGAATGCTGGTTCTCCATCTGGTCAGACTCTCAGTAGGACTTACCACGTAACTGTGAAGAGAGGCCCAGAGGAGGGACCCAAGACTATGAGAGGTTCCCCAGTATACACCAGTCTTTCCCTAAGAGTGGGACACAGGCCAGTATTAATCCAACCAGAGTACGTATCTGACCCCCGTGTGTGTCAGACGCTCCTCCAGGCCCTGGGCAACAGGCAGTGACAGAACAGCGCTGCCTGCTCTCGTGAGGCCCACGGCTGCCCAGACGAACGGGAGCCAAGGGTACGGGAGAGCATGGTGTTCTGCAGCAAGTGACGGAGGGCAGGGCTAAGCTTTAAATTACTGTCACCAGTGGCATGACTGAAGGAGGCGAGGGACTGACTGTGACCTAAGGATGCTGAGGGTGGGCCTCGAGGCAGAAGGAAGAGCAAGCAAAGAGGGAGGCGTGGGCAGAAGAGCAGGGAGGGAGGCAGACGAGAGCAGGAGAGGACGGACGGGCCGGACCCGAGTGAAGACCGCAGGCAGGAAGCTCCTGCGACTGCCCGGTAGAGGCCTCAGCCACCTGTTGAGGTGACAGCTGTGATGGAGCCTGGGTGCAGAGGTCTGAGCTGACACTCGGCTGTCTGGGGCGGTGAAGTGTGAGGCGCAGCAACTACAGCTCCCAGGGTTAGTCTGAGCAACTGGAAGGACAGAGCCGCAGCGGCACATTGGATGACACTAGGTGTGACCAAAGCTTCATTTACAGTAATGCGTTTTTCTTGTTTTGTTTTGGATACTGGGGATTGAGCCCAAGGGCGCTTAACCATGGAGCCACATCCCCAGACAATTTTTAAAATATTCTATTTGGAGACAGGGTCTCACTAAGGTGCTTAGAGCCTCACTAAGTTGCTGAGGCTGGCTTTGAGCTTTCTATCCTCCTGCCTCAGCCTCCCGCGACACCGGGATTACAGGCGTGCACCCGCTCAGTAATACATTTTTAAGAATAACTTATTCAGAGGCTGGGGGTGTAGCCGAGGTACAGCTCTGGTCTAGTGTTGTGAGACTGTGAGATCCTGGGTTCCATCCCCGTTACTGGGGTGGTTGGTGGGGGACAAATAATAGTATCTTAACCTCCCATTTACAACAATGGTAAATTATTCCTTTTGTTTGTTTTTTGGTACAAAGATTGAATCCGGGGGTGTTTAACAATTGAGCCATACCCCAGCCTTTTTTTCTATTTTTATTGTGAGGCAGGGTCTTGCTAAATTGCTGAGGCTGGCCTTGAACTTGTGATCCTCCTGCTACAGCCTCCCAAGCCACTGGGATTACAGGTATACGGCGTTGCATTTGGCTAAATTATTGCTTTTAAAATAAATATAAGTAGTCAGCTGACTGAAAAAAAATTATGGACTATCACATATAGTACTCGAAGGGAAACAGCAAAAACCATCCTTGAACCGCTGCTAGAAGAACACTGGCATTTTCCATTCATCTGCAGTACGGCTGAGTGGATTATTCAGCTATGTGGAACTAAGTCCCCTCTCAAAGACATAAAATTGAAACATTTGTGACATTATAGGCACAAAGCTAGACAATATTATTAATTTTACTCAACAAAGTTAAATAATCCTAATTTAGCTAAGAAAAAAAAATCAGCGTGCATTTCTACTATTACTACTGCTAACTTATAAGCCTACCCCAATAAACATGACAGCCAAGAGAACACTGGAGCAATTGCTAGGAAGGCTACTGAGTATCTGAGGTTCTTCTATACGGACAGTGCTGTGGAGGCCTGGGGTCCAGCTAATTGCAGGGTGCCTGCCTAGCGTGTGAGAGGCCCTGGGTTCTATCCCCACACGACCTCTCCCCACATCCACTAAATAGTATATAAAAAAAAAAGTGATCATATGAAAACGAGGCTCTTGCGGAGGACCCCACCCTATCTAGGACCCAGAAAAAAGCACCAGGGATAAGTATAGACAGAGGGAAGATCATGTGAGGACTCCACAAGAAGGTAGCCATCTGCAAGCCAAAGGGAGAGGCCTCGGAGAAAGCAGCCTGCTCACAACTGGATCTTGGACTTCCAGCCTAGAGCCAGGAGAAGTAAATTCGTTGTTTAAGCCACCCAACAGGTGGCATTTTGTTATGGAAGACCTAGCAAACCAACACAGAAGGTAAGAGACATCTCAAGACGCTTAAGAACACTGAAGGACACAGACTAAGATGTTACAGTGGTTGTGTGTGCAAGGATTATGGGTGATTTTCCTCCTAAACCAGAATTTCCTGATTTCTTTTTTTTTTTTTTTTTTGTAGTTCTAGATGGACACCCTACCTTTACTTTGTTTATTTTGTATGTGGTGCCAGGGATCAAACCCAGTGCCTCACGCGTGCTAGGCAAGTGCTCTACCACTGAGCCACAGCCCTGGCCCCTGATTTCTTTTTCTTCTTTTTTTGGGGACAGGGTCTTGCTATGTTGCCCAGGTTGGCCTTGAACTCTTGGGCTTACGAAATCGCCTGACTCACAGGCAGGCACCTAGCTGGAACTACTGGCAGACACCAGGTTCTGATTTCTTCTACTATAACAAAGCAAAATGAAAAAAAAAAAAAAAAAAAGGAATTAAGCCACCTGTGCTGTGCTTCAGACAAGGTCCCGACCTTGGGGCCTTTGCAGTTGTCTTCTCTCCTAGAAGACTCTTCCTTCTAGATAACCGTAAGCCATGTCCCCTTCAGTGACGTGACCCCTGACCTCAATAATAGGTTCCTTTCTGTGTCAGGTATTTAAAAGCCAGGAAGGACTGTTTCTAGTAGTGCTATTCATCTTGTAGACCTCAGCAGAGAACATCCTATGTATGGCTCAAGTGATACCTTCTCCTCTAACAAGCAGACCTCACTGAGAAGTTCTAACATCTGAGTATCACAAGATCACTGCTATTAGTTTCAAAATAGATGATGAATTCAAGTTCACATTTTTTCAGATGTTTAATTTGAATTTGTGAAGTAGGACAAATATTATTTTGGTAATTAATACTATACTTTCAATACACATTTCTATTGAATTAAATATACAATTACTTAAAAAAATAGACAATATTATTAATTTTGTGCAAAACCCCCATATACAATTGAGCCGAAGAAATTTGGAGGTCAGCTGGTGTGGTGATGCACGCCTGTAATCCCAGCAGCTCAGGAGGCTGAGGTAGGAGGATCAAGTTCAAAGCCAGCCTCAGCAACTTAGCGAGACCCTGTCTCTAAATAAAATATTAAAAGGTCTAGGGTTAGGACCCTGGGTTTGATCCCCAGTACCAAAAGAAAAATAGGAAAGAAATATGGAGGTCAGTTCAATGTATTTTAAGTCAGCACTTGGTAAAGTAACTAAGAATCACGGAGGCCAAAGTAAGCTTTCTGTTTTCACTGCAATCCTGGAATCATGGAACAATTCAAACCAGACGACTTTCAAGGTGCTGGGGATCAAGCTAGGCAAGTGCTCTACATGCAATTTTCAAGTTGCAAAAGAGGCATCATAAACAGCTTAATAAAGGAAAAATAAAGGAAAAACTTTGTATTGGTCAGTATCTATCAGGCAATGTAGAGATATTTCAAGGAGGAGTTGAAATAGACACATAAATATCAGAATAACTACACTATATACTAAGTAATGATGATACACATTTATTCAACTTGAATAGTGCTCTCAAACTTGTCTCCAGACCCCTTCACATCCTTAAAATCTAACAAGGACTTTTCTTGGTTTATGTGGGTTCTACAGCTACTGATATTTGTCAGATTAGGAATTACGACTGAGAGATTTTTAAAATGTTTTTTCAATTAAAACTGCAACAAATGGGGCTGGGGCTGGGGCTCAGGGGTAGAGCACTTGCCCCCATGTGTGAGGCGCCGAGTCTGTTCTTCAGCACCACAGAAAAGTGGAAAAATAAAGATTGAAAAGGGGGCAACAAATGAGCGTGTTAAGGTAAATAATATATCATGAAATAACTATTTCCCAAAGGACAAGAGGGGTGGTGAGAGGAACGGCGTGGCTTCGTAACCTTCCTCACTATCTGGCTCGAAACCAGAGTGCCAAGACTGGGGGTAAGTTGGAGAGCAGGTGTCCTGCTCAAAGTGGACAGTCACTCCTGGGTCTGGACAAGTCCACGGGCCTCACTCTGTTCGTGGAGCACCATTTTGCACCTAACTGGGCTCAAAAACTCCCCTGAGCAGAGCTGGGCGCGGCTCAGGGGTGGAGTGCTGGCCTAGACCTCCTTGAGCTCAAACGTCCCCACTCAGCTCAGGCAGAACCTGGCACTGGCACTTTAGGTAAATCTAACCCTTTAGGTGAATCTTTTTTTTTTTTAATTGGTTGTTCACAACATTACAAAGCTCTTGACATATCATATTTCATACATTAGATTCAAGTGGGTTACGAACTCCCATTTTTACCCCAAATACAGATTGCAGAATCACATCCTTACACATCCACACATCCACATTTTTACATAATGCCACATTAGTAACTGTTGTATTCTGCTGCCTTTCCTATCCTCTACTATCCCCCCTCCCCTCCCCTCCCCTCCCCTCCCATCTTCCCTCTCTACCCCATCTACTGTAATTCATTTCTCTCCCTTGTTTTTTTTTCCCCTTTCCCCTCACATCCTCTTATATGTAATTTTGTATAAAAATGAGGGTCTCCTTCCATTTCCATGCAATTTCCCTTCTCTCTCCCTTTCCCTCCCACCTCTCATCCCTGTTTAATCTTTTTCTCATGCTCTTCCTCCCTGCTCTGTTTTTAGTTGCTCTCCTTATATCAAAGAAGACATTTGGCATTTGTTTTTTAGGGACTGGCTAGCTTCACTTAGCACAATCTGCTCTAATGCCATTCATTTCCCTGCAAATTCCATGATTTTGTCATTTTTTAGTGCTGAGTAATACTCCATTGTGTACAAATGCCACATTTTTTAATCCATTCATCTATTGAAGGGCATCTGGGTTGGTTCCATAGTCTAGCTATTATGAATTGTGCTGCTATGAACATCGATGTAGCAGTATCCCTATAGTACGCTCTTTTAAGGTCTTCAGGGAATAGTCCGAGAAGGGCAATAGCTGGGTCAAATGGTGGTTCCATTCCCAGCCCTTTAGGTGAATCTTGAAGAACCCGTCCACAAACCAGAAAGCTCCTGTAAAGAAGGCTCTTAGTTCATTTTTTAAGCCATCAACTTTAATTTTAACTCAAAAATTAAAAGTAAAGTTTGGGGAAGAGTAAGGCAAAAATCAGAAATTACTGCACTCTCCCAGTAAAAACACAACACTCCTGGTCAAGGGACCACAGTGGCTTATCATGTTCAGCATGTGTCAAATTGGACACTACATTTATAAGCCAAAAACCAAACAAACAAAAAACCCTACACCTTCAAGGATTGCAAATTTGGGCTTTTCACCTGCCCCAACAACAACAACAACAAGCTGCCTTATACATAAACCATCAGTAACAGGGCTGGGGCTGGGGCTCAGTGGCAGAGCGCTTGCCTAGCATGTGTGGGGCACTGGGTTGGAGCCTCAGCACCACATAAAAATAAGTAAAATAAAGATTGCGTCTGTCTACAACTAAAAAAACTTTTAAAATTATCAGTAACAGGGCTGGGGATGTGGCTCAAGCGGTAGCGCGCTCGCCTGGCATGCGTGCGGCCCGGGTTTGATCCTCAGCACCACATACCAACAAAGATGTTGTGTCCGCCGAGAACTAAAAAATAAACATTAAAAATTCTCTCTCTCTCTCTCTTTAAAAAAAAAAAATAAAATTATCAGTAACATACATGCACGTACACCTTCTTTCAGTATGATAATCACACCAGTCCTTCCAAGGCTCCGAGCTAGGCAACGCAAGGCTAAGAAGAAATAAAAACCGGAGCCTCCCTGCAGCACACCGCGTCTCAGTGGAGACAACACACACACACACACACACACACACACACACACACACACACACAGTGCAGCCCGCCACAGGACTGTTCCTCAGCTTCTCAGGGCTCCCACGGGACTGTGGGATTCACTGAGCTGAAGAGGCTGGGCAATGTCACCAAAGGACTGGAGTTTTGGGTAAGCGGTGGGGAGTTGCACCAGAGAAAAGGCACAGCAGGGCTCCAGGTAATGCTCAGGACAGCCTGGGGCGGCTACTTTTAAGGTTTCAGGATATAAAGTCAGAAGCATTTGCTTAAAGCTAATTCTGTGCCTGGCGTGATGGTGAATGCCTATAATCCCAGCAGCCGGGGAGGCTGAGGCAGGAGGATTTCGAGTTCAAAGGCAGCTTCAGAAACAGCAAGGCACTAAGCCGCAGAGAGACCCTGCCTCTAAAGAAAATACAAAATAACAGTGCTGGGGATGTGGCTCAGGGATTGAGTGCTCCTGAGTTCAACCCCTGGTACCCCACCCCCGCAAAAACAAAACCAATTCTGTGACAAAACTTGTTACGAACTTCTCCCAGGCCTGGCTGATGGAAGCAGAGGGACTGCTGAGAGATTTACAGCGGCCTGTATTATTGCACAGGAGTGCAGCGAAGTTCCTGGTTTTACAATGTGATAAATAAACCAACTGGCCTGTATATGTCTCAGATAAGCATTTGTTGAAAAAATTTAAAAAACAGAGCATAAAAGAATAAAAAGGTTTGCAATTCCACTTTATTAAGGGCAAACAAAGTCCACCCCATTTCTCCGTGTATGCAGACCCACCTCACCCAGCTCTGGATGCCACAGGAAAGCAAAGCCATTTGGTCTACCACTCTCTCCCACAAACAAGAATCAGAACATACTTTAGTGAACAGTCCATAATTTTTAAGCAGAGGATTAGGAACACAGACCTGGGATCTTGGTACTGCTGGAAAAGTCCCTCCCAGGGCCTTCATGCCTGCTAGGCAAGTGCTCTACAACTGAGCCTCAGCCCCAGGGCTCCGACTCCACAGCCTTCCAGCAAGTTGGCTGTATGCCTGGCACATTACCTTGAGCCCCAGCAAACCAGGGGTCACAATGCTCCTGCCTGTACATGTGGCAAGGGAGAAGGAGTGAGTTCAGACCTGGAAAGCACTTAGATAAGACCTGGCACGTTGTAAATATGCTACTGATCACCTCCTTCAGCACACTGCTATCCATCATGAAAAACAATCAACCCCACAAGCCCCTTGCTTCACCCACTATCCTCTTTCAGCTACCACCTTCTTTGTTCCTTATTAGCAAAAAAAAAAAAAAAATCTCAAAAGGCTCGCCTAGGGGCCGGGGTCGTGGCTCAGTGGTAGCGCACTTGTCTTGCATGTGTGAGTCACTAGGTTCGAGTCTCAGCACCTCATATAAATAGATGAATAACTCGGTTACTGGTGCTCTGGACCGCACCCTCTAGCACCCTCCAGCACCCTCCTTGCCTCCCTCAGCCCAGGTTTCTTCCTTTCCTGGCTGCTGGTCCCTCCACCTCTGCTCTCTGAGGGTTTGATCTGTCCCATCCCCAAGGTGACTACCAGATGGGGATCCAAGTAAGGAGCCTCCAGCTTACCTCTCCAGTCAGCTGCCTCCTGACCATTCCCACCAACACGTCTAAGAGGCCTTTCAAAGACACCCCCGAAGCGGAGCCCCTTGCTTTCTTCCTCCCCAAACACCACCCACTCCTCAGTCTCGGTGTGTGGCACAAACATTTCTCCTGACCCTAAATCTCGTAGTCCCGACAAGCACTCCTTCCCACATCCAGCCCATCTGCAAATCTGGTCAGTCTTAGGGTCTCCACAGTATTTTGCTCTGACCCACAGCACCAGATTCCTAACTGCCTAGTCTATTCTCCAGTTTCTTTTAAAGTGCCCTTCTCCACGCCCACCACCTGCTTCCTGCCACAACTAGAGCACTCCCCCGTCCCGCCCTGGCCGGCACCCCACCGTCACACACCATTCCCTGCTTGCTCCCTTAGCCTCAGCCACACCAGTGTGCCACCTTTTCTCCTCCTCTGCATTTGCTCTGCCTCTGTCCCAGAGCCCGGAGTGGCTGAGTTGATCCCTTGTTCCTCAACCTAATGACTAACTGTTCCATTTTCTCATCTTGATTTATTTATCAAAACTTTGGGGTACCGGAGGTTGAACCCAGGGGCACTTTACCACTGAGCCACATCCCAGCCCTTTTTATTTTGAGACAGGGTCTAGCTAAGTTGCGAGGCTGGGCTTGAACTTGTGATCCTCCTGCCTCAGCCTCCCAGGTCACTGAGGTCACGGGCGCGCAGACTTATCTTGTAGTATTTTTCTTTACTGGACTTGTTGCCACTGAACATTTTAGACATATTCATTTCCACTTCATTGGCTACGGTGATGAGAATAAATCTCCGTCTTTGTTTAGTACTGTGTCTCCGATGCCCCTAAGGTGCTCAAAGTGCTCTGCTCTCTAGAAAAGGCACTCAGAAGTTTGTGGGTGAGTGAACAAACGACTAGGGGTTAACTAGGGGTATCATTTCAGAATGAATAACTTCAATGTCACAAAATTCTATCTCTGCTGTATTTCTGAAAATACAAACAGCAAACAAGGCACCATTAATAGGGAGTCTAGGGCTGGGAAGGTGGCTCAGAGGTTGATTCAGTTGATTAAAGTGCAGTAGGAATAAACATGTTAGAATATGGGGTTTCTGACCAGTTATGCTTCTGTTCTTCTAATCAACTGCATGCGTGAGGCCCCGGGTTCACTCCTCAGTACCCCAACACATCTGCAAAAGAGGAGTCTAACATCATGAAAATCATCCTGGGGCGAGTATGGGTTTTAAGGTCCAAGAAAAATTATATTTTTAATATAATGATCTTAAAATCTACAAATCTTACTTGGAAGGCAGTAAACTGCAGAGGACCTCTCAGAACCCCCTCCCTATACACCTGGATCTCCACACGAGGTCTGCGCTGTACTTTTTCTTTCTGTTTCCGTTTCCTTTTCTCCTTTTATTCTGACTCACTCTCCCAGCTTCTCAAGGCAGAGCTGTGACTCATTCAGTCTGCCTCCCTAGAACCCAGCAAGCTATCTGGCACACAGTGGTACTCAATAAATGTTTCCTGGTTGAAGAAAAAGCAGAATCTTCCCTTTTCTATTAACAGTCTTAACTGTCTACTGTGACCGACACATCGGACACCAACAGCGTATAATTGAGATGCTAAGGTTTTTAAATTTTGATATAAGTAAAATTTGGTACTATTTTCATTTTTTTAGTGATCGAGAATTTTAAGGAGGTATATACTTTTTTTTTTTTTTTAAGTGAGGGAAAACTGGTTTTTCACCTAAACCACACAGGGAAAGGATTCTTCACTTTTGTAACATGAACTATGTTTCGTATAATCTGTAGGAAAGCATGTTACTAATATTCCAGACTATCTAGACACCGCACATAAAGTTAATATGTCAACACTTTCTACCAAACCAAAGAGCATTTAAATCCAAATGGCCAAACTGCACCCCAGTCCTAGAATTTCAGGGGCTACTTTAGGTATATAAATCTGAATACAGGTGGAGTTCCGAGACCTGAAGACTTAAGGATGTACCAGTCACCAGGAGCCCACCCCATCCCAAATGGAAAGTGTAAGTTCAAACTCACGATTTCACTTAAATAAAACATTTCAGTGAGTAAATTAAAAAACCAAGTCCACATATGCCAAAGAACAGAAACATAACTGGTCAGAAAACCCAATATTCTAATGTGTTTTATTCCTACTGCACTTTAGTCAACTGAATCAACCTAAATTTTCAGATTCCCAATATTTGTCCATCTGACATCTAAAATGCAGCTGGAAAAACAGCATCAAGTGAGGACACAGAGGATATAAAAATGGACTCTGTAAGAACTAGACATAGATAAGGAAAATCTAAACATGCTAAGATAATCTCACCAAGGTGCTAAAATATCACAGTAACCCAAGGCCTTTTACAAGAAAATATTTGTTCCTATTACTTCAGAATTCTTTCCAGAGGATTTTCCTGGACCTGTGTCAGTATCAAAAGCAGCCAGTAATTCTCCTGGCTAAATATAAACTTAAAAGTCAGCAGCTGCAGGAGGCAGGAAGAAAATACAACAGGCAGGTTGAGAAAGCATGAATATTTGATGAGTCTGACGCAGCGTAGAGCGGGACACTTCAGGCAGTCACCAGAAGCACAGCTACATACTGAAGTATCTGTGGTACCAAGGGCCTCCATAGCAGGCGAAGCCTTGACTTAGAACAGGAGAGCTTCAGGGTCCTCCCGAAAAGAAAGCTGCTGGCTCCGCGGGATTCTGCGCTCCTCCAGGAAGACAGCAGCCTGGGCTAGGAGTGTGCGGCTGCTCCCGCCCCAGGAGGCTCCCACTTCAGGAGACACGGAGGCCTGGAGGGAGGCACAGGGCTCAACCTCCGAGAGCGAAGGTCAAAGCTGAGCGAGCAGCTGGTCTGGCTGCGGGGTCCTCAGAGACCGCAGCTGGGAACCTGCTCCTCCAGAACTCCAGCAGGCCCCCAGGCCATCTGAATGCTCCCTAGTTTGAGACCTTTGCTCTAGGGGAAGCAAACTGCAACGACAGAACAGAACGAAGACCTTGAGCTCCCCGGAGGCTAGGGTCAGGCTGGTCAGCGAGGAGGCAAGGGTCAGATCCTCCCTCCCCTCCCGGGGTGGAGCAGAGAAGCTGTTAAGAAGTGCACAGGGCTGGGGAAGGCGAGGACACAGTCAGTTCTACAGTAAAGCACCAGGGTGAGACCTGTCCTGGGGAAGACTGAGGGTCTCTTTGCTCCTGTCCTATCAGATCCAGTTTCCCCACATGCCAAATTGACATATTTGGTGACATCAAAGTAAGACCCTGGATTAACCCACTGCAACTTTCAACAAATATTTACTGAACAGCTGACTATAAGGTCAGGGACTACACCGGGTGCAGGGACACAGCAGAGAACTAGACAGAATCCTGCCTGACGAAAGGCACAGAAAATATGCAAGAAAAGAACCAAGACTCAGGTAAGCCTGCGCTTTA
Organism: Urocitellus parryii; assembly: GCF_045843805.1. Lineage (NCBI taxonomy): Eukaryota > Metazoa > Chordata > Mammalia > Rodentia > Sciuridae > Urocitellus > Urocitellus parryii. Next base: position 192,428,423 of record NC_135536.1, on the reverse strand, counting down.
GAAGAAAACCAAACAGGCACCTGGGATAGCGACCAAGAAATCTCCTTGCAACCATGCCCGGAGGTGCACCTGTAATCCCAGTGACTTGGGAGGCTGAGGCAGGAGGAACACAGGCTCAAGGCCAGCCTCAGCAACTCAGCGAGACCCTGACTCAAAAAATAAAGAGGGCTGAGGAGGTAGCTCAGTGGTTAAGTGCCCTGGGTTCAATCCTTGGTATCAAAACAGAACAAAAAGCCATTCCATGCAATGAGGTGGCAAAGGATGGGCTTTCTGGGGAGTGTTGCAACCTGAAGAATAAGAAGCAGCCGGGCACATGGAGACCTGCACACCCAGCAGGGGAAAAGCAAGAACAGGAGTGTGAGGCAGCGGGTGCAGGGCCAGGGCCACTCAGCGCCTTATGGGCCATGGGAAAATCCTGAGTTTATTCTTCAAGAGCAACAGGAAAGGCTTTCTGAGGGGAAATGACAGTTTCTGACATTCTGCTTCCTGTATAGAAAATGTATTAGAAAAGGGCAAGTCAAAGCAGGCCTCCCGACTTCCACACAGGAGGGAGGTGGTGTTCTGGTTACAGGACGACAAGGGGGATGGAGGGGACTGGGGTTACACCTGCTGGACCTGTGACAGGGAGGGTGTGAAGCTGAGGAAAGACTCCTGCCAGACACCATCCACTCTCATCAACTCGAGGGAAAGTGCGTGGCCGAGGCGGAAATGTGGACAGAGGCCCAGTGCTGGGGGCCCGCAATGCCGGCTCTGGAGAAGAGGCAATGGGGGCCGGAGATAACAGTCCAGTGGGCAACCTACAGAGGTCCCAGGGCCTGCTGCAGACCAGGACCAGGACCTGCACGTGAGCTACGCTAGGCCCAGTGGGTGTGTTACTCAGAACAGGGTACATGCAAGCACTTCCCTAAAAAACTCCCATGACCCAGCAGGGGACACACAATGGCTAGGGATGCTGTAAAAAGGGTTCCTCAAGTGGACGGCAGACACTTCTCATTCAGGTCCTTTCTTTCCCAAGATTATAAACACTCCAAGACTCAGGAAGAACATGTCAAATCCACGCCTTTCCACCCGTTTCCTAAGGTCCTGGAGCAGGGTGTGTGTGTAGCAGGGGGCTGCAGTCAAAATGGGCTCTGGTGTGACCACCACCGCTTCTCAGCCAGCCACCAGCTCCCTCAACTTTTAGTTCTTCCCTCAGTAACTGACACTTGCCCCGTTAGCTCTCCGGGCTGTGAGCGCTAAGAGGAGACAACAGGAAAGGCCAGCAAAGTCCTTGGAATGCTCCAAAGCACCACATGCAGCATGAAAGCAGTAATTTCACAATATTTACTCCACCAACCGTGCTGCTCTGTACCTCCCTGTGGCCTATTAGAATTAGGCAGATTCACAGTTGTACTCTACTTTGATCAAACTACTGTAGAGTTCAATTCAAAATGGAGGAGGAACAATGAGGAGAAGAAAGAGGAAGGGGGGAGGGAACAGGGTGACTTTAAAGTTAATGTGGAAGGGACAAAATCAACACTGAAATGAACCCTGGAGGTCCCTTAACAGAACAGCTGGCACTCGCCCAGCTAAGCCAGTTCCCGCGTCACTGAGCACACTGCAGGCTCTCTGGCTGAGCCACTATGGAGCTCCTTCCTTGACTGCAGGGACCACACTGCAAAAGTCACTTAACTACAATTGGCTCAAGATGGCTCACAGTGAGACATAGGGGAACTGAGACCTACTAAGGGACTATGAGTTCTCATCTCCAGCTTTCTCTGGGAAACACCCTTGAACAGAAGGGACAACTGTTTAATCTCCACTGCCCACATGGTTAACCTGTCATAAACCAGATGTGTACGGGAGCCACTCCTAGGTATGCAAATTTGAAGTCATGTCCAGCTAGGGTTCACTCCTCTTGCACTTGGTTTCTAGTTCACTGTCAGGGAAGTCTGTGGGCTGCGGGGTGACAGCAAGGACCACTGTCTGAGATCCTGCACTACTGGACAAGGCAGGAGAAATCCACCAGTCACAGTGTGGCATCCTGAGGAACTGAGAGGGATGTTTCTCAGTTCTACTCTCCAGGATCTGTGCGGAAAGCGCACATCAGACCCAAGGGAAATGAGAGGAAGGTGGTGCAGCAAGCGCTGACCATGAAACCAAGTCCAGCCTCTGCAGGAACTCAAGGCTTCACGACTCTCTCCTGGCATCAAGGGCACAGATTAATCAAAAGGTTCTCTTTAAACCTGAGCACAGGCTCCGCAACACACCTGACAAACTTCTCAGGGTTAGAAAGCCTGTACTACACACCTTCACTGCCTGTGGCCACAGGTCATTTTAAAGCATTCATTAAACAAACACTTCCTAAATGCCCACTTCATATCAGATACTCATTCAATAGCTTCCCCTTGTACTTCATAAAACCCAAAGCTACACCTCCATGACGGGACTCCTTAACAAGTCTGCCTCACACACCGAGGAATTTTATTCTGTTCTTTCAACATATCAAGCTCAGAGCCACCACAGGGCTTTGGCATGGACAGTCCTCCCTATGACACAAGTTGCAGGGTTGGTTCTTTCCATCATCTGTCTCGGTTCAAATGCCACTTTCCCAGAGAGGCCCATCTTGACCATTTCTCCGGACACTATCACATCACCCAATTTCCTTCACAGCACTCCCTGTATGTGAAAATATTCTTGTTTGTTTTTGGTATTGGAGATTGAATCCAGGTGTGCTTAACCACTGAGCCACATCCCCATCTTGGGCTGGAGATTGAATCCAGGTGTGCTTAACCACTGAGCCACATCCCCAGCCCTTTTCTTTTCTTTTTTTTCAGACAAGTCTAAGTTGCTTAGGGCCTAAGTTGCTGAGGCTGGATTTAAACTTGGGATCCTCCTGCTTCAGCCTCCCAAGTTGCTGGGATTACAGGTATACACTACCACACCTGGCTGAAAATATTCTTAATTATTTACTTCCATAATAGCCTCCTCCCTAATTTGAACAGGAACTCCTCAAGGACAGGGGCTACATCCATCCTGTTTGCTATCTATGATAGGACATACAGGCCTTCAGAAAATGTCCATTTGGGGAAGACCGGTATAGGGTGCCTCAAAGCCTGTTCTATATCTAAGCCATGCCGAGTTCCCTAGGAGTCCACTAGACAGCAGCTGCTAATGTTTTCTGATTGCCCTAGCATTTATGAAGCCCTCTAACACTGGTAGGGCCTCAGGAAGTTAGAATTAAGGAGTTGTTAAACTGGACTGTAGGTAGCTGATCTCAAGCAACTGCCAACAAGGCTGAGTTGCATGGTAACAATGGCTGCCTCGGACACACTGCATTCTCCAGCTCACAGCAACCTGGCAGGGATGGCATTCTGGTGAGAAGTTCCCCCAGCAGCCTGCCCTGACTCAGCCTCTGTCTCCTGGGAGTGCCTGTGGTAGTGTTTTGGTAAATGAACTGACTCAGCAATGTACCAACTGAAACCAAAATCTAGTTAAAGGCTGCACCGGCTCCTCTATGCTCCAGGGAGACCCTGCTGACTTAATTGTACAAGGCAATGTAAAAGGCAGTCTGTGATGGATGACTTTAATTAGATCCTCTGCATTCAATTCTAGCAGTTCCCACCCTATCAGTCACACTCAGACACTAGAAGAGACATCCTGAGAAGATGAGGTCCCCCACACTTCCATCCCCCTCCTGACCCTGCCCTATCTTACACCCAAGGACTTCCATACCCAGGCTGGTGTCCCTGTCTGCTCCCTCTATCAGAGGCAACCCACCATCACCCCATTTGGGGGTACCTCCTGGGCTGAGGATGCAGCCTCCTCATTAAAAGGTAGAGAATCTCCCCCAAATTCCTGAACTTCCGGGCTCTAACTCTCTTCCCTCATCAGCCCCTCGGAGGAATCGTCCGCAACCAATGACCAACCCACCTCCAAGACCATCTGAGTCCATTTCCAGATGTTCAAGTGCAGAATGCTAATCCTCAAACAGCCCCTTCAAGTGTCCCCTCCTGGCCCCTTTAAGTGTGCTCAGCAGGAGATCCAGTCTCCAAATGCTGCTTCCCTGAACCTACCAGGGACCACCAGAGTCCCTTCCTCAGGAGCATTCCCTCTTGGCTGTCCTTCCCCATAGTCACCCAAAAGTTCTCATCTGTCCCTCCCATCTGGCCAATGGGGAACTTCGGAGCTGAAGGCACCAGTCTGTCCCAGTTATCCAAAAGTGAAAAGGAGTGGTGGCTCCACCGGACAGGCACTTCCAGGTCTGCCCCCCTGACCCAGGGCAGGACAGGAGAAGTCCCCCTCTAAGCAATCACGTCTGGACCCACTGCGGGGGCCTTGCCGGGGCTGCCACTCCCAAGGCACCTCTTCCGCCCGTCCTCTTCCGCTCCGCCCGCAGATGGCCTCCGCAGCCTCACTAGGAGGAGTCACCTGTCCCCTCAGATATGGCCTGCTAGAGCTGGGGGGCCCCTGGGTCGCCCTAGCCCGGCGCTGGACGCGGCCCCTCCCCGCTCCCACCGGCCCCGTGGAGATGCCCTACTTCCCCCAGGCAGCCAGGCGACGCCTCCGTCCCTAACCTGCTGACTCTGCGGCCAACGCCTGGCCGTGCGGGCTGCTCCGTCGCCGGGCCGCGCTCCTCCGCCCGCCCGCCCGCCCGCCCCCGGGCTCCTCGCCGTCCGGCGAGCACACGTCCCGGGCCCCGCACCCGGGGGGCCTCCCGGCCCGCTCTTCTCCGCGGCAGCGCCGCGGGGCTCGCCCGGCCTGGCTCGCCGCGGGGCCCTCCCGCCGCCCGGAGCCTCCGCGCCTCGCCGCGCCGCCCACAGGCCCCTCGGCCCCCGCCCGTGCTTCCGGCCGCCGCCTGCTCCTCCTCCCCGTCGGGCCGCGCGGGCCACTCCGCGGAGCCCTGCGGACCAGGCGGCGCGGAGACGCCGGCCCCACTGCAAGGGCCTTCCCGGGTCCCCGGCCCCAGCCCAGCCCGCACCCCCTCGGCCGGCCGGGCCCGCCCCCGCTCACCCGAGCCCGTGGTGGCTGCCATCTTGCGCCGCTGTCGCTCGAAGGCCGGCCCCTTCTTCTCCCCCCGCCCGTCCCCCGGGGCTGGTGCGCAGGCGCACGCGCAAGCGCAGACCGCGCCGCTGACGCCTGCTCGCGCACCCGCGCGCCGGGCCTGGAGGGGCTGCCGCTGAGAACCCTTTGGCAGAGAGGAAATGTCTGCGTGCGCGAGGGCCCGGCAACCTGCAAGTGTCTTCCGGCCCGGGTGGAGGGTGGTGTTGAGGTGCTTGGTGAGAGGGGCTGGGGCGATTAGGCTTGGGAGGGCGCGACTGTGAAAGGAAAAGAAAGCCGCAAAACACAAAGCGCCTGTTCAGCCTCGGGCGTGTTCCTCTCCAGCTAGATCCTCGCCACGTCCTCACCAGGTCAGGATTAACGTGAAAAATGAAGCTGAGCCAGGCCGTGCGATTTAGCTGAACTCAGCTGTTAAGCGGCTGAATCAGAAGTTGACCCCAGGCCAGGAAGTCTTGCTTCCAGGGTTGTTGCTGCCGGGCCAGAGGCGGCTTGGGGTCACTCGCAGCTAACTGATTTGAGACCTTTAAAGCTGGCAGCAAAAGCGTTTGCCCATCCATCCACCCATGCATTCATTCCTTCGCTCATTAGTCTACTCCTTCATCCAAATGTTTGTTAAGCACCAACTGTATGCCAGGCACTGTGCTAGGTGCTGGAGATGAACCCTCGAAGAACCAAGTCCCGGCTTTCAGGGGCTTAGACTCTAGTCGAAGACAAAGAGCAAGTAAACAAGTGGGACACTATAACTACGACTGGCCAGGGAATAGACCAGTGAAGGAGCAGCAGGAAATCTCCAGGAAGAGCCTCCTAAGGTGGTCACATTTCAACAGAGACCCAACTGATGCAAAGGAGGTAAAACTGCAAGTACAAAGGTCCTGGGGACATATATATTTGCAAATAAGTGATAATTTAATGAGCAACTCCTTTATGAGCCCTTATATGGATGTGAAAACTGAGGCTGAGAAACTTCAACTGGCTCAAGGTCGTACTGCTGATCCCCAGCAGAGGAAGGACCAGCACTCAGGACAGAGGAAGCCGGAAGCCCTCACCCAGAAGATCCCACTCATCACCTTTCTCGACAGCAGTTTCTGCCAAGCATCTCCACTGGTCCCACTCAGGGCAAGTGCCGTTTCTCCCCTGGGTAGCCTCGGCAGCCTGTGTTCTGACCCTAGTCTAGTCACCATAAGGCAGCCAGAGTCGACTCAAAATGCCCTCAGCTAAAGCCTTCAAGTGGCTCCCCATTCCCTCTGGACAACATAGATGGTACAAGCTGAAAGACCATAGGTTATCTCCAGGGAGGACACCTGTCACACTGAAGGGGTCTATTGCATTCCCTCCAGGATAATGGAAACGGGGTCTGTCCTGGACTTTGGGTCATTGTAAAGGGTCAGTAGCAAGTAGAAGCATGTGGGCAAGCTAGGATGGATGGCTGCCCTCCCTGCAAGGATGTACCCATAACGGACTAAGATGGGGCCCGTGAAGTGTCCAGGGCAGAGAATTTAAGGAGGTTTCCACTCGGGTCCTAACTGCACTTGTGAGGCCGACTGAGGGCCTGCTTGCTTCCCCCCAGCCTGGCTCTCTTCAGGGAGCACAACCTTTTCAGAGCCCTCTCTCCGCAGGGCCTTTGCCTGTATTCTCAGATCTAGGATCACCTCTTCAGGAAAGCTTTCCTTGGTTCCTCCAAATGGGTCAGCTTCAGCTACAATCGGCTCCCAAAATGCCAGGTGTTCCTCCTTTTTCAGCCACACACAATGCAACCTGACGTTTTATGTAGCACAGGATACAGATTTGATTGGGGGAGCACATTAAATATGTGTCCTGGACTTTGGGTCACTGTAAAACATCAGCAGCAAGTGGAAACATTTGGGCTGCAGAGGTAGGCGCCCCTCTGAAGGGAAATCTTCTAGGTTCACGTCTTTCTTCACCACGTACTTCACTGCACGACTTTCCGGGCGGCAGTTTCTCTTTGAACGGGAGAGGAAAGTATCGACCCACAGGGTCGCTGTCGAGAAAATACTTTGAGAAAACCCCTTGGCACAGGGAGAAGCAAGGGACGCGAGAAAAAAAAATGGCATTTATCAAGCCATTATATCCTGCTTTCACTAGCTCCCAGCTGGATGCAGCCACCCCTTGGGACAGCCCCATTGCAAAGATGAGCCGACGGAGACCCAGAGCCTACGGGTGGAGGAATGAGGATTCAAGCACAAGTCCCTTTCCACGATGCTCAGAAGGTGTTTATTCGCATAGATTTTTCTGGTTCTTGTTGGGAGTTCCTTAAAAGTAAAATTGACAATAACGGGAAATTCCTGTGCACAACGCCCCGCGAGAGGTTAAGCGGGAGGCGCGGGGCCTGCTGGCTGCCGTAGTCCGGAGGTCGCGGTGCCTGCTGGGAGTTGTAGTGCTCCCGGGGCTCCCAGCCCGCGGGAGGCTCCGCCCCTTCCCGGCCGGCCCAGCCGGTCCCTGGAGCTGGGTTCCTCCCGGCCCCCTCCCGCCGGCGTGGTCCCGCCTCTGCCCGGAGCTGGTCACTCAGCTGCTGGCCAGGAGGGAATCCTGCTTCATCGGATTGTTGAGGATTAGAATGGTTAGCAGAGCCGGAGGGCTCAGAAGGCTTGACGCTAAGTGCTACTTAAGCATTAGTTGCTATTATTGCCTGATCCTCAGTGACCCTTGCAAAGTAGCCTTTGCCTTCTCGGTTTTGTTGGCCGAGGAACCCGAGGCTGGAGGAGTCAGGTGGCTTTCCCGGGGTCACACAGCGAGGACGGCGGAGAATCCGTTTGGGAATCTCCTCCTTTGAGCCCGGCTGCACCTGCTGGTCCCCTGTGCGAGGGACGCGGGGTCTGAGGTTGCCGGACGCACGGGACGGACGTGCAGCCCCGCCGCCGAGTCAGCGGCAAGGTGCGGGCGGGAGGTCCAGGAAAGGGGGGTGTTGGACCCTGTCCGCTGCCCGCGTCCCCGGTGAGGCGTCCCTTTCCCGGGATTTTTGTCTTCCACTCCCTTCTTTCCACCATGGGAAGTGGCGAAGTGGCCCCCATGGTCATGTGAAGCCACGAGGCCAACCTGAGGCCCAAACCCTGACGCTCCAGACCAAGGTGACAACGCAGAGGTGGCGAGCCAGGTCCTGAGAGCGGGTGGAGCTGCCCAGGGAAATCGGGGCCCCTGCTGCGGACTCAGGGGGGCCCGAGACGATCACTGTCCATTGCTTAAGGGCCTGAGGACATTTCATGTGTGATGATGTTGCTACAATAGTCAGTCAAAAAGGAGCGGGAGTGGGAGGGGGTGACGTCCGTCCCGCAGTCCTCTGTTGGTGGACGTCTGGATTGTTTCCTTTGGTTGGTGTCTCCCCGCCGCCCCCCCACCTTCTCTCTCCCCCTCTGGTGGGGGCTTGGACTCAGCGCCTTAAGCATGATAAGCACCTGTTCTCCCACTCGAAGTCCCCAGCCTTTGGTTTCTTTCTAGACAATTTGTGTCTACAACGCCCGATTACGTATCCTACATCACTTTCCGTAGCCATGGAGAAAGGGATGAAACTAGGGAGCTGGACGAGTTGATTTAAAAAGTGCCCTTGAAATCCGTGAAGCAAAAAGCGCTAGGGTATAACTAGATGGTGGAGCACTTGTCCAACAAGCACAAGGCCCTGGGTTTCAACCCCAGCACCGCAAAAGAAAAGAGAAAGGCAAACATTTATTGAGCATTTACTGTGTTCCCAGAACACAGTGCTTTTCATACAGTAGTTTCTTTAACCTTCATAACTAGCCTATGTGTAAGTGCCATTATTCCCCCCATTTTACAGATGAGACAACTGAGACACAGGAAGGTTAAGTGATTTGCCATAGTCACAAGCTTGTCAGTGGCAGAGCTGGGATCTGAACCCCAAACTCTTTACCACTGCGACCCTGTCCTCCAGGAAATTTGGGAGGGGACACGAACAGATGAGGAGTTGCCTTTTAAACTCACAGTGAGACATTGTGTTTCAATGATTCTAAGACACAGATCTTTACATTCAAGCATCCCTGAAACCAGGATGCATCTTAGGACGCATGACATCTTAGATTCAATAAAATACAATAAGAGAAATGCAAATTAAATGATCAGGTTGGCAAAGAGCTCGACCTTCGATAACACAGTGTTGGCAAGGATGTGGGCCACAGGCTGCTCAGCAGCGGTGAGTGTGAATGCACCAGCCTCTGGAACAGGGCTGGGTGCGAGCTATCACAATTTTTAAACACAAACACCCTTCGGCCCTGCAATTCAGTTCCTAGGAGCTGACCCTTCAGATCCAGTGGCCCTATGAGCAAAGATTGAGATGTTTGTTGCAAGTTAACAGCAGTTTGCAAAACTCCGGACTGAAAACAACCCAACAACCATTGGAAGTAGATTTAGAAAGGTTCGGTCCATCCTGAGGTGGAATACTACACAGCTGTCAAAAGGAGTGAGTCAGGCTGGGTATGGGGATGCTGTAGCCCCAGTGAATTGGGAGGCTGAGGCAGGAGTACAGCAAGTGCAGGCCAGGCTCAGCAACTTAGCAAGGCCCTAAGTAACTTAGTGAGACCCCGTCTCTAAATAAAATATTAAAAGGGCTGGGGATGTGGCTCAGTGGTTAAGCGCCCCTGGGTTCAATCCCTGATATATATAAAAAAAAAAAATAGAAAATAAAAAAGGAAGAAAGCTTTCTGAACATTGATAACACTATTTCCAAAATGGTTATGTGAAAAAGGGGAAGGTGCAGAGCCCAGTCCCGCCTGCTGTGTGTGGGTGGACATCACCGTGTGCCTGTATCAGAGACTTGCAAGGGTACTTCAGAATGATGGGCCTGGTGGGCCTGGGAGGGGAGCCGAGGGCTTGGGGGGCAGAAACTGGGGTGTTTGACTTCGAGGTGGATCAGGGACTGGGAACCTTTACTGTAAAGGACCAGAGAGTTGGTCTCATGGCTCTGCAGGCCACCTGACCTCTGTGGAAACCAGTTACCTCGTTGCTGCAGCACAAAGGAGCCAAGGACGAGTGAGTGGGTGGGCACGGCCATGTGCCAACTAAACTCTGCAATGGGGCGCTGGCATTTGAATGTCCTGTACTGAAAGATTCTCTTGCCAATCATTTAAAAACAAGCACTTGTGGCCACAGCAAAACCAGTGGGCTGGATTTGGCCCATTGTCGCCCGCTGACCCTTGCTGTGGCCTGCTTTGTGTTCACATTCTTGTGTGGAGGGGGGTACTGGGGTCTAACACAGGGGTGCTCTACCACTGAGCTACACCCGTGGCCCTTTAGATTTTTTTTTTAAATTTTGAGACAGGGTTTTGATTTCTGAGGCTAAATTGCCGAGGCTGTGATCCTCCTGCTTCAGCCTCCGAGTGGCTGGGATTTCGGGTGTGCCCCACTCTGCCTAGATGGCTCATTTTCTTTCGAATAATACGTTATTTTTAGGACCCAGAGACACCCCACCACTTATCTACATCTCCTGCCCTTTTTAACTTGAGGCAGAGTCTTAAGTGGCCCAGGCTCGTTTGGAGCTCGCCGTCCTCCTGCCCCAGCCTCTGGAGTCCCTGGCATTACAGGTTTACCCAAAGGGGTTGGGGTCAAGCAGTGGACAGGAGCCTGCGGTGTGTGCCTAGACCCCCTCTGAAGAGACCTGGACGCTTGGGAACCAGGGTTTGCCCTGCATGTCACCCACCCTGCTCCACCACCAGATGGCAGCATATGCTCACCGAAAGCTGGCGCCCAGGTTGGGTGGCTGTCCCAGGTGGCCCCTGACACCTATATTGCTTGGTCCGCATTGTTTTTGTTTTTTTAAACTCAGGGGTGCTTAACCACTGAGCCGCGTCCCCAGCGCTTTTTGAGACGGGGCCTCACTGAGTTGCTTAGGGCCTTGCTAAGTGGCTGAGGCTGGCTTGGAACTTTCGGTCTTTCTGCCTCAGCCTCCCAATCCGCCGAGATTACAGGTGAGTGCCAACGCGCCCGGCCGGCATCGTGTTTTAAACATGGAGCCAGCATTTGAAAAGTCTGGACTGGGGGCTGGGTGGTGGCTCAGCAGTAGAGCGCTCCCCTAGCACATGCCAGGCCCTGGGTTCGATCCTCAGCACCACATAATAATAAGCAAATAAAATAAAGGCCTCGTGTCCAAAGACACCTAAAGAAAATTAAAAAGAAAGAAAAAGAAAACTCTGGACTTCTGGCTTCTCTTTAATCAGCTGATGCCCAGAGCAGCTGTGTGTGGAGAGCTGCGGTCACCCAGTTCCCAGCAGGGTGGCCATTCCCATGTGGACTGGTTTTCTTGAGCACTTCTCTGTCACTGGCCTCCCTCCCTCCTTCTCTGGGGCTACTGATGGGTATTGAGGCACGAAGGCTTTGGGTGGGACATGAGCTTGGATCCTGTTTCTGCCACCTACCAGCTGTGACCTTGAGCACAACAGGTAACCTCCAGGCCTCAGCGTCCCCATCTGCAAGTGGTGCCAAGAGGGGTCACTCCCGAGCTGCGGGATGGCCCCAGGCCCTGCCGTCTGGCAGGTGCTGGTTTTCAGGGGTTGAGTGGCATTTCCTGTCTGGCCACCACACTTCTCTGCCAGCCCTGATCTTATCCGTGGCCGGCACACACTGACCTGATGCAGAACGGAGCTCCCTCTGGTTTGGGAAAGCATCTTCCAGCCCCTGGGATTCAGGCGGGAGGGGAGGCCTGGCTCAGCCATCCTCGGCTGTGGGACCTGCTGCCAGTCACTTGACCTCTGGACTCGTTTCTCTTGCTAGCTCCAGGGCAACCGCCACAGGTTGGCAGGGCCTGGGGACAGGACAGCGACCCTGGCAGCCCCTGGCCGCTCACCCAGCCCCTCTGGAGTCTGGCCCCTGCCCATCCATCACACTCTCTTGTACAGACGCCCTCTTCTGGGTACCTGCCTCCCTCCTGGGGTTTGAGAAGGTCGCAGGGACATGTTTCTCCTGGCCAAGCGACACTCACCCGTGCCCCACCAGCAGGCCAAGGTGGTGGATTCAGGGTAGGCACAGGACCCAACCCAAGCCACTGGGCGTCCACTCCGGGCCTCTGCAACTAGTGGGAAGGGCGAGTCCCCGGAGATGGGCCGCTGTTCAATGTCGTCTCAACTCGGGGGAAACCGAGGCAAGACAGAGACCAAGTTCTGATGAACTGTGAGTCCCTGGGTCCTGTCCAACTTCAAGGCAGGGCCACCCCATGGGCATCTGAGTCTTGTGAGCTGATACAATTCCTTTAGCTACAAATTTCTTCTTTAGTTTTCTTTTTTTGGGGGTACTGGGGGCTGAACCCAGGGACACTGCCCACTGAGCTCCACGCCCAGCCCTTTCTTTCTTGACACAAGGTCTTGCTCAAGTTTCCCAAGCTGGTCTCCTACTTGGGATCCTCCTGCTTCAGCCTCCAGAGCAGCTGGGAGTCCAGGCGACCATCACCTGTCTCTGTGACACATCAAACTCTAACATCCCTTCCGTTACTGGTCCCCTCAGACATAGGCCTAAAAAAGCCTCGTGGTGACCAAAGTTGAAGAAAACGAAGGTAGGGGTCACTTCTTTTTTTGGTACCAGGGATTGAACTCGGGGATGCTCGACCACCGAGTCACACCCCCAGCCCTGTTTTGTATTTTATTTAGAGACAGCGTCTCACTGAGTTGCTTAGCACCTGGCTTTTGCTGAGGCTGGCTTTAAACTCACGATCCTCCCGCCTCAGCCTCCTGAGCCAACACGCTTTTAAAAATGAACCCATGTTGTATGTGACTGCTCTGATCTTACTGTTTTCCTGTCCCTGACAGGCCTTCTCTTCTGGCTAACTGCAGAAACTAGTCCAGAATAGATTTCTGTTTTGCTTTTCCAGGGCCTCACACACGCCAGGCAGGCCCTTTACCCCTGGGTTATACTCGAGTCCCAAAGATTCTGACGAGAGTCTGTAGCGTCCACAACTGAATCCCAGCCCGACACGTGTGCCTTACGGTAACTTGTTCAAAATAGAAACAACTTCCTTTGTTTAAAATGTCCAGTGGCCACGCGCTCACGTCGGCCTGGGAGGCAGCGACGCTCTGGGTTTCCCATCTCCTCTCCACTGTCCCCCTGCTCACTCCAGTCCAGACTTGCCTCCTCTTGGCCTCAAACCTGTTCCTGCCTCAGGGCCCTTGCACTTGCCATCCCACCAAGAGGCCCCTTCCCTGCTGCTCCCTGGCGGCTCTGCCTCCTCCTCCTCCAGGTCTTACCAGGTGGCCCCTCCTCAGCACCCCCCCACTGCCCCCTCTGCCCATGTCCCCCCACCTTTCCAATGGGGTTCTACCCTGTTCCTTCACAGATCACCATCTGAATTTCCATGTGCATTTATTTATTTATGTTTATTGTCTCTTTCTGGGGGGTCAGATCCACCAGGCGGGTCCTTGTTGGTCTCTTGCTGCGGTGCCTCAGAGCCTGGCCCACGTCAGCCGCAAATGAACCTGTGCCAGATGGCCTCCTGGACTGGGGTCAGTCCTCGTGACTCTGCCATGATCTACAGGGAAGGCTGCCGAGTCGGGTCCCTTCCCCAAGCGTCTGGAGCCTGTCAACACTGATTCATGGCCTCAGGTGACAGCCCCCATCCTGAGGCCAGGGCTGGGGGAGCTGGGATGGGCCAGGTGAGCCCCCACCTGGCCCCCAGGGACAGCGGGCGGCCAGGTTAAGCAGGCTCCTGCCTGTTATAAATATATACGTACATCCAACATGGCGTTAAAATATCACTCCGCGTTACAGAGAAGGTATTAAGGCTTTCTATTATTTACATTAAACAAGCAAGCACCTTTAAAAAAAAAAACCAGAACAAAAAGCCCCGCTTCCTCCTTCTCTGACAACACCCTGGCCAGAGGGGACACGGTGCCCGTCCCCGGGGCCAGGAGCCTTGGCAGGGCCCTGCTCGGCGTCTCTGTGCGAGACCCCAGCTCGGGCCAGAACCAGAGGGCAGGGGGTGGGGGTCAGACTTGGGGGTCCCAGCCTTTCCTGGCCAGCTGTCCCCCGACCTTGGGGGGCGTGCCACCCCTGGGTGGACAGGCAGGCTGAAGGCAGTGGCTAGGACTGTCCCCTACCAGGGCCTCTGGGTCAGTCTACAGGACAAGGCAGGACAGTGTCCTGGGGCTGCCTGGGTGGGTGGCAGGCGCGCAGGGCGCGGTGGCCCTCTGCCTGAGGGACGGGCAGGACAGGGCTCTTTTCTGCAGTCAGGCCCGGCAGATGGCGCGGCCGCTGGCCGGGGGCCCAGGAAAGAGAACGGAAAGAGGAAATGGGAAAATCAGTGGCTCAAGTATTCTCTGTCACGGGGGCGGGCGGGCGCCCGGGCGCAGCCCAGGAGGGTCCTCCGCGCGGAGGGGCCACTCCAGGAGGCCGGAGTTGGCAGATGGCTTCCGTGGGGGCGGGGAGGCCGGCGGCCAGCTGTGCTCCAGGCTACTTGACCTTCTGCGCCCACTTCATGTCGTCGGCCCGAGGCTTCTGGCCCGTCAGGCCCTGGATGAGGTCCTCCAGGCGCCTCCAGAAGCCCACCTTCTCCAGGGGGTAGTTGAGCCAGCCTGCGCAGGGGGACAGGTGAGCGGCACGCGGCAGGGAGCCCGCCACGGCGCAGGTGGCCGACCCCGCCTCCCACGGGCCCCGGGGCACCTCACACGGGCGTCTTCCCCCTCCGCCATGGGCCCGTGTGTCTGTCCCAGCAGGGTCCCCAGCTCAGGCCTTTGGACTGTTTCCTCTGCCAGACTGACCTGTCCCCATGTCCCTCAGGACCACCCACCTCTTCCAGATCCGACCTCCTCGCTCCCTGCCTCGCATCTCCCTGGCTCGCACCCGGGGCTCCCCAGACACCTCAGCTCCCTCCCAGTTCCTCCAGGCCTCTGTCACCTCTGACACCTTATTCAAAGGGGACCCTCCGCGCCCGCCGTGCCCCGCTGCTCCCCCTGTGGCACCAGCAGATGAGCTGCATCTTTACTTCCTGTGCCCACCCCCGTGGCGGGGAGTCGGTTTTATCCACTGCTGGGTCCTAGGCCCAAAGCAGAGACGGGCACACAGTAGGTGCTCAACAAACACCTGCTCTGGCTGGTGGGTGGCGGGAGTCAGGGCTCCGTGGGGTGGGTTTACTGTGGCACCTGCAGGGTGCCCGGCACACAGCTGATGCTCGTCGGTGTGCCCTGAGACCCGCGAGGGCCAGACTGCAGGACCCTGCGAGGCCCGCCCGCCCCAGGCCCCGGCCCGCCGGCCCGCACCTGTGGTGATGCAGAAGTAGGTCTCGTGGGGAGAGACGTGGTGGATGCGGTGGTGTTTCCGTGGCAGGATGACGTGCCAGTCCTGGAGGAAGGTGACCCAGCGTGGCAGCCCAAAGTACGTGTGCGACCACTTGTGGATCTGGTTGGTGAAGGTGCCGAAGACGCTCAGGCAGAAGACGAAGGTCTCCCAGGGGTACAGCTGTGCCAGGGCCTCTGTGGAGAGAGGGGCGTCACCGGGGCCGGGCCACCGGCCCTCACCCTGCAGCTCAGGGCCAGGGGCACCTGGGTGGTCTGCCAGCCTCCGCGAGCCTCAGGCCACCTTTCCACTGGGCCAGGAGGGGGGAAGCACAGGGGCAGGGAGACGCGGTGGTGGCACAGCAGGGCGGGCCCAGGCTCGCTCGGGGACAATGTCCCTGAGTCTCACTTCCTGACCACTGACGAGCCTCCCCCAGGCTCCCACGCAGACCTGGTCCAGGAGTCTCCAGGGGACAGACCCAAGGGAGGCAGGCACAGCAGGGGCATAGCTCTGCAAGGGTCTGGGGACTGCACGGGGGCTCTGGGGGTCACAGCCCACGGAGCCGGCCCCACCCGAGACCACGCTGGCCTTCCCTTCTTCTGCGGCCAGCTCCAGCCTCGTCCCAAGGGGAGAGGCAGGGCCTCCTGGGCAGGTGACAGGAGCAGGGCAGCGGGGACACTTGGCAGCCACTCAGCAGCTGTGACAGGGGTGGGGAGGCACGACGTGGCACCAGGCACCCTCTGCCCTGCAGATATTCATCACCAACACCCACAGGAGCCACTCTCAAGCCCACCGAAGTGACCAGGGTGTGACTGACCTCACCTCCACCCGGCTGCAGTGGCCTTGGGGCAAGTCCTTTCAAAAGGGGGCGTCACCGGGGCTGAGTTCAGCGTGGCTGCAGGGGCGGGCAGCTGCTCCCACCCAGAGCCCCGGGGCCAGCAGAAAGCGCACAGGCCGGGTGGGCAGGAGCGGGCAGCAGTGGCGACAGGTGCGTGAAGCCAGGCGGGGGCCAGGGCCGGGGGCAGGCTGAGCCCAGTTCCCACTGCCCAGGGGAGCTGACCCAGTGTCTGTGTCCGACCCCTGGACTCCAGTGACCACCGACGGCGCCCAGCCGGAGCACGAGGGGCTTGGGACCCGCTGCAGCCCCCCGCCCCGCCCCCGCCCCGCCTCACCTGGGCTCTGGCTGTGGAACTTGTAGGCCATGTTGAGCAGCGGCAGCAGCATCACCAAGCAGTTGTCCCCGTTGGTCTCAATGAAGTCGTGCCGCGTGATGGCCGTGGGGTCGATGTGGTGCTCCCGGAACGGCCGGATGAAAGCCTGGTGGCCGCGGGGCGCCGACCAGTCAGCCAGGGCCGCCTGCCACTGCAGACCCCTCTCTGGCACAAGCTCTCTGAGAGCCGATGTGCCCGCAGAGCACCGCCCCTCTGGCCACTCGGTCTGACTGGGCAGTGGGCACGTGGCCCAAGCGGGGCCGTGGGGTGAGTGGGGGCTTTGGCTGTGACGGTGGGGGACCTCTCTCATTGTGGGTGGGCTGGGCAGCCACCCGGCGGCCGTGAGGGGACGTGGAGGGGTGGGAAGGCCGGGGTGGGCCGCGTCGGATGAAGCCAGGTCCAGCCCCGATCAGACCAGCAGCCAGGGCTGCGGGAGGGACTCCAAGTTCAAGGCAGGCCCACACCCAGCTCCCAACCACCCGTCCTGACGCCTCTGCTTCACCCTCGGGAAGGCGGGCTGGCCCCACGTACGCACCTTGCCCACGACGGGCAGCTCCACGGAGCCCCACGTGTCGGCGCCCCAGTGCACCAGGCCGGAGAAGAAGTCCGCGGTGACCGCCCCTGCAACTGAGGGCGGGAGCGAGCTGCAGCCGGCCCAGGCAGAGCCCCGCGGCCAGATGCCCGCGTCCCACGCGCACGCGTTTGTCAGAGGGGGAAAGCGTCCCTTCTCCACCCGCGACATCTTCCCTGTGGATGGAGCCCCTGCCTCACGCCTGCTCTGCAAGGGTCTGGGGACCGCGCAGGGGTTCTGGGGGTCACAGCCCACGGAGCCGGGGTCAGGAGAAGAAGCTGGGCTCAGATGCCCTGGCGCCACACTCGCCCTCCCCCACACAGTGCGCCCGTGGCTGGAGGACTGTCCTGTACCTGGGTCAACACCGTCCTGAACCTGGCGTCCTGCACCTTCTGCCCCAGCCGTGGGCAGAAGTTACTCCCTACCCCAGCTCTCAGTCCCAGGGCCGGGACCCTCTGGTCTCTAGCCGCCTCCCTCGTCTTTGTTTCCCGCCTGCTCAGCACAGAGTGGGTCTCTTGGAGACCAACACCACTCGCCTGAGGGTTCAGAGCAGCACAGTCACATGCAGTTCCAGCTCCACTGCTCGCCTGCTGTGTGACACTGCACACGTTACTTAACATCTCTGCGCCCGTTCCATCTTGTAAGACAGGATTGACTCTTAGGCACACAGTGGCCACCATTTATCAGGCCCTTTCTCAGTACCAGGCACATGTGTCTGCAGGACGGAGCTCCACCCACCTCACCGGCTGTGAGACATCACTGCCCTTTTTATTCCCACTTTAGAGAGGAGGAGACAGGCCTGGACAGCAGAAGTAAGTGGACAAGGTCACACACACAGCAAGGGCCACACCTGGCTCCTGACCTGCCCTGAGACCCAGATCCGGCTCAGCAGCACACACAGCCACCACTTGGGGGACACAGGCCGGGCAGCGACCGCGGCCGGCTATTCTCAGGGCTGCGGCCACCCACTCCCTCACCCCTGCAGCGCCCCCTGCTGGCTTTCCCCTTCCCTCACACAGCCCCGTGCACCTCTGGGCTCTGCCTTGCGGCTCCGTCCGCCAGGTATATCCTTTCCAAGATGCAACACAGTGCACCGGGCCCTCTCCCAGCGTCCACTGACGTGTCCTCCCTGGACACCTGACCAGGTAACCACACCTGCCATATCCCCAGCCCGGTTTTATTTTTACTTTGTTTTTTTTTAAGGCAGGTCCTCCCTAAGTTGTGAGGCTGGCTTTGAACTCATGATCCTCCTGCCTCAGCCTCCCGACTGGGATTACAGGCTGCACACTGGGCCCGGTGCACACAGCTGAGATTCTGGTTTCTTGTTTATGGCTGTGACCTGGATGCCCGCACATATCTGGGCTCACGGGGTGCGTGGCACACAGTAGGCCCTCAATACAGATTACTGTATTTGGGCAGAGGCTGCGTCAACCAAGCAACATCTGGCAAGGGCCCCCTGTGTGCCACCTTAGTGGCAAAGGGCAGGGGACCAGGCCAGCGGGGGCAGTGTCACAGGCAGCGCCCTCCTGCTCCTTCCCACTCGGCGTCCCCGTGGACTGCTGTTGGAGGCCCAGTCCTCAGCTCCTGGGTGACAGGGCCCTGGAGCACTGTGGAGGCTGCAGAGAGACTGGACACCTCCCCAGAGAGCGTGGCTCAGGACCCAAGGACAGAGTGAGCATCCTGGCCCCTGCGTCTGCAGTTCTGATGGCCAGGCCAGAGTCAAGGGCAGCTGCTGAAGAACCTTCTGGAGAATCTAGGACTCCCGAGCCCTGCGTGGAGCGTGGGCGGGATGGCGGGTGGGATGGAGGGCAGGGATGGAGGGCAGGGGGGACACAGCCTCTGCAGGCCCCCCAAGTCCCTGGTGAGCAGGGCGGGTGGGGACGTGGAGCAGAGCCACCTCCTGGCATGCGGAAGCCACAGGGCAGGCGGAGGGCGTCCCCCACAGCCCGCAGGCCTGCTCCTTGCGGGGGTCGGGCGGCTGGGCACGAGGCAGAGGACGTCCTCCCTGCCCCTCAGAGCCCCTTCCCCCAGGTCCAGGCAGCTGCTTCCTCGCAGCCATCTCCCTGGGGTGCCTGTCACCTGAGGGTCCCCTGAGTGAAGCCACACCCCAAGCAGACGCTCCGGGCCACACGTCCCGGCTCTGTTCCCTCCCAGCGCAGGGGACACCCGAGATGGCTGCGTGTGTGATCTCCATTTCTTGGACAAGGAAAGAGGCTCCAAGAAGTCAAAGCCCCCCCCTCGTCACGGGGCCTGGAAGTGGAGCCTCAGGACAGGAACGGGGTGCCCACCACCTCCAACCTGCACCACGGGAGGCCCAGGGCTCAGCAGGGCTCCCCCTGCCCACACTGCCTCTGCCCACCAGATTGCTGTGTGACCAGGGCAAGCCCCTTACCCCCTCTGGGCCTCAGCATTCATGTGCCTCGTGAGGCAGCTGAGGGTCTCCAGAGGCCTGTTCCAGCCACGCCGTGACGCCTTTCAGCACTGCCCCCTCCCGGTTCCCTGTGGTGCTGGGGCTGAACCCAGGGCCTCCTGCGTGCAGGCGCCGCCCACTGAGCTGACCCCAGCCCTAAACTCTCCTTCTTGGGCAAGGAACGGCCGTGGGCAAGAAGCGGCTGGAGGCAGGAGGGGCGTGGCTGGTCCTCGTTCTGAGTGCTGGCTCCGGGTAGAACCTGGTCCTCGTTCTGAGTGCTGGCTCCAGGTAGAACCCACGAAGCCCTTTCCACTCCCCAAACGGCAGCTCGCCTTGAGGTTTAACGGGCGTGGCCCACACGTGGCCTGTGGCCCTGGCCTGACCGCGCTGGCCTTCTAGGAGACCTGTCCCACCACCTGCCAGTCAGGACCGGCGTCCTCGCCTACCCACAGTGCCAGGGTGAGAACACCTTGGGGGCCACACGGGTCTGCTTCCCACACTCAGGCTGCCCCGCCCCCCATCTCCCTCCTGCCCCCATCTCCCTCCCACCCCTGCCCTGTGCAACTGCAGACCTGCTGCCAGGAGCGCAGACTGACCAAGCTGCTCTAGAACTCTCTACAGTCCACCTGCACGGTCACGGGCATCGTCAGCGTGCCCTGCTCTTTGCCGACCAGCGTCCCGTCGTCCAGGTGGAGAAGGACGTGTTCTCCACCCGGCCGTGGTGGCGTCTGGGTCGGCCCAGCTTCCCCTGAAGCCGGGTGGGCACACGCCCTGGCTCCCCTGGGTGAAGATGGCGCCGTGTATTTTTAACCTGGAGCTCCCAGCCCCGGCCAGCACCTGTCTGCCTCAGGTCCCCTAATCCCCCCCCCCCCCCCCCCCCCGGCAGCCCGGCCGGCCCACGCGGCCACACGTCTAATCGCCTTAACTGTCCTGGCGCTGCTGCTGCTGCGGGTGACGGGAACCCCGATCCCACGGGAGGAGACACCTGTGGGGAAGGTGTCCTCACGCGCTTCCTGCACACGGCACCTGGCCAGGGCTGGGGTGCGCTCAGGGGCACGGCTCTCCACGCCTGGGGAGCGGCCGGTGCAGGGCCCTCTTCCCAAAGAGGACAGCACGGGGGCGGGGGGTGGAGCTTGGGTGGACAGCCGCTGCCCGGCTCTGACAAGATGAAAAGGCCCTCGGCCTTCCCCCCAGACCAGGCCCAGTCACCAGGAAGCCCCCTGCTGAAACCCCTCGGAGGGAGGCGGCCGGGCGCGGTGGTGCACACCTGCAATCCCAGTGACTGGGCGGCAGAGGCAGGAGGACCACAGAGTCCAGGCCAGGCTGGGCCACACGGCCAGACCCTGCCCCGGGAAGGAAGAGGGGCATTAGCAGGTCACGGAATGGACGGTGCCTGGCCTCTGCCAACACTGGGCCTGACCGTACCGGGAGGCAGGACGTGCCCGGTGCCCGGAACAGGGGTGCACAGGGTCAGCCCCGCCACAGCCCATGTCCCAGAGGGACAGAGACTCCAGGGTCGAGGCCCGTCCAGGCTCACACGGTGGCAGGTGGCTGGGCGGCTGTGAAGCCACCAGAGGCCACTGTGAGGGTGGCTGCTGACTGAGCGGGTGGAGGAGCGCCCACACTCGGGGCTGGGCAACGGGGGTGCGAGCCCTGCCGCTCCACAGGGTCAGCCGCAGGCTGGACGGCAAGTGCCCGGTGGCCCTGGGCTCCTCAGAGGAAGCTCGGGTAGGTGGAGGACTCCCCTCCCAGTGCCTCGGTCTTGTCGCCTGTCAAGGGACCAGTCCCTGGCCTTCAGGCCTTCGTGCTGTGGACAGCGGTCAGGAAGGGGGCAGGGAGGGGCCTTGCCTCCCCCGCTGCGGGCACTGGCCGTGGGTCCGGGCTGGGGATGGCTCTCCAGGGACAGGCTCCAGGCTGCCTGCTGGCCTGCGAGGCCCCTTTGATGGGGGCAGGGGAGGGACACAGAAGACTCTTTGTCCCTGCCCTGCTGGTGGCTGGCTCCTGGCTGGAGACTGGCTCGCCCTGGGGCAGCTTCAGCCACCGCCCTTCCCTGCAGACACTGGCACAGGGACAGCTCCCTCCAGGCTCCACTCACCAGTGATGTGAGACCTGCCGGGCCGCGGGTCCCCAGGCAGGGGCTCTGGGGCTTTGCTGAGCCCTTCAGGGCGGCTCACGGGACTCCCACTTCCACTGACCAGGGCTGGGCCCCTCGCCCGCCAGACTCCCACCCCCTGCGCCCGCAGCACTGGGCCAGGGTGTCCCGCTAGCGTCTGGGCTTGGACCCCGCGTCCTTTTCAGGCTCCTGATTCCTCCCTCCAGCTCATCTCTGAGGGGCAGTCCATCCCTCCCGCCAATCGGCCAGCTGGGGGCAGTGGCCGCTGACCCTCCTTCTCTCGCCCCCCAGCGACCCCACAGCCCAGCGAGCAGAGTGCCTGGCACAGCTCTTCCTGCGTCCCACAACCTGTGCCACCTCCACGGCCACGTCCCTTATGGCTGAGCGGCAGTCACCTCCCCAGGGAACTCCCAGGGCTCCTCGCAGGCGTGGAGGATCGCCTGCACCCAGACCACAGCCCGATCCCTTGGTGAGCTGCCCAGCCTCACTGCACTCCTTCCTGTCCCCCTAACCCGCGGGCACACAGCAGCCGCAGGACCTTGGCTCTCGGGACTTCCTCTCCGGGACACCCCTGCCACACCTCCTGCCTGGCTGCCTGTCAGCCTGTGTCCCCCGTGCCCGCTTTACCAACCACACACCTTTCAGCTCTTGCGCTGCCTGATTTCTTGGGCCTGCCAAGGGCACCGTAATCTCTGGGGAGATAGTGACGGGCAGGGGGCTGGCACCGTGCCCTCCGCCTGCGTGTTAACACACAAATCAGGGCAGCTATTTAAATCGATCAGGGCTGTGTCAACACCGCTATCAGGATTGTCTGTGGTTATCAGCGGAGGCAGAGGTGTGGGACGGGCAGCCACACCTCCCCACAGGGTGCGGAGCTCAGGCCCAACCAGGGAAGGAGCCCGAGCCCTGCTCCACCAGCACAGTGCCCAGGACCTCCTCAGGAGGCTGCCACAGATGGGAAGTGCCCGGCACAGGGTCACCAAATAGCCACTGTGGAACTGACCAGTAGGCCGTGGTGCCAGGTGCCTCACGGCGGTGTCCCCCCCAGCAGCTGGCCTCCCCGGCACTAGGCACACCTCAGGGGCCAGGGACTGTGGCCGTCTCATTAGGCACCAGGGACTGAGCACAGGGTGCCTGACCACTGAGCCACCCCCCCACTTCTGTTTTTCATTTTGAGTTGGGGTCTTGCTAAGTTGCCAGAGCTCCTCATGAAGCCAGGGGTGGTGACAGCACCTCCCAGCAGCTAGGGAGGCGGAGGCAGGAGGATCGGGAGTTCAAAGTCAGCCTCAGCAACCTGGCGAGGCCTGGTCTCTAAGTGAAATACAAAAGGGCCGGGACGTGGCTCAGGGGTTCAATCCCCAGCATCCAAAAAACAAACAACAAAAAAGGCCACTGGCCTCAGCCGTGTGCCCCGCAGGCCCAGCAGTGCTCTTCTGTGCGTGTGGGAACGAGGCTCGGAGACGCCAGGGACACGAGCAGCAAGAGTGACCCTGTCTGTGGACACCTGCTCGTCTGGTGGGTGCTGGGTGGCTGCAGGTCCCTCCCGTCCCTGGGGGCAGGCAGGGCCAGGCTCTGCAGCACTGCACAGGTGCTGGCCAGCCTGCTCCCCTCCAGCCAGTCCGGCCCCAGCCCCTGATGGTCAGTTGGTGGCCTGAGAGCCACTGGCTTGGCCGCCAGCGCTTTCAATGAGATGGTGGGCACTGAACCCTGAGGGCGGCCAGGCAGGTGGGAGCAAGGGCCCAGCTGCCCCTTGCCGGGGAGAGGAGGGCAGCTGAGCCCGGCTGCGAGGGGCAGGGCACCCAGGGCGTGTGGCGCTCCTCCCTGCTGAGCCGCAGTTTCCTCATCTGGAAAGTGGGGACGTTTGCTTCACTGGCGGTGGACAGGGGAGGGCGGACTGGGGAAGACACCAGGAGGTTCCCTCGCGGGTTCAGCCGATACTGCCACCCGCCATGCGCAGGCCTGGGGCTTGGGGCAGAGAGAGCGTGAAGAGGAAGCTTCTGCCCTTGAAGAAGTGACGTGGGGACGGCGTGGAGAGTGCAGTGGGGGTGTGGCATGTGACAGGACTGTTACTTTTTATTTTTTTAATAGAGGGGATAGGATCCTGGGGCACGCGACCGCTGAGCTGCGTCCCAGCCCCATTTATTTTTCATTTTGAGTCGGGGTCTTGCTAAGCTGCTGAGGTGGGCCTTCAGCTTCCTGACCTCCTGGGCTGGGGCTGGGGCTCAGTGGCAGGGCACTCGCCTAAGCACTTCGATCCTCCTGCCCCAGCCCCGCTGCTGGGGTCACAGGAAGGGCCTCTCTGAGGGGGGGACCTCTGAGCACCCTGAGTCCTGCACCTACGTGTCTTTGAAGAACGAGTTCCGGTCCCAGGGAACAGCCACACAGAGGCCCCCGAGGGACGTGGGAGAGGCCAGAGGCCAGCGTGGCGGGAGCGGGGCGAGCAGCAGGAGGCGGCCGTGGGTGCAGTCCAGGCGAGGAGCTGGGATCCGCCTCGGCACACGTTGGGCAGGGCAGCAGGAGGCCTGAGGCTCCTGCAGGACCCCTCCCTGGGCCACGTGTGACACTGGCTGGTGGGTGGGGACGGGGACTGAGGACCCCCAGGCAGGCGGGGCAGAGGGACGAACCCAGCCGAATTCCTCTTAACACGGGGAGCCATCGGGCCACAGAGGCAGGAGAGGTTCATTCTGCTTTCCTGTAAGTCCCTGCGTTTCTAACCTCGCCTGGGATGCCGCCCGTGCCCGGCGCTCACCCGTGCCTGGCTCCCCGGCCAGACAGCAGCCCTCTGCGACCCGACGGCGCCTCGTCAGTGCTGATGCCGGGATCTAGGTCCACTCCCTCAGGTGCACCGTGTAGACCTTTACCCTCTGCCTGCCTGTTACCCTCGGTTCCCAGGACACCCCCTTTGGCCACGCTCCGAGAGCCTGCTGCCCTCTGCCCCCGGGGGTTTTGGGGGAGGGACCGCCCGCCGGAGGGAAGCTCGGGCCGGGCTTTAATTTGATTTAAACGGGAGTCGGTGGCTTTCCTTGGTGTCGTGGTCACCACAGAGGCCGGCTCAGCAGCGTGGTGAAGGTGGGGCCAACAGCTCGTGCCCAGGGCTGTCACGGTGCTGGGCCCGGAGGACAGGGCACAGGTGCCACCAACTGAGGGGAAGGCGGGGCTCCCACAGCAGACTGACATGAGCACACACGCGCACACGCGCACACACACACCCACATGCACACACATGCGCACCAGGCAAGCCTGGCCACTCACCGACACCCAGGACGACGGCGGGCGCGTGCTCCCAGCGGGCCAGCAGCAGCAGGTGCAGCAGGTTGTGGGCGAGGAGGCTGAAGCACAGGACCACGGAGCACCACTCCTGGAGACGCTTGCCTGGGGGAGAGGACGGTGAGGAGGGGGTGAGGCAGCAGGCGCCAGGCGGCCAGGGTCCACCCCCCCCAGGAGCACGAGGCCCCCTGCCCATTTCACAGATAAGCCCACTGAGGCCCAGAGAGGGGTCAGGCCTGCCGACCACAGGCTTGGTGCCCTCCCGAGAGCAGGTCCCTAGCGCGGCTCCCCTGGCCCCGCAGGCTCTCTGCAGAGGGCTCTCCTCAGCCGGCCACTGCCTCCAGGTGGAGGCTACCAACACCCTCTGATCCTGGAGGCTCCGATCCTGCCCAGCCTCCCCTGAGCAGTCCCGGGCCTGAGCCAGGAGGTCTTTGGGACACGAGGGCTGGCGCTACCTGGGCGACGACCGGGGGTGGGGTGGCGGGGTCAGCCGGGGGCTGCTCCTCTGGACGAGAAGCCGAGCTCAGGACGGCTGGGGAGTGTCCACTCTTGGCAGCCGCGGGGCTGGGCGGAACCCGGGGTGCTCCTCCCCCAGCCACAGCCCGGCCTCCTGAGGTTTTCACTCTGGACCGGCCGCGCCATCCTCTGCCTCCGCTCCCGAGCAGCGGGGTGGAAGGCCAGCACCGCGGCACCTGCGCCCCATTTCTAACAGCCCGCCAGCAGGGACGCCCTGGCCACACGCTGCAGCTGTGACCGAGGGGTCAGAACACTGCAAATGACCGCAGGCCACCAGGCCGGGAACTGACCGTATCAACCCAGCGCCAGGCACCTCCTCCGCCAGGGCAAGCTGGGCAGCCATCTAGTCGCGGACATGGAGAAACGTTTGGGACAGACAGTGATGCAAAGGGCCACCAACAGCCACCATGAAAGAAAAGAGCCCGGTTGAGGCTGGCTTTCCATTTACGCCTTTTTGAACACAACACACCAACTTTTTTCAAGCATAAGCTAAAGGTTTAAAAAAAATAAAAGGAAATCGGAACATCACGTGGGTGACCAGAACCCAGGGCAGGCGGCTGGTCCCGGCACGAGGCCCTCACTGTGGGACTCTGGTGGTCATCAGTGTCGGACACCTATGGAGCACTAAGTGCCACTAAGTGCGGAGGAGAAGACTGAGGGTCAGAGTGCTCAAGGAAGTCACTCAGGGCCACCTGGCTCGTCAGCTACAGA
The DNA here is from genome assembly GCF_045843805.1 of Urocitellus parryii. NCBI lineage: Eukaryota > Metazoa > Chordata > Mammalia > Rodentia > Sciuridae > Urocitellus > Urocitellus parryii. Next base: position 192,402,366 of record NC_135536.1, on the reverse strand, counting down.
CTGGGATCCGCCGGCCAGAGGGTCTGGCTCCTGAGACCCTCCCTTACCCTACCTGTCCGGCTCCTGACGCTGCCCCCCCATCACTCCAGTGACGTTCTGGGTCAGGAGCCCAGGGCCAGGCAGGCCTCTGACACGATCAGCGTAGCCTCCCGTGCCCCTCACCCGGAGACCTGCTCCTGCTCCCGCAGCCCTCAGCCTGGGGTCTCCTGGGAATCTGGGTCCCTGTGCAGTGGGGACCTCAGTTCTGATCCACAGAAAACCCATCCCAGCCTCTGTGCTCTCCCGACACGGGGCGCAGCAATGGGGACCGTGGCCAAGTGAGCTCTTCAGTTTGTGCTGTGGAACAAACAAGTCCCTGACCAGTCCGAAGGGAGAGGCCCAGGCTGCCTCGGCTGCCCCTCACCCACACACCTTGAAAGGAGGTCTCCGGCTCTGTCCAGACAGGGACGGGGGCTCAGTCACCCTGCTCCACGCCCAGCCTGAGCCGAACCAGGACAGCTGCCCTCCCCTCACCCCGTGAAGACCAAGGCTCAGGCTGGCCAGGGGAACGCCAGGGTCACATCCCTGTGGCCTCTTGTTCAGAAAAGGCCAGAGGCCAAGGAAGAGCAGGGACTTCAGCAGAGGGCCCAGCAGAGGAGTGGGCCTACCGCAGCCCGGCCTGGTCCCCTACGGAGCCCCCTGGCCCAGAGCCCCAGCCCAGGGCCACCATCGGCAGCTCCAGCCCAGGGCCTTCCCCTTTCCAGTTCCTGTTCGTCCAGGGCCCAGGGCTCAGAATCAGGAAGCCCAGAGGGGGGGGTGGAGGGCGGGGGCTGTGAGGGCACAGCAGGAACCAGGACAGGTGACCCCTCTCTGCCAGCCCCCTGTCAGCCTGCAGGACAGAGTGGGCAGAGTGGACAGCAGCACCGGGTCAGACAACAGCAGCAGTCATGATGCCCACGTCCACTGGCCACTCGCGGAGTCCAGCCAGGCCCACACCAGAGACGCTGGATCCCAGGGAGGGATTTGCCCCGTTTCTCTTTTCAATGAGCTAAATTTAAAAGCCATATAAAGTCCTAGTTTCCCGCTTCCCTGGAGAACACAGGCTCTGGCCACTCTGGCCACCTCATCTGATGGGGTCTGCCCTGCCCGTGTCCTCACGCTGCCTCAGGGGCAGCCTGGCCGGGCCTGTGCGGTCATCTGAGGAGGGGGTCACGTTCAAGTCTCAGCCCCTTTAAAGAAGGAGGTGGAGCCCACGTCCCCAGGTGAGGACGCTGAGGCTCAGAGCCGGGTGGATCTGGACTCGTAACTGGAACGGCACGTCCAGCCTGGCCGTCCCGGGCCGGCCTGAGTCCAGAGATGGCCCGCTCTTCCCCGTCCACGAAAAACATCCCGGAATCCGAATGTTCCCGCCTAAACTCCATCCCCCATGGAATCTGGGTCCCTGGGCCCCCGGGGACCTCAGTTCTGATCCACAGAAAATCCACACACGACGGTCACCAGCCCTCGAGGGCCACCGGTAGGAGCCGGGTGCCGTGCTAAGGACGGCCGAGGCCCCCTCACACCTCCCAGCTGGGGACCACCCCTGAGAGGGGGAAAACAGCCTGGAAAGATGGAGTGACCCGCCCAAGGCCACTCGATGGTCAAGGCTTGGACCTCAGCCCCCCAGGCCGGGGAGGGCAGGTGGCCTGAACGCTGCCACTTGAGACGGGCAGGCGGAGGGTGGGTGGGTGGGTGCAGGGCTTGGCCCAGGTCGCCCACCTCCGCTGGCTCCAGCGCTGAGCCCCTCTCCACCAGCCTGGGCTCGGCGGACGTGGGCTCAGCTACAGCAGTGGCCGCCCGCTGGCCGGGGAGGGCAGGGCCGCGTGCAGGCTGGTGGGGCAGGCCACAGCCCAGGCTCGCCATCAGGCTGCCCCCGACCACCCAGAGACCCTGGGCCTCCCAGAGAGGGAGGGGACCAGGACAGAGGGACAGAGATGACAGTGGGAATCCGGCGGGAAGGAAGAGAAACGAGAGCCAAGGCAGAGCCTGCACCCCCACCCTCCCCACCCACCCAGAGCCCCCTCCCCAGGGCGGGGCGCCCCAGGCTGGCCGGGGGAGTGGGCAGCCAGATCAGGACCCCCAGGCCCCCCAGCCCAGCAGTCTGGGACACCTGAGAAGTGGCACACACACAGCCAGGTTTCAGTGGCACCTTCTGGAGGCTGGACACGTGCCTGACCTCCCTGCCTGCCCGGGCAGGACCCCAGACCCTCACACCCGGACACTCGGCACGGGGTCTTTTGTGGCTGTGAAAGTCAAACCCAGAGTGCGGTGCTGTGTAGGCCCCTCTGTGGCTCCCATTCCCAGGATCGGCTGGGACCAGGCTGCTGTCCCCTCTGCCTCACCATTCACAGGTCCCCTGCCTTCGGCCCCCGCACACCCCCCTACGGCTCTGCGCACCAGGCCGCTCTGACACAGCCCCGCACAAGTGCCATTCTGCTAACCTGGAGCATTGTCCCCTGGCCTCGACACCGGTCCCTGGTTGGCTCCCTTCAAAGACAGTTAAGAATGTAGAACCCTCCCTGGCTCCGCGGGGCGCACCCACAAACCCACCAACCCCGGAGGCTGAGGCCAGCCTCGGAGACCCACAAGACCTGCCTCCAAGTGAAAACGAAAAGCACTGGGTGCAGCTCAGAGGCACGGCGCCCGGCCAGCTCCGGCTCTGAGAGGGAGGGCCCCAGCACGCGCCAGTCCAGTGCTGCTGCTGACCGGCTGTGTGACCTTGGGCAGGTCACTGCTCTGCCTCAGGAACCTCTCCACAGAGGCGGGACAGAGGCGGGCGGGAGCTGCTCAACACACTCACTCCCTGCCCTCGCTGACCTTCCCATCTGCTGGGGACAGACATGGCTCATCCCAGCCAGGACTGGCATGCAGGACACGTGTGTGCCTGGTGTGGGTGAGGGCCTAACGGAGGCCTCAGCCTCCTCTTCCTCCGGAAAGCAGAGGTAACACCAGGCAGACCTCACAGCTGGAGTGGGGATGAATCAAGAAAGAGCCTGTGAGGAAAAGCCTGGCACACAGTTGGTGCTCAATAGATGTTGAATGCATCAACTGCCCTTGGTATCCACCATGAACAAGTCAAGTGCCAAACCACCTCTGGCCCAGGAATCTCAAGAATTCAGTCCCAGAACCCAGAAACCCCTCCCCACTCTCCCTGTTCACCATCCTGGCCCACAGGCTCCCTGCATTCTATGAATGTGCCCAGCGCAAGCCCACCCCAGGGCCTTTGCAACTGCTGTTACCCTGGTCTGGATGGAACCCTTCTTCAAATATCTTTAAGGTTCTTCTCTCTTCCTTTCTCCCCCCTTCAGGTCTCTGTGCAAATGTCCTCTGCTCAGAGGCCTGCTGCCTCTCTCTGGAATGTCACCCCCTCCCTAGCCTTCTCCCTTTCCTGCTGTATGTATTTCATAGAGCTTGCAACCATTGGGCAGGAAAACTTTTCCTTATTTTGAGGTTTACTGGCTGTTTTCCTACTAAAATACCGCTCTAGGGGCTGGGGATGTGGCTCAAGCGGTAGCACGCTCCTCTGGCATGCGTGCGGCCCGGGTTCGATCCTCAGCACCACATATCAACAAGGATGTTGTGTCTGCCGAGAACTAAAAAATAAATATTGAAAATTTTCTCTCTCTCTCTCTCTCTCTCTCTCTCTCTCTCTCTCTCTCGATCTCCCCTCTCTCTTTAAAAAAAATAAATAAATAAAAATTAAAAAAAAAAAAAATACCGCTCTAGGTTATTCTGTCTTCTTTGTTGCTTTGCCCCCAGGGCCTGGAACAGGGACAGGAATATAGGTGTTTCTCAGATCAGGTCCAGAGAGGTCAAGGTACTTCCCCAAGGCCACACAGTGTGGAGACAGAAGCCGACGGAAAGTAATTTGGAAGAATCGGTTTGACCAGGCTCTCCTTTCCCTCCAGGCCAGGAGGACAGAAGGCCTTGACCATGGTTTGGGGTAGCAGGAGGCTGCACACAGAGGGGCTATTCTTCAGAGAGAAGGATGCTTGGGGAACCAGAACCAGATATGGGCAGACACGCGGTCATGATGGAGTGCGAGATGGGGGCTTGCAATGCCTGCCCACCGTCTGGGCTGGCCGAAGGCAGGCAGGCGGGCAGAGCTGGCTGTCCAGTGGAGGCTTTCAAGCCTTGGCCCTCCATTCCCAGGGGGGAGCCTGAGGACCACAGAGACAAGACGGCTTGCTCTGGGCTCACAGTGGAGGTCCTGGGTCAGCTGAGGGAGCGCTGCCCTGCCAGACCCTGGGCGATCTCATCCTTTCCTAACTGGGCGCCCACACCTTATCCTGTGCTTGTTCAGAAGTGAGGAAACTGAAGCCGGGGAGGAAAAGTGGCCTGGCCCAGGTCACACAGTCCCTCAGGGGCCAGCCCCCTCCCCCCCAGGGAGAGCAGGAGGTTGACCTCTAGAGGCCGGGTGTTTTGGGTGTGGCCCGAAGAAACCATGGCAGCAGGAGCAGGTGCCCAGTCAGGTTTGAAAGACTGCACACACACAGCTCGGCCCTGGAAGGGCACGGTCCCAGAGATCCAGGACCCACAGAGGGAAAGCAAAGGTCCCAAGGTCCCGCAGAGGTCCCTTAGGGGCAGGAAGCCAAGAGGGCGGAGGCCCCAGGCCCTGGCAGGCAAGGACAGTGCATGGTGGCATCTATCCTGGCAAAGGAAGATGTCAGAATGTTCCACAGACAAAGCTTGAGTGATGGCAACAGGCTGGCAGAGGGACCCCAGGCAGCTCCCTTCACCTCACTCTGGAGTCCCCCTCCAGGGGAAGCAGGCAGCAAGGTCCTGGGGCTCCCGTGGGAGTCGGGGAACAGGGTGGGGGTGGGCGGTTACTGAAGCGTGAATGTTGGAGAAAGCAGGAAGAAACCAGGAGGAACCTTGGCCGGTGGCAAAGGGGCAGAGCTGAAGCAAGGGTCCCAGTCGTCTGAGGAGCACGGGGCTCCACAACCAAGTCTTAATGGAGGGGGATGACATATGAACGAGGGGAGAGGCGACGGCTGGAGTTGGGGCTTGTGTACAGGGGGAGCTTACACTGGGGGGGCTTGCATCCCGCCACTCCTGGAATCCAGGAGCCTGGGGCAAAGGGTGATGCTCTGCACTGGAGGGTGCCACGGGGGTAAGGGAGACTTCTGGCCTATTCTGCAGCCTCCAAATCAGGGTTCCTCGGAGGAGTGGGGTGAGGTCACTATCTGCAGCCCAGGACCCTAGCAAAAATACAGATGGAACTCTGGGTAGATTCCGGATCCGGGGGAAGCCAGGATGGGACGTGACTTTAGGTGGCCGGGGACAGCGCCTGTAGCCAAGGGGCTGCCTCAGTCTTGAGACGGGTCCTGAAGTGAAGGTTCCCAAGTCTCGGGGCGCTCACTGCAGCCCGCAGCGCCCCGGGGACAGGATTCCGGATGTGCGGGTCGCATGGAAGCTGCCTGGGGACGCGGGACCTGATGGGGTGCTATCATTGATCTGGGAGTGTCTCTGCAGCCAGGAAGCCCCGCGGCTGGGGTTCAGGCTCGGGCTTGGAGAGGACGCTGGGATGGGGACCCCGGACCTGGGGGCGTTATTTGCAAGTTGGAAGCCTGGGCCGGAGTTCCCCATCTGGGCCCCAGGCTGACGTTCCGACCTGGGCAGCCCAGGGTCGCTGTCCGCAGCCGGGCTGGTGACTGCAGGCCGGAGGGGGGCCCGGAGGTCCTACCTGGCGAGTAGAGCGCGGCCAGCTCGCGGGCCCCGGCGTGCTGCGCGCCCCAGCGCCGGCAATACGCTGCCTCATCCTCGTCGAGCTCCGGCTGCTGGCCCGGCCCGTCCTCGGGGCCCGCCATGGCCACTCGCCCGGCCCGCCCGGTGCGCTCTGCTGGCGGCGGCGGCGGCGGCGGCACAGCCGCGGAACCGCGGCGAGATCACGCCGCCCAATGACCGCCCGGCGCTGGGCGCGGCGGCGGCGCGGGCGGGGGCTTTGCCGGGCCTCGCGTCACAGCCAATCGGGGCCCGCACCGGAAACGCGCCGGCCAATCGGCGGCCCCCGAGCCGCAGCCCACCGCGGCGCCGGGGGCGGGGCCGCAGCTGGGCGCAGCTGGGCGCGGAAGCGTGGGGGGGCGGCGCGTCCCCGCCTGCCCCGCTCCGCCCCCGGCCGGCCGCGCGCCGGCCTCCTGGAATCCCCGCGCGTCGCCGCCCGCCGCCCCGCTGACCAGTCGGTGCCGTGGGCCTGGGCCGGGCCAGCGGCGGGCGCTCCTCCAGCGCGTGCCATGAAGCGCCCACTGTGCAGAGTACGCGAGGGGAGGCGCCGGGTCCAGCCCGGCGGGCACCTCGAGGGCCGCTCCTAGCGGGGCAGCCTACTGTGTGCAGACCTTGCAGGACCTGGCGCCCACCAGCTACTTGCCGCGCGCTAGGAGCCCGGGGAGAAGACACCTCGAGCCTGTCCCGGCCCCAACTCATATTCTTTCCGGGGCGGGGACAGAAAACTGATGAAAAGGACCTAGAAGTCACTGTGAGATGAGTTGAGCGCTCCCTAGCAGCCAGGCGCCGGGCCAAGAGTTGGAGAAGGGCACCCAGAGAGGCCCCGTGACTCCCTGCCCGGAGGTGCCCCCTCCTCCGGGCACTGTGACATCACCCTGTTTTGTCCTCACGGGCTGGTCTTGTGGGCAGTGAACGTGCAGTTCCTGTCTGCTCTACCGTGAAACAGTCTCCTGAGGGTTGGGACTTCCTTTGTTCCCAGGGGGACCCCCACGCTGGCCGGAGGAGAAGCTGTAGACGCTCCAGAAATGCTTGAATGCTGCCGGCCCAGCCAGATGCCTTCAATACTGGGGCAGGTGAATGGCAGCAGCAGGCTTGACCCCGGGTCTAGCTGACTGCACAAGTAATTGCTCACTTAAATTCCACATGGTGCCATCAAGTGGGAGCTGTCTGGAGGCCGGGAGGACCTAAGAGGTTCCCGGAGGGGAGGAGGCTCTTCAGTTTCCTTCAGAAGCTCAGAAGCTCCATCTTCATTCTTGTCGCAGGATTGAAGCTCTGAATTCCTCAGCTTCCAGCCTCCCCCGGGCTATTTTCTGAGCATTCCTACCCTGGGTGGCCACTGCCCCTGGTCAGTCCCATGTCCCTTTCTGACACCTTCCCATATCTCCTCCCAGAGATGAAGAGCCACCTTGGAATGGCCCTTACACGCTGCAGCCCAAGTCCCCACAAATTCTGGTGAACTGTCTGGCCTTGTGCCAGGTTTGACTGCTCGGTTGGGTTTCAACCCGGGAGGTTATCTTGCCTTGCTTTGGTGGGGCCTGGATCTCAGATTTCAGGGACACACCTCTAAAGCTTGCTCTGTGCCCCAAGGCGCCATGCAGGATGAAGTGGCTGGTGTCCACAGGCCCCCTCTGTGGCCAGGGCCTGGTGGCCCTCCGCCCACTCACTCCACACTTGTCCCGCAGGGCAGGGTGCTGGCTCTCCTGGAAGGTGAGGGTAGAGGCCATTTGTTCAAGAAGGTGACATTTGAGCCAAGGCTAAAGGAGAAGGAAAGCAGCTGTGCAGATGTCTGGGACAACTGATTCCAAGCTGAGGAGCCCTGAGTGCAAAGGTCCCAAGTGAGGAACTTGCTGGTGGTGTTCCAGAAACAGCAAGAAGGCAGGTGAGAGAGCGAGGGGGTGGGGTGGGGGGCGGGCAGGAGGCCGGGCCTTGGAAGGGTTATAAAGTCTTACTTTAAATGACCCGGGCGTCCCCTCCACGCAGGGTTTTGAGCAGAGAAATGGCAAGATTTGACTTCCACTTTAAAAATTATTTTATTTTTAATAGGTCAGACACATGCTTTGAAAATCAAAATGACATAAAAGGGTATACATCAGAATATACTACCCCCCCTTCTCCACTCTAACCCAGAAAATGAGTTACCTGGGAATGAGTTTCTTGTCCATCCTACAAGTTTTATGCAAATACAGACAAAATCCATATTTATCGCCATTGTCCTCCTCTTTTTACTCAAAAGGTACCTTACTATTCTGCTCTGGGGTGGTTGTTTTTAATCTTGCCCTAGCAGTTGGAGTGAACCCAGGGGTGCTGACCACTGAGCCACCCTCCCAGCCCTTTTTCTATTTTATTCTGAGACAGGGTCTCGCTAAGTTGCTGAGGCTGGCTTTGAACATGCAATCCTCCTGCCTCAGCCTCCAGAGTTGCTGGAATGACAGGTGTCCACCACCGCCCCGGCCCCCACCCCCACGCTCTTTTAAAGATGTAAATCACACACTTTTTAACATGCAGCGTGTACCTTATTAAAGTGTCTGACTCAGCGGTTTTTAGTGTGTTCACAAAATCATGTGATCATCACCACTGACTAATTGTAGAACCCAGGCATCATTCCCAGAAGAAGCCGCGGATCCATTAGCAGTGGGTCCTCACTGTCCTCGTCCCCAGCCCCCGGTCTCCACTGTCCACTTCCTGCCTCCGTGGATCTGCTTCCTGTGGCTTTTCATACAACAGACCACGAACCCGCAGCCTCTGCACCTGCTTCTCCCCCTGGCTGAGGCTCGTCCCTGCTGAAGCTGGTCCAGGACCTCAGCCTGACACAGGGCGAATCCTGGTCAGTGTCCCCGTGTGTTTAAGCGTTCCACTGATGGGCACTCTGTTTGTTTCCACCTGGGGCCTGAGCAGGGCTGCTGGGCTTTGTTATCTTTTTGTTGTCGAATTGTAAGAGTTCTTTATATAATGTGGTCATTAACTTTTCATTAGATAGATGTTTTGAATATATTTTCTACTACCCTGTTGGTTGTCATTTTACTATCTTAATAGACAAGCACATATTTTACTTTGGGTGAAGTCCATTTATCTGGGGTTTTTTTTTGTGTGTGTGTGTGTGTGTGCCTTAGGTGTCACATTGCCACACTCTTTTTTTTCATGGCTGCATCATATTCCACAATGTGGCTGGACCGTAATTCAGCTAACTGGCCACTTGTGGACGGAGATTGCGTGGCTTCCTCTTTGCAGGTTACAAACTTAATGCTTTGTGGGTGCAGGTAGACCAGTAGCACACACCTCTGAGGTGGGGTGGCTGGGACAGATGTTAAATGCCTTTTGATTACATTTTGATAGAGGCTGACAAATGGATTGGCAGGTGGGTAGATCTTGCCACTGGAATCCTCTACTAATTTATATCCCCACGAGCTGGGTTTCGACAGCCACCTGTTTCCCCAGCCTTGCTGACCTGATGTGGCCATTAAGTAAGTTAAGTCACAGAAGATTTAAATCTCAGTCCTCCGCTCTGCTGGGCACATTTCAGGGTTAATGAATCAACAGTGCAGAGAGAGTTTGCACAAAGTTCTGCTGGACAGTGCTGTGACCTTGAGCACAGTTGGGCAGTGACCTTGACTTTACATGAAAAGAGGATCCCTCTGGCTATGAGGGTGGCCCGGTGTGGGAGGTGCTGGCCGATGTCCAGAGTGTCAAGTGGGCACCAAGTGTTCTTGCCCAGAGAAAGACACATGAGTGTGGTCATGGTTGAGCAAAGCAGAGAGGAGGGGGAGGGGGAGTCACAGCCTGGGGGGAGGGTCGGGGGCAGGGGTGAGTGAGGCGCGGCCTGGAGTGAGGACCGCCCCAGTGGGCAGTGGCAGGTCTCTGGCCTGGTCAGGACAGCGCCCTCTGCAAGGTGAGGCCGGAGATGGGGGATGGATCCTTGGCGTTTAAGGCCCTGCCAACGCGCCAGCCCCTCTCCTATCACCTCCCACTGCTGCTGTGGGGCCTCTGCAAGGCCATTCCTGCTTCCTGGTGCACCTTGTCCCGGGTCCCATGACTGCCCCTTCTCCTCCTTGGGTCCCTGTTCTCCAGCTCCTCCCAGCCCTGAGGCTGCAACTGCAGAGCTGGCCCGAGTTGGGGATGGAGCCCGGGATTGGCCTCAGGTCACGTGGACTAGATCACCACATCTCTCCCAAGGCCAGCTGTGGGCTGGGTTTGGGGCCAGTGTGGCAAGACAATAGTGAAGAGGATGTCTCCACAGTTGCAAAAGGGACAGGCAGTCACGAACAGGGAAGATGACAGGTTGCCAGGTGGGGCAGGTGCTGTGGAAAGAAATGAAGCAGGGTGAAGACAGGGGAGTCCGTTAGAGAGGGAGGATGTCAGCAAAGGCTTCTCTGAGGAGGTATCCTCTGAACAGAGACCTGAAGGAAGCAAATGAGCCACCTGCAGATACCCTGGTGAGGGGAGTGCAAAGGCCCTGCTGGGTGTCTTCAAGGAAGATCAAGAAAGCTGTGTCATTCTGTTTTCTGTTACTATAATGAAATGCCTGAGGCTGTGTGTTTTGCAAAGAAAAGAGGTTTATGAGCTTATATTTCTGGAAGTTCAAGGACTAGCACTGGCCCTGACCCAGGTCTGCTGAGGGTCTTGTGATGGATGGTGTCGCCAGGAGCATGTGCAAGAGGGAGCAATCACATGACAAGACAGGAAGCCGGGAGACTGGAGGGGGCTAGGCTTGCTCTTTTATAACATGCTCCTGTGAGAAGTCACCAGCGTCCTAGGAGAACCGCAGAGGTTCCTTCCAAGGGCCACCACCTCCCAGCACTGCCATGCGGAGGACCAAGCCCCAGTGCATGAGCCCCATGGGGGACACCCTCGAATCATGTCCAGACCATACAGAGACCATATGGGGGGTGCTGGGGTGGAGAGCAAGGGGGAGGGCAGGATCAGAGAGGCATTAGGGGCCGGACGGCACAGCACGTGCAGGACAAAGATGAGTTGAAATGAATGAGAGAGGCGGACACGCACTGGGAATGCATGTGTTGTGGGGCGACCTGCCCCAGGGTGAGCAATCAGGGAGGGCTTCCCGGAGGAGGAGATGACAGGGCCGAAGCTGAAGGGTGAGAGTGGTGTTCTGGGAAGGGGCTCCGGGAGGAACTGTCTTACCATGTTCCAGGTACAGGGGACCCTGTGTGTGAGGGCTTTTAGATGAAAGGCTGTTTTAAATCCTGGAACTGGGGGCGGGGGACGTCCTGGGGACTGGAGGGGGCAGCAGGGCAGGGAAGCTGGGCGGGGTGAGCTTGTGCCCCCCCCAGTGGACTCTAGACTTTACCCAAGAGCAGGGACGACCTGCTGTGAGAAGGTCCCTGTGGGGGCAGAGGTGGGTGTCAGCCCTGGGGGGAGGGCCACGGTGGGAGGGTCTGGGGGCAGAGGTGCCCATGGTGGGGCTGGGGGAAGAGGGGTTCCTGCCATGCTCCTCGTGACACACAGTGTGCCCCGTCTGGGATCCCTGAGGACACCCTCTGTGTGCAGAAGCGAGTGCCACTGTGACCTCGGAGCCTCCCCTCACGCCGTCACTCACAGCGACCGTTTCTTGAGCATGTACTACGTGCCGGGACCTGTCAGAGCTGTTGGAAACAGTGGGGGGGGCAAAAAAATGACAACAGGAGCTTGGGTGGGGAGCGCAGGGGAGACACAGCAGGAGATAAACTGCCGGAATGTGCTAGAAGGAGACAGAATGTGTTAGAAGTCTGAGCCGGAATGTTCTAGAAGGAGACGGCTGCTTCAAGAACTACGTTGAGCAGAGGAGGGAGGATTGGCCTGGGAGGACAGAAGGCAAGTGCCACTGTTAATGGGTGGCCAGGAAGGCCACTCGTGGCCAGTGACGCATGAGCAGACTGGAGGGGAAGGGTATGGGTCAGCGCTCCCTGCCCCACCTGAACGGCATGTTGGCCACAGCTGAGGAACCCCGCTGACCCGTCCTGGTCACCTGAAGACCCGCTGACTCTGGGGTTCGGTCTGACGTGCCTTCCGTGGGTCTGGGCCCACAGGCATCTTCAAGGAGCCGGGCCAGCGCTGGAGGGAGGCTGGGGCCTCAGAGAGACTGTCCAGGCTTCAGGGCAGCCCAGGGCCAGCAGGCTCCCAGAGGCCGTGTGCCTGGCAGGGCCGCTCTCCCTTCACCAGTCCCAGCGGGAAGCTCCTGGGGCCTCTGGCCCTGCGCAGGCTGCCTCCACCCTGGGCGTGGACAGAGGCCTTTCCCGGCAGGGACAGGGACGCGGAAGGACCAGGCGCTGCCCAGACCAAGCCTCCCGTTTCCTGCCCTGTTCACTTCCAAGTGCTGTGTGGTCCGTGTGAGTTGGGGGCTCTGCTCTGGCTGCCCATGTCCATTCCTTGTCCTTGGTGGAATGATACCCTAAGATTTCGGAGGAGTCTCCTGGGCCCCATTCTCAGCCCGCGGTTTGTGCAGTTCTGAAGCCCCCACCCCCAGCACATGGTCCAGGCCCTGAAACAGTGATTGGTTCGGAGATGGGCATGTGACCTCAAATAGTCCAACCACAGGAGCTTCAGGACCCTGGCATGGAAGGGGGTGTGAATGAGCAGGTAGGTCCCGCTGGAATCTGCTGGCACGTTCCCGGTGGGGGGCACCCTTGGGGTGATCAGCATTAGAGGAGGCAAAGAGGAGAGACCAAGAGAAACCAGGTCCTCACTGAGAGCTTTGAGTTGCTGGATCAACCTTCCCCTGAAAGAGGACCTACCTTTGCAGTCAGACAGATTTAGGTTTGAGTCTCAGCCCCCCACGTGTGTGCTGTGTGACCGTGAGCAAATTATTCACTCCCATCAGAATGTCAGTTTCCTCGAGTAGGAAATAAGGGTAGTAAATGCCGTGCCCACCTCACAGGGTTGTGAAGATGGACACGTTAGTGTATAGTAGTTAGAAGAGCGTCTGGCACCTTGTAAACACTCGGAAGCTTTAGCTGTTACTAGGAGCACTGAGCCCCTAGAGCAAGCCCTACCTGCTCTGTGACTTTTCTCTTGACTTCACAGTTATAAGAATCTAATAAATTGCCAGGCGCCGTGTCCCACACCTGTGATCCCAGCAGCTCAGGAGGCTGAGGCAGGAGGATTTCAAGTTCAAAGCCAGCCTCAGCAATTTGGCAAGGCGCTAAGCAACCCAGTGAGACGCTGTCTTTAAATAAAATACAAAATAGGGCTGGGGATGTGGCCCAGTGGTTGAGTTCAATCCCCAGTACCTCCCCCCAAACAAAAGACACGAGGGGATAGGGATGGGGCTCAGTGGTAGAGCACCACATAAAAATTAAATAAATAAAGACATGCTGTCCATCTACGACAAAAAAAAAAAAAAATTTAAATACACCTGAGTAATCTCAGTGGCTTGGGAGGCTGAGGCAGGGAGAATCACAAGTTCAAAGCCAGCCTCAGCAACTTAGCAAGACCCTGTCTCAAAATAAAAAATAAAAAGGGCTGGGGATGTGGCTCAGAGGTCCAGTGCCCCTGAGTTCAATCCCTGGTATTCCCCCCCCCAAAAAAAAGAATCTAATAAATTTTCTGTTTGCTTTTGCAGTATTTGCAGAGTGGGGGTTCAGGTTGGGGAGGGAGCCGGGAGAAAGGGATGGGAACTGTGTGCTGGCTGTTAAGTCTGTGCCAGAGCGGCTGGGGACCTGGCTCAGTGGCAGAGTGCTGGCCTCACCTGTGCAAGGCCCCGGTTCAATCCCAGTCTGCGGCAGGACTTTCAATACCTGTGCTGCTCGATGCCATTTACAGAGGGGGACACTTCAGCCAGGAAGTGAACAGGGGAAAGGTAGGCAGAGGACGTGTCAGAGCGGGGCCAGGAGGGGAAACAGCGGCAACCAAGGGCCAGGAGGCCGGGAAGAGCTGGCTGGGCTCTGGGAGACTGGGCTTGTGATGTGGACGCAGCTGCTCCCCTCTGCCGGCGGGAAGTGCATCTGTTTGCATTAGATTTGACTGCAGGTGACAGATATCCCAAAGTCACAGTGGCTTAAATATGGCAGACATTTCTTTGTGTCTCACGCAGTCACAGGAGACCGGGGTAGTGTGGCCGCTCCACAACCTTCAGGCAGCTTCACCACCCTCCCTAACAGGGAGGGGGGCTTCCACCTCAGGGACCCAGGAGGTTGCTCCAGCTCCAGCCATTGTGTTGTGTTCCAGCTAGCGGGACAGAGCAATGAAGGCAACAGCACTTCCCGGCTTCTCACCTACTGGTTAGAATTTAGTCTGGGCCCGTGCAGTTTTTCTCCCAGGAGACCAACTGAAAAGCGGGAGTTGCAGAAATCAGAGAAGAACGAGTGCTGTTGGAGGACTGGAAGCCTCTGCCCCGCAGGAGGCTCCTTCCTTTTGGCCTCTGCTCTCTCAGCTGCTTTCTCACTTCTCCTGCTGCTGTCCCAGGGGGTCCTGGGGGTGGACGGCACCGGGGATGGGAGCACATGGCCCTGTGATGGCTTCACCCCCAACACTCAGTCGTCAGGACACCGCAGCTCCATGGCTTCTGCCCACGGCTCTGGGGACTGGCTGGGGGAGCCTCTGCTGGTCCCTCTGGGTCCCCGTCCAAGGTGGCCTCGCTCGCGGCACGAGGGGATCCGGCAGCAGCCGGTGGGCTGTCGGCCACTGCGCAGGCCTTTCCTCTCCCGCAGGCTGGGCCGGCAGTTCTTGGGGCGGCATCCAAAAGTCCTAGGCTCAGATCCTCCTGGGCCACTTCCTCCTGTTTTATTGATCCAAGCAAGTCAAACACCAGCCTGGGCCTGCCACAGGGCTCCCGCTCCTCCTCGCGCCCGCCCGCCCGCCCGCGTCTGCGCCCTCGCTGGCTCAGCGGTAAGATTGCCCTTTGCCCCTAAGGGCTCCCAAGGAACAGGGAGGGTCACTTCCCGGAGGCACCAGGCTGCCCGGGGCGGGGTGCAGGCCAGCAGCCCAGGCACAGGGACCCCCCACTGGTCCCATCTGTAGTCTTCCTCCAAGGAGCCGGAGCCGCTGCTCTTCTTGCTCTGAGGACCCTTCTCTGGGAGGATCTTGGGGCCAGGTCCCTAAATGGGGCCCCGATTCTGGGCACAGCCTGATTTTTCCTTTTCCTGGGAGAAGTGGGAATGACAGGTTAAACGCATGTTTTTAAAACTAGAATAAAATATATTATTTTTTAAAAAAAAGCTTTTGTTGGATGGTAGTTTTTAAAAGGATTTCAAATTTACAGAAAAGTTGCAAGAATACTGCGTCCCGTCCCGGGCCTCGGGTGCTGCACTTCTGTACATCCCTGTCCTCACCCTTTTCCTGACCCATCTGGGAATCAGCACAGATGGTGGCCCTTGCCGCAGCATGGAAGGGGGAGCAGGAGGTTCTTGGTGTGACCATGAGTTTCCCAAAGCAGGAGATTTCACACTGACACTCTGTCAGCATGTCATTTGCATCGTCCATATTCAAACCCCACTAATTGTCCCAATAATAACCTGAAGCCCTTCATCTTTTTTGGGGAGAGAAGGGAGGGTGGTACTGGGGATTGAACTCAGGGGCACTCAGCTCTGAGCCCCGACCCCAGCCCTATTTTGCATTTTATTTAGAGACAGGGTCTCACTGAGTTGCTGAGGCTGGCTTTGAACTCACAATCCTCCTGCCTCAGCCTCCCGAGCCACGGGGATTACAGGTGTGTGCCACCGCACCTGGCTTCTGAAGCCCTTATTCTGACACTGGTGACGTCACTGTACCCCCTCCTAAGAGGACAGGCCGTGCACGTGCGTGGAGAGAATAAAATCAATGACACCCGCGAATCTACCTAGAGCAGCTGGCCTCGGCAGTCGGCCCTCAGGTGCGGTCAGAGCAGCAGGTCTCCACGGGGCTGAGGTGACTCGGGAGACATCCGTGGCTGTGCAGATGGGGCACAGCTTGCTCCTCGCATCTAGTGAGTGGAGGCCAGAGGTGCTGCTGAACGTCCCCTGCTGCACGGTCCCCAGAGTTACCGGCCCCGAGGTCAGTAGGGCTGAGGTCCCTGGGCAAACTGGCCGCCTTCCGTTGTGCCCGGAGCCCCCACGCGCCTGGGCGCGGACCTGCCAGATGACGGCAGGAGCCCAGAGAAGCCTTGCACGCCTCGTCCCCGGCCGCTGGACAGGTGGTCCCTGGCGCCAGGTCGCCCTCCAGCTCTGCTTCCCCTGGAAACCTGCAAACGGGAGCCAGCTCTGTGCCCATCAGGGGGCAGCACCAGGCGGGGCGGGGCGGGGCGCCGAGGCCACCGTGTCCGGACCAGCTGTGGCTTTATGACCGGCACAGAATGGCCTCTGACTCAGGCCTGACCCTCTCGGGCTTCCGGGCTGACAGCTCCCTCCCAGCCGGCACCAACAGGAGGCTGCCCTGGAATGTGCCCACTGAAGGGTGGGGCCTCTGCTGAGTCACCTCTGGTCCCTGGAGCCCTCGGGGGCTGGCCTTCACACACCAGCTGCCATCTCTGTCCCCCCAACCCCGACTTAAAAACTGGTGGTAAATACGCTTCCCAGCAGTTACCACCGTGGACCCCACGGGCACAGTCCAGGTGTGGGGTCCTGTCTCAGGGGCGCGGCCTCACCTGCACGTGTCCAGCTGTCCAGGTCATCTCCCGGACAGACACTCGGTCACCAGCCCCTCCCCCGCCCGGGCAGCCGCCCTTCGCCTCGGCCCTCCTGTGAGTGGAGGCCACAGTGTGTGTCTTTGGTGACCGGCTCCTTCCCCCTGGCATTGTCCTCCGGGTGTGGGGACACTGGGACGCCTGCCACATCTTCTGAGTGACATCTGCTGTGTGAGCGTGCCACTTTTTGCCTATGTGTTCACGAACACCTGGGCGACTTCCACGCTTTGCGATTGTGAACAGGCTGCTGTGGTCTGGTCATGGGCAGGCGGATACCTCTTTGAGATCCTGTTGTCCCGTCCTTTTGGGGACAAACCCACAAGGGGACCTGCTGAGTCACTTGGCAGCCTGCTTGCCTGAGGAGCTGCCCTGTGTCCTCCATTCTGAACCTCTTCCTTTTTTCCTCTTTGGTGCTGGGGGTGGAACCCAGGGCCTCACACAGGCTAGGCAAGCGCTCTGCCACTGAGCTCTACCTGTCCTCTTAGAAAAACGTTTATTTTGAGACAGAGTCTCTCTAAGTTTCTGAGCCTGGCCTCTAATGTGTGATCCTCCTGCCTCAGCCTCCCCGGTAGCTGGGGTTATGGGTGTGCGCCACCTCACCCCGCTCCATGACCCCATTTTACATTCCCATCAGTAGTGCATGAGGATTCCAGGTTCCTCACATCCTCGATCCTAGCAGGCCGTGGGCGTGCTGGGCAAGAGCTGACCACTGAGTGACACCACCCCAGCACACAGCCTGCTTTTGTTGTAGTTTGATTAAAAAGAAGAAGAAGAAGAAGAAAGAGAGAGAAATGCAGCGATCCTAGTGGGTGACGTTGGTATCTCCTGGACTTTAATTTGCGTTTCTGTGACGGTCAGTGGAGCCCAGCACCTTTTCTTCTGTGTTTCGGCCGCTCGTGCGTCTTCCAGATGTCGGTGCGAGTCCTTGGCCCACTTTGAACTGGTCCTTGTTGTGAGTGTCCCCTCTGTGCACCCTGGACCTGAAGGCCTTACAGAGGAGGTGGCTCGCCCAGGCCTTCCCCGCCCCTGGCGCCTTTTCCCCCTGTCCGCGGGATCTTTGATGAATACGTGGGACCTGGCCGGGCAGCTTGTCCGCCTTTCCCCCTCCGCCTGGGCCTCTGTGGCCAGACCCAGGGGTCCGTGCCAAATCCACGCTGTGAGACTTCGCCCTTCTTATTCCCCCGGACGTTTTAGTTTTAAGTCTCATATTTAGGTCCTCGCCCCTTGTTGAGCTGATTTTGGGGAATGGCGTTAGGTGAGGGCCCTGCGTCGTTCCCAGCACCGTTAGCTGAAAAGACGGTCTTTCCCCATCGGGTGGTCTTGGCACCCGTGTCAGGAATCATGTGCCTGGGGCTGGGGCCCTGGTCAGTGGCAGGGCGCTCACTGGCACGTGCGAGGCCCTGGGTCCCACCCTCAGCACCACATAGAAACCAACCAATAAAACAAGGGTGTTGTGTCCAACTACAACTGAACACGTTTAAAATCATTGACTCTACGTATGAGGTTTATTTCTGGGTTTTCTTTTTCTTTCTTTTTTGGTATCAGGGATTGAACCCAGAGGCGCTTAACCACTGAGCCACGTCCCCAGCACCCCCCCCTTTTTTTTTTGTATTTTATTTAGAGACAAGAGTCTCACTGAGTTGCTTGGGGCCTCACTAAGTTGTTGAGGCTGGCTTTGAACTTGTGGTCCTCCTGCCTCAGCCTCCCAAGCTGCTAGGATTACAGGTGAGCACCACTGGGCCCAGCCTATATTTCCATTTTTTAAAAAATTTTCAGCCATCTTTTGTAGTTTTCATTGTACAAATATTTCACTTTCTTGGTTAATTTTTAAGTATTTTGTTCTTTTTGATAATATTGTAAGTAGAATCGTAACTTTCTTTTCGGGTCAGCCATTGTCACTGTAGCAGTCAGTGCTGGGGGTGTTCTGTGCCGCCCTTGTGTCCTGCTGAGGTCATTTATTTTGACAGTTTTTTTCTGTGTTGTGAGTGTGTGAGTGTATGAGTGTGCGTGTGTGTGCGTGTGTGTGTGTGAGTGCGTGTGTGTGCGTGTGTGTGAGTGTGTGAGTGTGTGTGTGCGTGTGTGTGAGCGTGTGTGTGAGCGTGTGTGTGTGAGTGTGCGTGTGTGTGAGTGTGTGGGCATGTGTGTGTGTGCGTGTGAGAGCATGTGTGTGTGAGTGTGAGTGTGTGAGTGTGTGCGTGTGTGTGAGCATGTGTGTGTGTGAGTGTGTGTGTGCGTGTGTGTGAGCATGTGTGTGTGAGTGTGAGTGTGTGAGCATGTGTGTGTGTGTGTGCGTGTGTGTGAGCGTGTGTGTGTGTGAGCATGTGTGAGTGTGTGTGTGAGTGTGAGTGTGTGTGTGTGAGCATGTGTGTGTGTGTGAGTGCGTGTGTGTGCGTGTGTGCGTGAGTGTGCGTGTGAGTGTGTGTGAGTGCGTGTGTGTGCGTGCGTGTGTGAGCGTGTGTGTGTGAGTGTGTGAGTGTGAGTGTGTGTGTGTGAGCATGTGTGTGAGTGTGAGTGTGTGTGTGAGCATGTGTGTGTGTGAGTGCGTGTGAGTGTGTGTGTGTGGGAGCGTGTGTGTGGGAGCGTGTGTGTGAGTGTGTGTGTGTGAGCATGTGTGTGTGAGTGTGTGTGTGTGTGTGTGTGTGATATTTAGGGATTTTGCATTTCAGATCATGTCGTCTGTGGACAGAGATGATTTTGCTTTCTTCCAGTTTGGACCTTCTGTTTCTTTTTCTTGGTCACCGGCTCTGGCTGGAGCTGCCTGTCCCGTGTGGACTAGAAGGGAGAAAAGTGGATACACTTGCATCATCCTCCATCTTTTTCCAATATTGTTTTTGGGTGGACACAACATCTTTACCTCCGTGCGGTGCTGAGGGTGGAGCCGGAGCCTGGTGCTTGCTGGGCAGCGCCCGCCCTCTGAGCCCCGCCCCGCCCTTATTCTTCTCTCATAGGAAAACCTTTCAGGCTTTTCCCATGGAGTCTGAGGTGATCTCCTTCAATCTTGATTTTTTTTCATGAAAGGATGTTGAATCTCGTCAGATGCTTTTGCTGCGTCAGTTGCAACGATCAGTGTTTTAAACTTGTTTTCTTGATGTAGTGCTTGGCGTCCATCAATCTGTATGCTGAGGGAAAGACCCCCTGGGCCCTGGCGTCCGGTCCGTAGTCGGCTGCTGGACTCACTCCGCTGTGTTTTGTGGAGGGTTTTGCACCAGCGTTCGCCCGGGCCGCTGTCCTCTCATTTCTCTTCTTGTGACGTCACTTCTCTGGTATCAGGACCCTGATGGCTTCCTGGGATGAGTTATGAAGCACTCCCTCCACTTTGATTTGTGGAATGTTTTGCAAAGGACTTGACTTAGTCTTTCTTCAAATGTCTGGTGGAATTCACCAGGGAAGCCACTAGGTCCGAGGCCGGTCTTCTCACCAGCCACACACAGGTCTGGTCAGATTTTCTTTACGGCTGGATCGATAGCTCTTGAGTGTTTAGTGACCTGTCCCTTCCTTCGAGGTTGTCCAACTTGTCGGCATACAAGTGTCCGTCATCTCGTGATCCTTGTTGGTTCTGAGAGCGTGTACTCATGGCCCCTCTTCAGTTCTGATTGCTACCACTTCTTCAGGGCCACCTGTACCCCAGCTCCGTGCTGAGACGGTGTCGCGGATCCTGTGATTCCTGCATGGGACGAGAGGACTTATCCTACTCACTGCATGAATGAGGGCACCGAGGCTCACAGTTGGGAAGGCAGAGTCAGGGTCCCACCCCCACGGCAGTCTGTGTGGTCCCCAGCCTGCTGCCCCCCACACACGGGTGGCAGAGAGCGCACCACGTTCCCATCGGCGGTGGAAGCCAGATAAAATCATGGCTGCCCAATTAGCTAGAGACTGCGGCTCCCGCTGGGGTGTGACATGTGACCAATGTGCTCACAGAAGGAGCGGAGAGGTGATATGGCCCCTGTGGTTCGTGCCCTTGAAGGGGATGCCTCCTCTTCCTTCTCTGCCTCCCACTGGCCCAAATGGGAAGGTGACCGTAGGTGCTAGTGATGACCACGTCGTCTTGGACGTGGGGTGGAAATTGCCATTTGAACTCTACAAGATGGAAGGAGCCTGGGTCCTTGACCCCAAAAAGCCATCCGAATGGCGTGCATTCCGGCGGCCGGGAGCTGTTCCCTTGAGGAGGAGGCGCGGTGGAGCCTGTCTCTCCGCGTCGTGCCGCCTCTCAGCAGCGCACTTAGTCTGACCGTGAATCAGTGGTGGGTGGGGACACCAGACACAGGCCCCTGCATGTCTCTTCAGGCACAGACTGTACTGGAACCTCGGTGAGAGCCGCACCAAAGCACAGTGGGAATGTTTGCGGCTGAGGAACTAGGCGTCACCTGACCCTTGGCTCATCTGCTGTGTCCCCAGCTAGCCTCTGGGTCCCTTGTCCTAAAGCAGGCTTAGCAAGGTAGTGGAATCGATGCAATTGACCATATCTTCTGCTCTCTGCGATTTCCTTTCTAGGAATCTATCCTTATGGCCATGAACACAGGTGCAAGGATGAGGTGCAGCAGAACCTTGGGGACAACCTTTCTTCCCTGGTGCTCCCCATGGCCCTGGCCACCAGGGTTCTCTGGTGCCACCTGCTGGCACAAGCTGGTACTGCAGCTGAGCTTGGCTTTAAGCTGGGGAATCTCCAGAAGCGGCCACCTCTGGGTGGCCTGGGTGTGCCCCTGAACAGCGCCTGGGTGGTGGAGCTTCACTGCTTCCCAGCTGGGCGGGCGTGGCAGATATGGCTCCTCCGAGCCTCGGTTTCTTTTCTATTAAAGGAGGTCACGGGCCACCTTACAGATGTCTGGTGGGGTTGCTTGGAAGGGTGCGTTTGGTTATTTATTAGGCAGCACTAAGCACCCAGGTGGGAGTGCTGGGGTCTCACAGAGGCACTCAGGACCCCAGGCCTTGGCCCTGCTGTCCCAGAGCTTGCAGTGCAGTGTGTGTGGGGACAGCAAGCCAACAGCAAGCCCGTGACGTCACTCCAGGCCCTGGTAACACTCTGAGGACCCTGGAGCAGGCGTGGCGGGCGCAGTTTATAGAGATGGGGGGGTCTTCCAGGTGTTGCAGAGGCCCCAGGAGCTGCGCCTCATGAGCATGTCACATGCCTCCCAAATGCCAGCAGGAGGGCTGGCACCCGGGGAGGCTCAGTGTGTGGTGGACAGTCTCATCCCAGAAGCCCAAGGAAGGGGAGGGGAGGGGAGGCTGGACTCCACTGCCCAGGGCCCGAGGCAGCCAGAGACTCTGATGGCCTGGGGTTTGGTGGCTGAAGGAGCAGCCCTTGCCACAGCCAAGGGGAGCAGGCCTGGGGACAGAGCACAGGCCCATGCGTGGGCTGGTCATGTCGGTCCTCCAGTTCCCCATTTGAGGACAGGGTGGGAAACGCCCACCTCGTGGGACGGAGGTGCCCTGGACTGTGTGTGAACTCCTGTCCTTGGTTCCTCGGAACGTGACTGTGACTGTGTTTGCAGACGCGGTCTCTTCAGTCCTGAGGCTGGGTGAGTGGGCCCTAATCCTGTATGACTGTGGTCCTTATAAGAAGAGAAAGTTTGGACACAGACATGCCCAGAGGGGTGACCAGAGGACACAGGGAGAAGGTGGGGGAGAGGGAGGGGCCTCAGGAGAAACTGGTCCTGGCCTTCCAGCCTCCTGTGAGGCTTGGTCACAGCCGCCCGGGCTCTAACACGGGGTGATGGATGGATGTAGGCTGGCACACAGTAGGCACTCAATTGAGGCTGGTTGCCTGGGTCCAGCATGCGCTGAAGTCAGTCAGTCCGGAGATCCCAGCATCGCTGTGGGTGGTTGCCGGCCATCTCTGTCCTCCTCCGGTGGTCACCCAGCCCATCCGTGTACCTGGAAGGACCCTGTGGCCGTTGTGTCAATCACGGCCTGGCTGGCGTACCGCTGGGGTCTCTGGAGCTGGAGGCCACTTGGGAATCCAGACAGGACTGGGCTGCAGGCTGCTAGAGCAGGAGGCCGGGCGCTGACAGGGAGGACACGCACCAGGAGGGGTGCAGCGGAGCCGCTCCTGAGCCTGAGTGGGCTGCAGGGACAGGACCCTGGTCCCAGGAGCCAGGGCTGGAGGCTCAGTAGGGGCTGGGACTGAAGGCAGGGCCAGCCCTCTGGGTTCTTGGACCCCGTCTCTGCCCTTCCTGTTCTGTGGACCCCAGGGTTGACCTTGGCAGGCCACGTCCCCGGCTGCAGGTCAGTTAACTTCTCAGTGGCCCCGGAGAGGTCCTGGGGGAGGTGAAACAGAGCAGGGGCAGGCCGGGTCCGCCTCCCTCTGTCCAGCACCTCAGGCCGCATCTGTCAGAGGCTGCGGCTCCTCTGGGGCTGCGGCTCCTGCAGGAAGACGCCATTCACCAAGTGACCGCAGGCCCCGGCCACTGTAAGGCCCCCCTTCCCTGTCCCCCTGGCTGGGGGTCATCGAGGCCTGCTGAGGCTGTGGACTTCTTTCCCGGCCTGGTCCCGGCCTTCTGCATCGACCCTGTGACCCGTTCCCCACGGGACAGTCACAAATAAAGCACGGTTTGTGCTGCTCTTGGTTAAACGTGATGCCCAGGAGGAGACACCCGGGTGGCCGCAGGTGACCGCCTCCGCCTCTCAGATGGAAGCCCAGGGGCCTGCAGGCGGGGTGGCGGGGGCTGGGGCCCAGGGGCTGCCATGCTGTAAACAGGGCGCGACGTGGAGGAGTCAGACTAAGTCATGGCGCCGGACACTGTGACTCAGCTCCCGCTGGGTGCCCGGCAGCAGAACCTGGTCAGGGTCATGGAGGGGCTGGGCCCGGGGCAGGAACTACTGTTTAGTGGTGTAGACCCCCGGGGGGGATGAGGATGTTTGGGGTGTAGATAGAGTGAGAGGTACACAGGGGGTGTCACAAATGCCACTGAGTTAGACACTTAAAGTGGTAGAATGACGAATATCACGACTATCGCTACAGTAATAAGAAAATACTAAAACCGCCCGACCCCCAGGTAGGGAGCCAGGATCTCTGCAGCTGCAGGTGGGGGGCCTCCTAAAGGGGACCTGGGAGCCCAGGTGTTGAAACAACCCGATCACCGTGCACAGAGGACCAGCACAGGAGGCGGTGCTACCTCGCTGGTCCCCAGGAGGACGCCCTTCACTGGTGGCCATTATTTGAAGAGACAAAACAGGAAACAGGTGTCCAGCGGAGGCCCAGCCCCGAGCCTGCTCCGGGAGAGTCAGCTGCCCAGCTGCTGCGGCAAGTGGCGCGGTGCCGCCTCCAGGGACTAAGAAAGACCCCAGCCCGCGAACCCCCGCAGCCCTCAGCCTGCAAAGGGAAGCCCGGCCCCGGCTCGGAGGGACGCGCCCGTGTTCCTGCAGCATGGCTCCCGGTGGCCAGCAGGGGGCGACAGCGGGGAGTCTATCCACGGTTCCAGAAACCAAAGGCGGCACCCAGTGGAGGCCGTAGGTACTCTTCAGCCTCAAAATGCAATTAGATTGGGACACCCCCTGCGACCTGGGTGAATCTTGGGATTGTCAGACTAAGCAAAGTAAGCCAGACCCAGAAGGACTCACTACAGTTCCACTTACAGGAGGTAGCAGAGTGGTCATGTTCATAAGGACACGGTGCAGATTCTGGGGCTGGAGGGAAGGGAGCGGGGTACTGCTCCGTGGGTAGAGTTGTCTGGGATGTCAAGAACATTCTGGAAATGGATAGTGGTGATGGTTGAGTGTTTTTCTTTTGGGGGGGGGGTGTTACTGGGGATTGAGCCCAGGGGCACTCAACCACTGAGTCACACCCCCAGCCCTATTTTGTATTCCATTTAGAGAGATTCTCACTGAGTTGCTTATCACTTTGCTTTTTGCTGAGGCTGGCTTTAAGCTCACGGATCCTCCTGCCTCAGCCTCCTGAGCTGCTGGAATGATAGCCCTGCACCATTGTGCATGGCTTTGAAGCCAGATTTAAAATTAGGCAGTCAGTGTAGTTAGGTAAATCGGGTCTAATATCTAGTGAAATCTAAAATGGAGGCCATGTTGAGAATGAATTTCGCGGGGCTGGGGATGTGGCTCAAGCGGTAGCGCGCTCGCCTAGCATGCGTGCGGCCCGGGTTCGATCCTCAGCAGCACCATATACCAACAAAAGATGTTGTGTCCGCCGAGAACTAAGAAAAAAAAATAAATAAATGTTAAAATTCTCTCTCTCTCTCTGTCCCCCTCTCTCTCTCACTCTCTCTTAAAAAAAAAAAAAAAAAAAAAAAGAGAATGAATTTTGGCAAAAGTTGAGCAACTCTTGAAATGTTAATGAAGTCCCCAGAAAAGCCCTAGGCCCAAAGTCCATCCCAAAGAAACGTTAATGAACAGCCCCAGCAGATTTGGAGATAGCCCGTCCCAAAGCAGTGTTAAAGAAGTCCTTCCTGCCCAGATGACTTCTTTGGCCCACCTGTGTCCCACCCCTCGGGCCTTCCAACCCACATTCCGTCACTGAAAGAACTATACAAAGGGGAGACAACTGCAGTTCCACGGATTCCACCTTCTGGGTCCCCTTCTTCCTCCAGGAGAAGTCTTTTCTGCTGTCCTTTAATAAACTTCTAATTTCTACTCTGACCTTGCCTAGGCGTGCTTCTCTGTGTTATTCTTCAACATTGGGGAAGCCAGGACTTGTCACAGGTCAACAGCGGTAACAGCTTGATTGAGTGTTTATGCTCTGAACTGTACACATCAGAATGATACATTTCACGTTATCTAACTTTCATCACCAAAAAGCACAAATGTCTAAAAGGCAAAATAAATTTTTAAAAAATACTTACTTTTTAATTGTAGTTGGACACAATACCTTTATTTTATTCATTTTTATGTGGTGCTGAGGATGGACCCCAGGGCCTCACACGTGCTAGTGTAAGGGTCCAATGAAAAGTCGGAGGAAGAGACCACCAAGAGACTGACTCATGCAATTGCAGAGGGGATTTATTGAGGATCCAATTCAGCACGCTGAGACTCAAGAAGCAAGATCAGCCCAGAGCAGAGGTGAAGCAGTGCTTAAGTACACTTTTTGGGGAGGGCGGGGGCTTTGCATACATCAGAACAAATCAGCATGAGGCGCGGGAAAATTGAACAACAATTCTGAGACATGATTAGCACATTCATTGGCGGGAACAGGTCGGGCGGGGGTGATTGGTCACTCCTAAGCGGGGTACACATTCAAACTGATTGGTTTGGTCCCTGTATGCTTACGTGACAAGCTGCACAGGGCCCTAGGCTAAATGGCCAGTAGGGCCTTGTCTTAACTGCCTCAGGAATTTCAGGTTCTGGGTGTAGCAGAGGAACTTAACCATACCTGGTCCTTCACTTTTTAACTCAGGCCTTGCAGCTTAGAAACTTTACCCTTTCACTAGGTGAGCGCTCTACCGCTGAGCCCCAACCCCAGCCCCACAAAAAACTTTTTGGATGGCACTGAAATGAAGCCATTCTGCTCGGGGGAGAACATGGGCAAAATGTATGTGGGGGGAAGAAGACTCTGGGGTCTAATTCACTGTCCCTTGAGTAGGGCGGGGCCTGGACTTGATCCCTGTGAAGAGATTGTGGCCCAAGTGGCTAAAGTGGTCCTAAAAGGCGTGGGGCCCCCTTCCCGGCTGTCCCCCAGGATGGTCCTGTCTGGGAAGACGGCCTCCCTGCCATGAGGGCTCTCAGAGCTGCCGTGGTGAGGTCCTGAGGCCCCTGCCCACAGCCCAGGCCTGAGCCCTCTTGGCACAGACCCCGCCGCACGGAGCTGACCAGCTCAGAAGCCCCCAGCCACACGTGGTCCTCCTGTTGGAAGGAGCTCTGTGAAGGCAGGACTCTAAAGAGACCCTCGGCTGTCTCAGCTGGTTACTCTGTATTGATTCTAAGAAAAGACTCAGGAGATACATTGTGTCAACAAACACACCGGAAGGTGAATCCCATCTGTGCTGTATTTGTTTATTTGTTTATTTACTTTTCAAAATGTGGTTACTAGAAAATTTAAAATTAAATGTGTGTTTTGGGCTGGTCTGGGGCTCAGCGGTAGAGCCCTCGCCTGGCACGCGGGAGGCCCTGGGTTCGATCCTCAGCACCACATAGAAATAAATTAATAAATAACGATATCATGTCCATCTACAACTAAAAAATCAAACGTGTGTCTGGCACGCGCAGCCTTGCGGTTATTCATCGTGCATGTTTCATCCTGTGCCACTCGGGGCCTGGCCAGGCTTTCCGATGGCTGAGGTCTTCACTGTCACCCTCTGACAGTGGATCGCTGTGTTTATCTCACGTCTTTGTTGCTGCGGTGCTGGGGTCGGACCCAGGCCCGGTGGTGCCAGGCAAGAGGTCTCCCGGAGCCACGCTGGCAGCCCTCGCTATTGTTTGATGAGGCTAAGTTTTGGGGTGACTTGTTACATGGCCGTAGGTTGGTGGAGGCCAGCGTCCTCCTGGGTGCTACAATTAGTGGGTGAAAGTGGGATGGAAAACTGGGAAATAGTCTAGAAATCTCTCTCCATTTATTATAAAGAGAAAAATGGTAACTTGTCAGTGGGCACCCGGCAGCGGTCACTGTGACCAAGTCATCCATCCATATCAACTTCTCAGCAACAGGACACGGGGATGTGGCTCCTCATGCAATGGGGACAGCGTCCCTCCTGTGGGTCCTGACAGAGGTGCAGAGCCTGGGAGTGACCACAGAGGGGCAAATGGTGGCTTTTGATTAGGAACCGTGGAGTGGAGAATGATGGTCTCCCACATCCTGGTTACTTAGGAGAACTGAGTTTTAGGACATGTACCCCGAGGTGCTGGACGGTGCCCAGAGGCGTCAGAGGCCTGAGGTCTGCCACCTGCGCTTTGGCTGGTGGGGGGGACCTGGAACCTGCTTGGAAGAGGGAGAGAAGTTAAATGTGGCAGAGGGATGACATCTGGGCATCTGGAAAATACCTGAACCCGGTGTGTGTGTGTCCCTGTGTGTGTGTGTGTCCCTGTGTGTGTGAGTATGTGTCCCTGTGTGTGTGTGTGTATGTGTCTGTGTGTGTGTGGCCCTGTGTGTGTGTGTCCCTGTGTGTGTGTCCGTGTGTGTGTGAGTGTGTGAGTGTGTGTGTGTCAGTATGTGACCCTGTGTGTGTGTCTCTGTGTGTGTGTCTCTCTGTGTGCGGCCCTGTGTGTGTGTGAGTGTGTGAGTGTGTATGTGTGTGAGTGTGTGTGTGTGTGTGTGGCCCTGTGTGTGTGAGTGTGGCCCTGTGTGTGTGTGAGTGTGTGTGAGTGTGAGTGTGTGTGTGAGTGTGTGTGTGTGGCCCTGTGTGTGTGGCCCTGTGTGTGTGAGTGTGAGTGTGTGTGGCCCTGTGTGTGTGTGAGTGTGGCCCTGTGTGTGAGTGTGTGTGTGAGTGTGTGTGAGTGTGTATGTGTGTGAGTGTGTGGGTGTGAGTGTGAGTGTGTATGGCCCTGTGTGTGTGGCCCTGTGTGTGAGTGTGGCCCTGTGTGTGTGTGTGTGTGTGTGTGTGTGGCCCTGTGTGTGTGGCCCTGTGTGTGTGAGTGTGGCCCTGTGTGTGAGTGTGTGTGTGTGTGTGAGTGTGTGTGTGTGGCCCTGTGTGTGTGTGAGTGTGGCCCTGTGTGTGAGTGTGTGTGTGTGTGTGGCCCTGTGTGTGTGGCCCTGTGTGTGTGTGAGTGTGGCCCTGTGTGTGTGTGAGTGTGTGTGTGTGTGAGTGTGTGTGTGGCCCCGTGTGTGTGTGAGTGTGGCCCCGTGTGTGTGTGTGTGTGTGTGAGTGTGTGTGGCCCTGTGTGTGTGTGAGTGTGGCCCTGTGTGTGAGTGTGGGTGTGTGAGTGTGAGTGTGTGAGTGTGTGTGTGTTAGTGTGTGTGGGGGTGTGTGAGTGTGTATGTGTGGGTGTGTGAGTGTGTGTGTGGGTGTGTGTGTGGGTGTGTGAGTGTGTGGGTGTGTGAGTGTGTGTGTGAGTGTGTTAGTGTGTGGGTGTGTGTGTTTGTGTGGGTGTGTGTGTGGGAGTGTGTGTGTGGGTGTGTGAGTGTGTGTGTGTGAGTGTGAGTGTGTGTGAGTGTGTGTGTGAGTGTGTGAGTGTGAGTGTGTGTGTGAGTGTGAGTGTGTGTGTGTGGCCCTGTGTGTGTGTGTGTGTGGCCCCGTGTGTGTGTGTGAGTGTGAGTGTGTGAGTGTGAGTGTGTGTGGCCCTGTGTGTGAGTGTGGCCCGGTGTGTGAGTGTGGGTGTGTGAGTGTGTGTGAGTGTGTGTGTGTGTGTGAGTGTGTGTGTGGGTGTGTTAGTGTGTGTGTGTGGGTGTGTGAGTGTGTGTGTGGGTGTGTGTGGGTGTGTGAGTGTGAGTTTGTGTGGGTGTGTGTGTGGGAGTGTGTGTGTGGGTGTGTGAGTGTGGGTGTGGGTGTGTGAGTGTGAGTGTGTGTGTGGGTGTGTGTGTGTGTGGGTGTGTGAGTGTGTGTGGGTGTGGGTGTGTGAGTGTGTGTGGGGGTGTGTGTGTGGGTGTGTGTGGGGGTGTGAGTGTGTGTGTGGGTGTGTGAGTGTGAGTGTGTGTGGGTGTGTGAGTGTGAGTGTGTGTGTGTGAGTGTGTGGGGGGGTGCGGGAGCCCCCGTGGCTTTTCCTTGACTCTAAAATCATTTCAGAACTGAAACATTTAAGAGGTGGCTTGGAGCTGGGCGGGGTTGCATCTCCTGTCCCAAAATAATCCTAGTACAAAAAGTAAACAAAAAGGCTGTAGGGGGCCGAGGGGGGACCTAAAGGCCCCGGCCCTGGGTACTTGGTCCATCAGTCCCCCAGACCTGGGGACCTACGCTCCAGGTAGAAGCCCCCAGCTGTCCTCCCTGTGCTCCGTGTCTGTGGGGGTGCCCCGGGAAGCGCTCACGGTACTGGTGGGGGTGGCTGGGACGGGGGATGCCCGCAGAAGGGACGGTGCAGGGCCAGGAGCTCCATCAGGACACACAGGGGCCCTCAGGTCCTGCTCTTAGGAGAACCCGAGCAAGAGCCAGACTCCAGAGGCCTCTGGGATGCAGCGTTCATGCTACAAAGTAGCCCTGGTGTCCTGCAGGACACATTCAGACAAGACACCGGACAGCGGAGTGGTGACCGCTGGAAGGGGGTGGGGGGCCGGGACAGGCGCGAGATGAGGGAGCATACAGGACAGCGGGGCCTTCCGCAACGCCCAGAGAGCAGAGGCCAGCTCCGTGCCCCTGCAGGGCAGGGGGAAGCCACCCTGAGCTCCTGAGGGCCCCAGTGGAGCTCACCTGTGAACACCTGGCACCCACCTGACCTGCTGTCTCTGGGGGTCACTGACTCACCCCCCAAACCTGGATGGAGGCGGGGACATTGTCCCTATGATTCACAGACACACCGGATCTGAGTGTGTGCGCCCATGGGGCCACGTGTCCCTGTCCCACCCGACCCAAGTCTCCTGGGGCAGGTGCGAGCGCCCCCTGGTGGCAGTTCTGGGCCACGCGACTGCGGGTGCCGGCTGGGGGCCCGGCTGCCGGGGAGGCCGCCCTGGGGGGCACTCACATTATTTGTGGTGACAGTAACAGGACACAGGGATGTGGCTAAGCTTTCCGATGGCTGCTGGGGTTGAGCCCTCAAATCACAGAGCACCTGCTGGATGCCACCGTGTGTGCGTGTGTGCAGGGTCTGGGGGACACGGGGCTAGGCTGACCTTGGGGGCTCCTGGGGGAAGAGAAGAACAACACTGTCCCAGTGGGGTGGGGGCATCTGGCCTGGCAGGAGGGGACAGCCTCGCTGGGCCCCCGCAGCTGAGTGGGAAGGACGCCGTTAGGGGCGGGGGCAGAGCGGGAGCCGCGGGGTGCAGGCGGGACACGTCACACCGGCTCTGAGATGTCCCTGCAAGGTGCCGGCGTCCTCTGCCCCACCTGGCACAGGTGCTCTTGAGTTGTCCCTTCCCCATGGATCTGGGCTGTGACAGAAGAGGTGCCGGTGTCACTCTTGGGTGCCACCGGCTGCAGCGGCACATGCCTATGACTCTAGCCTGGCCACGTGGTGAGACTCTGCCTCGAAAAACAAATGGAGGCCCGGCAGCTCCCTGTTCTGCTCTGGGGGACGCTGGCCGCCCTGCTGAGAGGGAGGCTGCACGGAGAGGCCACGACAAGAGTCCACCTGGAGAGAGAGGTGAAGAGGCTGGGGGGAGGGGAGGCCACGTGGGCAGGCCACGAGGGGAGAACCGGGGCTGAGGACCAGGGCTGCAGACTCAGGGTCCAGCTGGCCCTGGGCCACTGTGACAGAGGGCTGCACCCGGCACGGAGGCCTTGGATGCCAGCAGCAGGGCTGGAGCAGACGCACTGTCCCTGTCCCCTTCCAGGCTCCTGGCCCACAGGATGTGAACCGACAAAGTGGTGGTGGGTGTGAGCCTCCGAGCCCGGGGGGCACTGGACCCGGCACCCAGCGCCCCTCGCCCGGCCGCCGGCCCCCCTCGTCCCTCTCCTGTCTCCCTGGGTGTCGGGGTGGCCCAGGGCTCTCTGGCTGAGCCACCCCCCGCCCTTTTGTGTTTGTCTGGACACAGGGTCTCTCTAAGTCGCTGAGGGCCGGGTCTCGGGGTCACGGGGCCCTCTCGGCCCTGCCAGCAGGGTCTCGGGGTCCTCCAGAAGACGCCCCCCCGCCCTGGGCACGGGGAACTGGGCACCCACCCGGCCTGCCCTCGGCTCCTCTCCATCTACCCGAGGCCTTGGGGTGGCTCTAAGCGGTGCTGTCCCCCACGGCAGTCACCGGGGCGGCTGAGACTAATTAAAACCCAGTTTACAGACTGAGCTCCCCGCTGCACTGGCCAGGGGTCAGGGCGCAGTGGCCACCCGGGGCCGGCGCTGCTGTCTGGTGCGGCCCAGGTCGAGGGATTCTGGCCACCCCAGGGCTCTGCAGGCCAGCACTGTCCGGCCCCCGGCTTTGTTCTCTGTGGGGACAGCACTGACATCGGGCAGTGTCCCCGTGTCCCAGCGTGTGAGGCCTCTGTGGTGTCTGTGTCTGGGGTTTCTGGGCCCAGGGACGCTTCCCGCCTCAGTAGCTGTGGCCAAGTGACACTGGAGGTCTGCAAGCTGTGACGCATGTCCGAGAGCCGCTGCCCCACTCCTCATCAGCGCTCCGGGTCACTCATCAGCTCTAGCTGGTGACAAGGCCTTTGAACCAACACCGTCTCCCGGGACCCTCCTCTGCAGTGTCCTCTGCTGCGTCCCACGGAGGGAGGCCTTCCGGGTACTGGCTCCCACCTCTCCCCACGCCCCTGGAGACCGCCCTCCTGCTTCCCTCTGAGTGGATTGGACGACCCTTAGTACCTCACACAAGCCAACCAGAGTCTTTGTCTTTTTTTGATATTATGATTATTATTTTTGCAGTGCCAGGGCCTCACTCATGCTAAGCAAGCACTCTGCTCCCGAGCCCACCCCCAGCCCACCTGTGTCCTTTTGTCTCTGGCCTATTTCATTAGCATA
Source organism: Urocitellus parryii (assembly GCF_045843805.1). Taxonomy (NCBI): domain Eukaryota; kingdom Metazoa; phylum Chordata; class Mammalia; order Rodentia; family Sciuridae; genus Urocitellus; species Urocitellus parryii. Next base: position 192,370,620 of record NC_135536.1, on the reverse strand, counting down.
ATAGTTCAAGACTCATCCATGTAGCACATAACAGAATCTGCTTCTTTTTTAGGGCTGAATAGTATTCCACTGCCTGTGCATACCACATTCTTCTTACCCATCCATCCGGGGGTGGGTTGGCTTCCACCTTTTGCCGCTGTGAGTGATGCTGCTGTGATCACATGTGCACATCTCCAAGGCCCTGCTTTCAATTCTTTTGGGCACGTGCCCAGAAATGGGAGCCGCTGGGCCACGCGGCAGCTCTGTTAATCCCCCTGACAGAAGTGCGCCTCCTCACCCATGCTAGCGGTTCTGCTTTTGGTGGTTCCATCCTAATGGGGGTGACGTGGGTCTTGACCTTGATCTCGGGGTCTTGGAAGGCGTCTTGGTGACGGAGCGCACCCTCTCACGTGCTTACTGGCTGTCTGCATATCTCGGGGCAAATGTCTCCTGGAGTCTTTGCCCCATTTTTAATTCTTTTTTTAGCTGTACATGGACACGATACCTTTATTTACTTATTTTATGTGGTGTGAGACTTGAACCCAGCACCTCACACATGCTGGGCAAGCGCTCTGCCTCTGAGCCCCAGTCCCCTTTGCCCATTCTAATGGCGTTTTGTGGTCACTGTGAGTCGTCAGAGTCCCTGTCCACCCTGGATTTGCCAGAGCTGATCAGACTTATGACTCGCACACACTTTCTCTCCCCCTGGCTCCCTCTGCGTCCGTCCTCTGCCCGTATCCTGACGCACAGGCCTTAAACGCTGACCCGTCCAGGTCATCTCTTCACCTGTGCTAGTGTGTCACATGCTTTGTCCTTTTCTTGTGGGGGAGGGGTACTGGGGACTGAACTCAGGGGCACTATCCCACTGAGCCCCATCCCCAGCCCTATTTTGTATTTTATTTAGAGACAGGGTCTCACTGAGTGGCTTAGAGCCTCGCTTTTGCTGAGGCTGGCTTTGAACTCACGATCCTCCTGCCTCAGCCTCCAAGCCGCTGGGATCACAGGCATGCACCATGGCGCCTGGCCTGCTTTGTCCTTTTAAGTGGCTGTGGCATAGTCCCATTGAGCGGCTGATCTAGAATCAGGTCCATTAGCGAATCCTGAAGATCCTGCCTTCTGAGTCTGACCCCTGCTCCCCAGGCCCCCGGCCAACACCCTGATGGGCTCCATCTCTGGCCAGCTCAGCAGACCTCCTCCGCCATGGCCAGCTGCACCCTGGGAGCTACATGCAGCAGAGGAGCCCGCTAGAGCCCAGGTCAGCACTGCTCAGAGCTCTCTCTGGCTCCTGATCACCCAGAGTCAAAGCCAGTGGGGCCCACAAAGCTGGGGAGGGGTGGTGCGGCCTCCACTGTTTCCTGACCCAGTTCCCTGCTGGTGTCCTCTACTCCACCTCCGCTGTGCAGGGCTGGGGATGCTGCTACCGCAGGGCCTTGGCAATCGCTGCCCCCTGCAAGGCCCACTCCCTTTGGGCAAGGGTCACCTCCACGAGCCCTCTCTGGACCACCTAAGGTCCCCTTCCCCTGCAGCATTTCCTCCATCACAGAACACGATGAAGACATCACCCACTCACCTCATTCACCGTGTGACTTTCCAGGAGAATTTCAATTCCCCGAGAACAGGAATCGCTTGCTTCTGACTTGTTCAGGAACGTGTCTTGGGTCGGGACCCCGGCCAGAAGGCATTTGATGGATGGCTACACGAAGGCTGAGCCTCTCTTGTCTGTCTGTTGGGCATTCTGTTCCTGTTGGTGGCCTGTTCACGTCGTGGGAGCACCTGTCACATTCTCCAGGCACCCGGTGGGTCTCCAAGCCAAAGGATCCACCTCCATCGCTCCTGCAGTCCCAGAGCCCGCCACGTGGTGGCAGCAGACACTCAGGCAAGCTTCCCTGGGGCCGCCGGGCCGCTGGGGACTCCAGATCCAGGGTCTGAGGGTGCTGGCCTGGCAGCCCCCGGATCTGACCTGCCAACCCGTGAGGCAGGTGGGGAAGCCGGCCTCCGAGAGCAGGCGGTGGGGACAACCTCGGACGCTGCCATCCGGAATGTGACTGCTGCTTCTGACCCTTGCCAGTTTCCCGGGATCTTGGGGGAGTCCTCCACCTCTGGGCCCCTTTGTCCCCATCGGGCCAGCCTCAGCTTCGGGTTTAAAAGGAAGCTGGGAATCTGATTCAGACGTGAAGTCGCCTGATGGTCTTTATATAAGCAATAAATTCACTTCAGAAAAATCAGCTCTATCGGGGCACCACGGTGGCCCACACCTGCCATCCCAGCACACTTGGGAGGCTGAGGCAGGAGGACCAGAAGTTCAAGGCCAGCCTCAGCAACTTAGTGAAATCCTCAGCCACTTAACAAGGCCCTCTCCCAAAATAAAAAATAAAAAGGGCTGGGGTGGGGCTCAGTGGCAGAGCTCCCTTGGGTTCAAGTCCAATGCTGAAAACCAAACTGGACACCAGGGGACAAATGGAACACATCTGGGCTGGATTTGGCCACTGGCTGCCCTTAGAGACCCCTGCAGGCCGGACGGGCCAGGGGAGGTCTCTGGGCTCCGCTGCCTGCAGGGCTGAGGAGGAGCCCCCACAGCCTCCGGGCGTGAGGCTCCCGGCCTCCCCTTCCTGGGGAGAGGGTCAGTGGCGGGCAGCAGGGTCTGTGGAGCAAGAAGCCTGGGACCAGGAAGGGCTGGCGGTGCTCCGCCTGGGGCCCCCTGGACAGGACCCCAGGGGGGTTGTCGTCCCCAGAGATGAGGCAGTTCCTCCTGGAGGCCAGAGAGCAAGACTCCGGTGGGTCTGAGCTGGTCCTTGGGGACTGTCCCTTGCTCCACGGTGTGACCCTAGGCCACCCTTCTTTGGCCTCTGCTTTTCCGTCCAGGATGTGGGACTTCACTGTCAGACTCACAGAACTGACTCCAGACCCAGAGGGAAGTCCGGCCCGGAATGACCGCTTCTCGTCCCTCCTCAAGGTGACCTTGAGCAGACACCTAGCTCTGCGGGGCCAGGCTCCCTCCTCTGTAAAGTGCAGGTAATAACAGGGCCCACCTCCTGCGGATTTCCAGGAGGATTAAGTGAGTTAATACACACAGAGGATTTAAAATATGGATCAGAGAAGGAAGAAGATCGCCTGAGGACACACAGACCTCCCAACTGGCTTCAGATCCCCAGGACTCGCTGCATCTTCCCCAGAACCCCATCAGGCCAGAGTGGAGGGCTGAGGCTCACAGTGTTCACTGGGCAGTTTGTGTGTGGTCACGCGGCCCAGCTGCCAGGGGACCCCACCTTTGTCTCAGCCGCTTCCATTCATTCCCCTGTAGCTGAGCACCTTCTGTGTGCCACATGCCAGGCACGGAGGGAGCCGCAGTGAACAAAGGAAACCCGCATCCCTGTCCTGAGGGCTGGCGCTGGACTGGGGCAGCAGGGACAGGCAGCAAGACAGGCAGGGGGGACGTGTGAGGTCCTGAGAGTGGTGGAGGGAGGAGCAGGGTGTGAGGGGAACCAGGAGGGCTTGGGACAGCAGCCACCTGGGGCAGAGCTGAGGGAGGGACTCCTCCTACTTAGGGCCAGTCCTCACGCAGTCTGGGGGAAACTGAGGCAGGCAGACCCCTGGGTAGCTGAGACACAGCGGGCGAAAGAGAGAGGGCCTCTTGGAGGCCGAGGCCCTCCAGCGAGGTCTGGAGTCTCCTCTTCTGCAGGAAGGCCCGGCTGGGTGGCCCTGGGGAAGTTGCCACGCCTCTCTGAGCCTTGATCCCTCCCCAGCCCAGAGGCTGCTGGGAAGGACAGAAAGGCGGCAGGCAGGGCCCTTGTTTTATCCTGTCCCTCCCTGCCCCCCACCCCCAAGGGCGCACTGAGATGTCATTTCTCCAGCTCTTGGGGGCAGAGGTCACCCCAGCTCAGCAGATAACACTGAAGGTTGAGCAATGCCTGCCTGCCCGCTGGGGCCAGGGCTGGGGTCAGTGGGCCGGGGGTCAGCTCCAGGCAGGCTGTGAGATCCTGCCTGGCGGCCTGGGCTGGGAGTGACAGAGGTGGGCCTAGGTGTGAGGCCTGGGGGTCACAGAGCCCTCTGAACCGGGTGGAGGAGGCAGGTGGTGGAGGCCCCAGGCTGTTCCCACCCCTCCCCGTGACACTGGCAGCCCACAGCATCTTCCTGGCAGGGAACAGTAACCCTGGCCCAGGTCCACCCACAGGCAGAGTAGGGACTTGCTAAGAATGGGGGGAGTCCTGTTTCCTGCACACCGCCCCCACCCAGGTGGGGCCTGGCTTGATTCCCTCCCCAGCGGCCTCAGGAACAGGCTTTGTGGCCTTTGTGGCCTCTGGGATTGGCAGGCAGGTCTTGGGGAGCCCTGCCTGCCAACTTTTCTTTGGGGACAAATGTGGGAACGGGAGGCCATGTAATCTGGGGTCTGCGGCGTCCCCCTCCATTGGTACCCTCTGTGGGGGTCAGTTTCTCTCTGACATCCCCCTGTCAGAAAGTTAAGTGTCCTGTGTGGGAATCTGTGGTGGGGACAGCGCTGCTACCCACAGTAGCAACACCCTTCACCGAAGCTCAGAGACGTGGAGTGACTCACAGTGACACAGTGTGGCAGGGCTAAGTAGCCCCCACCCCTTCCACCCCTCTGGAGGCCCAGGTGGGGTGGAGCGGGCAGGAGAAGAGCTGGGTGTGGTCTAAGCGACCGGCAGGTGCGGCGGGCGGGACTAGAGAGGGGCGCGGCTGAGCCGGACCAAAGCCCCCGCGGGGCGAGCTTCTGGCCTCACCCCCATTCTCAGGGTCCCCATGTCCACGTTGGCTTCAGGGGAGTCTCCAAAGGTGTGGAATCCTCTCCTTCCACGAGCTGGGGATAGAGTGGGGGGCGCAGGGTCAGAGCGGCGGCTGAGGATTGGCCCTGGGGATGGGATGGTCCCTTCTCCAGGAGCCAGGGCTGGGGCTTGGGGTCTCCCAGGTCCGAGCGGGGTCAGGAGCGTCCTGCAGTAGGACCTCGGAGCTGGCCTGGGCGATACAGAAACCACTGCCTCCTCCAGTAGGGGGCGGGCCGCGGCCGTGTTTGGGTGGGGGAAGGCGACCAGGTCGCCCCCTCCCCGCTTCCCTCCCCTTCTAGGGCGGCCTCCAGCCCGGAGGGGGCGGTCCGGGGGCGGGGTCGCACCTCCCCCTCTCCTTCCCAATCCCCGGGCTGCCGGGCAGGGGTGGGCAGGGGGCGTGCGACCGCCAGCCGCCGCCCGGGGACCCCCCGGAGGGCGCGCTCCCAGCTCCTGCGGGGCCGCCGCGCCCAGCCGCCGCCCTCCTGGGGGTCTCGGGCGGTCGCGGCCGTCGCGTTCCGGCGGCAGCGGGAGGGGCCGGGGCGGCCTCCCAGTGACGCAGCCGGTTACCATGGTCCGCCTTATAAATAACCGGGCTCCCGAGAAACTTTAGCGAGTCAGAGCCGCGCACGGGACCGGGAAGGGGACCCATCCGAGGGTCCAGCGCCAGCCCCCGCACTAATAGCTGCCACCCCGGCAGCGGCGGAGGCAGTAGCAGCAGCAGAAGCAGCAGCAGCAGCAACAGCAGGGACACAGGCGACAGCCCAGAGCCGGGAGGCCGCGCCACCTGCGGGCCGGCCGGAGCGGGCTGCCCCAGGCCCCCTCCCCGGGCACCCGCGTTCATGCAACGCCTGGTGGCCTGGGACCCAGCATGTCTCCCCCTGCCGCCGCCGCCTGCCTTTAAATCCATGGAAGTGGCCAACTTCTACTACGAGGCGGACTGCTTGGCTGCTGCGTACGGCGGCAAGGCGGCCCCCGCGGCGCCCCCCGCGGCCAGACCCGGGCCGCGCCCCCCCGCCGGCGAGCTGGGCAGCATCGGCGACCACGAGCGCGCCATCGACTTCAGCCCGTACCTGGAGCCGCTGGGCGCGCCGCAGGCCCCGGCGCCGGCCACGGCCACGGACACCTTCGAGGCGGCTCCGCCCGCGCCCGCCCCCGCGCCCGCCTCCTCCGGGCAGCACCACGACTTCCTCTCCGACCTCTTCTCGGACGACTACGGGGGCAAGAACTGCAAGAAGGCGGCCGAGTACGGCTACGTGAGTCTGGGGCGCCTGGGGGCCGCCAAGGGCGCGCTGCACCCCGGCTGCTTCGCGCCCCTGCACCCGCCGCCGCCGCCGCCGCCCGCGGAGCTCAAGGCGGAGCCGGGCTTCGAGCCCGCGGACTGCAAGCGGAAGGAGGAGGCCGGGGCGCCGGGCGGCGGCGCAGGCATGGCGGCGGGCTTCCCGTACGCGCTGCGCGCCTACCTCGGCTACCAGGCGGTGCCGAGCGGCAGCAGCGGGAGCCTCTCCACGTCCTCGTCTTCCAGCCCCCCCGGCACGCCGAGCCCCGCCGACGCCAAGGCGCCCCCGGCCGCCTGCTACCCGGGGGCCGCGCCGGCGCCCGCGCAGGTCAAGAGCAAGGCCAAGAAGACGGTGGACAAGCACAGCGACGAGTACAAGATCCGGCGCGAGCGCAACAACATCGCCGTGCGCAAGAGCCGCGACAAGGCCAAGATGCGCAACCTGGAGACGCAGCACAAGGTCCTGGAGCTCACGGCCGAGAACGAGCGGCTCCAGAAGAAGGTGGAGCAGCTGTCGCGCGAGCTCAGCACCCTGCGGAACTTGTTCAAGCAGCTGCCCGAGCCCCTGCTCGCCTCCTCCGGCCACTGCTAGCGCGGCCCCCGCGCGCGTCCCCCTGCCGGCCGGCCCCCGCTCCCGCCGCCGCCCCGGTGGCGCCGGCAGAACTTTGGCACGGGGGCGCTCGGCAGCGCGGGGAGCCCGTCGGTAATTTTAATATTTTATTATATATGTATATCTATATTTTTGTCCAGACCAGCCGCACGTGCAGATGGGGCGCCCGCCCGTGGTGTTATTTAAGGAAGAAACGTCCCTGTGCACAGATGCGTTTGAACTCTGTCCCCCGCCCCTCTCGGGCGCCGGCGGGCGGGCGGGTTTCGGAGTTGATGCAATCGGCTCAAACATGGCAGGACGCGTGTGTACACGGGACTGACGCAACCCACGTGTAACTGTCAGCCGGGCCCTGAGTAATCGCTTAAAGATGTTCCTACGGGGTTGTTGCTGTTGCTGTTGTTTTTTTTTTTTTTTTTTTTTTTTTTTGTTTGTTTGTTTTTTGGTCTTTTTTTGTATTATAAAAAAATCTATTTCTATGAGAAAAGAGGCGTATGTATATTTTGGGAATCTTTTCCGTTTCAAGCATTAAGTAAGAACACTTTTAATAAACTTTTTTTTGAGAATGGTTAAAAGCCTTTTGGGGGCACTAGTTGGCTTTTGATTTTTTTCTGTTCGTGGATCTGCAGGCGCTTGTTTTTGCGTTTCTCGGGTGTAGGGGGCCTGTGAGGGGGCTGCTGTTATTTTTGGAGGTTTGAGAGCTGGGCTGGGGGTGTGCAGCTGGGTTTCCTCCTCCTCTGCTCCTCCCCCAGGGTCTGCTGGCAGATGGGGCGCGGGCCCCTGGGGGACGGGGAGAGAGTGCTGGGTCAGGTTTTCAGGGTGACTCAGCCCCCTGGGTGCTGGGAGCGGGCTGGGAACCCTGCGTGGGGAGGGGGAGGCGGGCTTGGGGTCTCTGGCTGCCCTGAGTGTCATGCTTGGGTTTGGAGGAGCCAGGAGGCCTGAGACCCCTGTGCTGTGTTTTGGGGGCCAGACTGGCCTGTCCTCTGGGAGGAGGAGCTTGGTGCCTGGGCCCTGCCAGCCCGAGTCAGGGCAGATTCTTTTGGTAAGTGCAGCGAGGTGGGCTGTGGAGAAAAGACTTCCATGGTGTGTGTGTGTGTGTGTGTGTGTGTGTGTTGTGTCTGTGTGCGTGCGCGCAGTAAGAGGGAAGCCAGGGTGTGTGCGTGGCCGAGGTGTTTGTGTGTCTCTGGCTGGTTTATGTGTCCCGTCCAGCTGGGGAACCCTGGGCCAGGTGGAGGGTGGCGGGCAGGTCCCACACCTACACTGCCTTCCCGGGTGGGGGACTTGCCTTCTTGGTCCCAGGTGGCCACGGAGGCCAGCCTGACCTGCGTGCTCAAGGTGGCTGTGTCTGGGTTTGAACCTGGGGCCCTTGTCTCCGATCCCCGAGGCAGCCCCGCACCCCACTCCCTTCCCGAGTGGAGGCTGCGGATGGAGGGCTGGGAGAGGCGGGGCGGCCGTGCCTGGCCGGGGTGTTATATAAGCTCCTGCTCTTGTTGTTATTTTCTTGCCGGGAGGCTCCTGGCACGGACCGGCTTTGGTGCGGCGTGAGCCCGCCAAGCTTTTGCTGGGCCCGTGTCGGCAAACCCTGCGGCCCCATCTCACTCAGACCCCACCGATGCCTGGGGGAAGCTGGGTGCTGTTGGGCGCCTGCTTTAGAGCCCTGGGTGGCTTTCCGCTCTCGGAGCCGGTGGAGAAGGAGCTGGCAGGGGTCACCCTGCCCTGAGGAGTCCCAGCAGCTGCCAAGGGCCTGGGGCAGCCTGGGATGTTGGGAGCAGCTGCTGAGACCCGCCGCTTCAGGAAGCGGGGAGCTTCCTCTTCCCCTCCCCTCTGGGGCCTGGAGTGTGGCAGACAGATGGGGACCATCAACCCGCACCGCTCAGGACCAGGGGCTGAGGACCCGGCAGCCGCCACCTCCCTGGGCTGGCGTCTCCATTGTTGGCACCAGGGCCGTGCAGAGCACTGGGTGCGGGGGACTGCACTGTAGCCTGGGCCTTGGGGTGGCCCCGACAGGTTTGCTCCGGGCCCTGGGCACGTCGTGGACAGCGTGCCAGGAGGGTGCCTGCAGCCTGGTCCAGGCCTGGGCCGCAGTGGCCCGCATGGCCTTCCTTAGGACCAGTGACCACACATCAGCTCCACTGCCTCCAGGATTTGTGTACCCAAGGGCAAGGCCTGGGGGATGGGGGGCAGGGGGCATCTCCCCAGTCCCCACCGTCCCCTTTGTCACTGAGAGCGGGGCTGCTGCTGCTCACCTGTTCTGCAGAGGACACACAGGGGAAGGGGGCAGCCACCCTCCCTCTTCCTCCCCACCGTTCCCCAGTGAGTAGCCCGTGGACACGGAATGAGGTCCGCGTTCCGGGTGGACGCCCCGTCTGAGTCCCGGGTCTCTGCGGAAGGTTCCGCTTTCCCAGAGGGTTCCAGCCCCAAGTTCAGACACCCCAAGTCCCAGAGTGAAGTGACTTCCACTCGGTGTCACAGTCTGGAAGCAGCAGAACGATCTGAAGCCCAGCCCCCTGGTGACCCTGAGGGCAGGAGAGCCGTGCTGGGCTGGTGCTGGGCTGCCGGCTCGGCCAGGGCGCTCTGTGGCCTGGTGTGGGAGCGCTGGGGACAGGGCTGTGCCAAAGGACCCAGGGGACGTCATGATGGGGTGACATCCACCCCATGGATCACGAGTCTGCGAGGACCAAGGGCTTACAGGGCGGAGGGACCGGTCCTTTCAAAAGTTCAGAGACGAGAGGGAGTGGGCTGGGGAGAGGCGCGGAGCAGGGCCCAGGATGCGCCCAGGTGGAGAGCAGCAGGGTGAGTGGGGACTGGGCAGGCCACCGGGGGTGAGGTCACCCGGCCCAGCTGCGGGGAGCCTGGAACCCCAGCCCACACCGCTCAGGTCAGGGGACAGAACACGTTCGCCTCCTCATCCCACACGGTCGTCCGTGGCCTGGTGACTGGGCCCACTGAAGAGGGCCACAGAGCCCAGAATCCTGTGAGGGCCTCGCGCCCGTCTCCTCCGCTCCTCGGCTCCTCCGCCTCTTGGAGGCTGCAGGATCTGCCACCAGCATTTTCCTGCCAAGCGAAGGGCTCAGAGAGGGGAAGTGACATGTCTAAGTTGCACAGCTCATGGCAGAAGTCGGCCCGGCATGGGGAGAGCAGCCACTCCCTCTCAACACTGCAGAGTGGCCCTCACCCCCACGGGCCCGCTCAGACTTGTCGGATTGTTTTGTCCTCATCTCTTATTGCCCGGTTATTTTTCTTTAGTTAGACAAGCATTTATTGAGCACCTGCTGTGTGCCAGCCCCATGACTAGGTGCAGGGGCCTGGCGGTGACCCACATGAAGGAGAGACAGGCACTAAGCATTCAGTACCTGGAACGAGACCATGGCAGGTGGGGACAGGGACTCCCAGGGGAGAGAAGTGGGGCGGGTGACGGGCCCTGAGGTCTCTCCTGGAGGGGCCTCTGTGCCCGAGCAGGGGCTGGGGACAGTGCTGGCTCTGAGCCAGGGGCTATCCTGTGTGCTTCTCGTGCCTTGGTCCTTAGGACAGTCCGGTGACGAGGACCCGCCATCTCCCCTTCCTCAGCCGGGGCAGCCCAGGCACAAGGGCAGCGTCCTCCCAGGGCTGGGGGGCAGAGAGAGAGGGGACTGGCCCCAGGGAGGCAGGGAGGTCTTGCGGCCGGTCTCCCTGTCCTCTGTCCTCCCCCCGCCCACCGAGTCCGTCTGGGGCTGGCTGCTCTGGATGCCCCCGGCTGTCCCCTGGCTGTGGCCCCTTCGGAAGGCCTGCGAGCCCCGGGGACAGGGTGGGCCGGGGAGGCCTGGGCTCTCTCTGGGGTCCTCTGAGGCCCGGTTTGGGGGTGCGGAGGGCTGAGCAGCAGCATCGGGAGCGTCTCTTGCTCAGAGATCTTCGAAGCTGGGATTCGAGTCTGGGGCCCTCTGTGTCCCCAGCTCAGCCACCTCCCTGCTGGCCTGGTCACACTGAGGGACAGACGGGCCCTGACCACTCTACACCCTACGAGAGGCGAGAGGCCGGGGCGCACACACACACACGTGCGCCACATGGACGCTCTGAACTTCGTCCCCTGTCCTCTGGAGACCTTGGGCCAGGCGCTAGGCCCGTCTGGGCCTGGGCTTCCTCCCCTGGGAACGGAGAGGACGGACCCGGTATCAGGGCCGTGGGCCAGGACGGCCCCTGCCCCGGTGGCAGGCGCATTCTGATTGTGACAAAGGCCTCAAAGAAAACCGAGTGGGGGCAATGGCAGAGAGCACCTGGGCGGGGTACTGGGGGGCATCTGGACAGAAGGGTCAGCAGGTGCCAAGGCCCTGAGACAGGCTGAGCCCGTGTGAGGGGAGAAGCCAGCAGCAGTGTGGGGCGGGAGAGGACAGCGAGGCGGGGGCCCTCACGCTGGGCCTTGGAGGCCAGGGCCAGGCTGTGAGGTTCAGAGGAGGAGCGTGTGTCCCTGCCAGGGCCTGGCACCCGTGAGTCCTTGATGAGTCTCCTGACGGAATGACACGGGCCCTCGGCCTCGGGAAGGGCGCAGTGCAGTGGGTGAAGGGTGCTGCGCGGCTGCCCGGCCCAGGAGAGCCGGGTGACAGCCTGTGACCCAGGGCCCAGAGCCACGGGGAGCCGGTGGCCAGGCAGGAAGAGGGGCAGGGCTGGCCAGGAGGGGCCTGCAGGAGGCTGGCGGCCAAGAGAGGGAGAGTGCAGGCGAGGGGGCACGGCCCGGGCAGGAGGCCGTCAGGGCCAGGGCGGTGAGGGCTGGGGCCGCGGGAGGCTGGCCCCTCGGTGCTGTCTGGTTTTAGGTTCCGAGGAGCAGGCTGTGGTGGGGGTCAGAGAAGGTGGAGAGCCCCCAGGAGGAGGAGATCAAGAGCCCACGGGTCGAGCCCGGGACCAAACCTGGCGGCTCTGCTGTGTGGCCCTGGGTGGGTTCCTCCGCCTCTCAGTGCCTCCGTCTCCTGGCCGCGGTGAGGACTGAGCTCATCCACACCGTGTGCCTAGAGCCGTGCCGGCACCGGGCCCGTGGCAGCCATCATCGTCATGGCCACTGTCACCACTTGGTGCTGGAAGTGGCCACCTGGGTTCCAGCTGCAAACCCACCCCCTCCTGGCTGTGTGGCCTGGGCCAGTGAACGTGTCTTGCTGGGCCGGCTTTTCCCTGTCTGTCACCAGGGACGGTGACATTTCTCAGAAGGTTTTGTCAAGGGAATCGTGCCGAGGACTGCCCAGAGGGCCCTGTGTGGTGGCCCACAGCCCTCGGGGTCTTCATTCTCCCTTCACGGTCGGTTCGCAGTCACCCCTTCCTCCTCTCTCCTTAAGAATGGGACTTGTCCGTCTTCGGGGACAAGAACCCTATGAAGAGACTGCGTTTCCCAGATAGAAATGGAAGCTGTAGGTGGGGCTTCCAGGGAAGGGCCTTCCAGGGGGCTGACTCAGCTGTGCTTTCTTTCTTTACTGTCCCCATCTTACTTCTTCCTACTTCCTACCTGGAACTTAGACGTGATGGCCAGAGCTGCAGGAGCCATCTTGAACCCTGAGACAAATATGGAAGCACAGAAGCCACGTGCTTCATGTGTGGTGATGAAACCCCAAGACCAGAGGCCCTGGAGTTCTCTGTGGCAGGGACACCGCCACCCCAGACCTTTCCTGCCAGGCTCTGGGCTTGTTTACATGGAGAAGAAGAAATCTCTGCGACAGAGGCCTGTCATTTGGCTTCCTGTTCCTGGCGGCTGAATCTATTTCTAACTGATACATTCGCCAAAATGGAATGGAGCCGCGTGAGCTGCTCTGTGACCTGCATTTCTCCGGGGTGGCCCAGTGCTGCCTGGTCTGGGGATGTTTCAGGGCTACGTTGCCCCTGAGTGCAGAAATGAGCTCTTGGCTCAGGAGAAAGAATCTCTTTGATTCCTTTTAATCGTAGAAGACCTCCCGCCGCCCCAAGAACACCCTGCCTGTCTTCAGACGTCTTCCCGGGAGTCTCGAGCCTCCGTGAGCCTCAGGTCCGGCTTGAACCAGGGCCTGGAATCCACAGGAACTCCTCTGCTGACCGAGTCCTGGTCAAAGCCACCCAGGGGCCCCGAGTTTGGGACCAGGAGGGTCAAGGTCGGCTGCAGCTTGGAGCGTGTTGGCAGCGGTGAGGGCCAGATGCCCCGCGCCACCCTGAATGACCCCTGGGCCCACACCGCTGCCCGGCCACCTGCTCCCAGAGGCCCTGGCTGGCAGGTCTGTGGGCGGCCTTGCCAGCTGCCCGGGGCCTGCCCCGCTGGGACCTCTGAGGTGCGTCTGGAGCCGGGGAGCTGGGCCCGGGAGCTTTTATTTTTATAGCTGACTTGTCACCAGATCCCTGTCCCAGCCCTGGAGCCCTGGCAGGGACAGAGGTGGCAGAGAGGAGGAAGGCTCCAGGGAAACTGGTGGCAGGGTCAAGGCTGTGGGGAGATCTGGGGCGGGGGTCAGGGGCCTGGGCTACTGGCCACCCGTCTCCGTCCTCTGGGGCAGGTGGGGTCACTCACAGCTGGTCCGGCTGACCCTTGGGGTGTCCAGGGACAGAGGGGCCTGTCCTGCGTCTGTCCCTGGAGCCCAGGTGCAGAGCTGGCCATGCTCCCCCCAAGGCCTCAGCCCGCGGCCCCCCGCCCCACCCTGCCCCCACTCCAGCCTCCACGCCCGGCCTCCTGAGGGTCCTGTCTGTCCCTGGTGGCGGGGGGCACACGGGGAGTGCACGCCACACGGGTGTGGGCCCCGGATTTGACTGGCACAGACCCACCATCGTCCAGGTCAAGGGTCGCCAGCACCCGGGGGCCGGGACCTGTGCACCACCCCCACACCGAGGGCCACCATCGTCCCCATTCCCACAGCGGTCAGAGCCCCCCGTGTGTGCTTCACGGAGTGGACGGCGTGGCCTCAGGTCTGCCTTCTGACCTGGCAACGTCACTGTCACAGGGCCCAGGTCCTGCCCCCCTGCGGCCCGTGGTGGCCAGGCCGACCCACTGCGCGGCTGTCCCTCCACTGACTTGTCATGTTGCTGCCCACAGGGGACAGACAGACCTGGGTGGACTCAGTTGGGGGACGCGGGGCGCTTTGCCCAGCCGTGGGGAGCGGGGGGGGGGTCTGTTCTAATTCTTATTCTCTCTCTCTCTCTCTCTCTCTCTCTCTCAAATCATCATTTTGAAAAACATCTCAAACTGACGGACAGACTGCAATACCCCACGGAGAACCTTCTTCTCAGTTGTTTGTGAATAAATTGCTGATCCGTCTGTTGTCCCCGCGTCCATGATGTTTTGAAATGTGGTTCCGTGGCAGGGGACATCTGTCCCTGTCACTACAGCCCAGCATCGAAGCCGGACACACGCTCACCGCCAGCCGGTGCGGCCCGAGGGTCCGGCTGGACTCACAGGGTGCCCAGTGACAGGCCTCCCCGGCCTCCAGGAGTGAGGCCAGCGCCTTGGGCTTCCCTTGGCGTTGGTGACCTTGGTGCCTTGGAGGACACAGGCCAGCTGCTCTGCGGCCTGTCCCTCGCCAGCTGTATGGCGGGGTTGGACTCAGGTCCTGTGTCGCTGCAGGAAGCAGAAGGGCCCTGGTTCCTGTGTCCTCTGCTGGCCGGTCAGGGCGGGGTGGGGACCATGCAAACAGCAGGCGCCTCATCAGACGTCCAACCTCCCCCGGTGGTGACTCGGGGCACCTGGCTCCCGGGAGTCCTGCCCTGCTTAAAGGACAGGGCTCCTGGCCCACCGGAGTCCCCACCTCAGCTCCAGGTGGTGACGTCCCAAAGCCTCCCCAGCGCCCACATCAAACCGTCGTGAATTCAGGGGAAAGAATTCAGAGCCGTGACAGACGGACACGGGCCACGGAGCCCTGGGTGCTGCTGGCCCCGGTGCCCTTCCTCCGTAGCCAGGGCCTGGTGGGAAGCCAGTGGCTGAAGACACTCAGGGCCTCGGGCCCCCCTCGCCGGTGGCCGTCGGCACACGGGGCTGGGAAGTCTTGGCATCTGGGGTAGGATCGCTGGGTCCTGGGACCGAGCTGTGCGCCACGGGGGTTGAGCGGCGTCTCTGGTCTCTGCCCCCTAGATGCCAGGAGCAGCTTCCCCGGTGGTGAGGACCCAGAATGTCACCCCAATGGCTAAGTGTCCCCTGGGGGCAAATCCCTCTTGGTTGGAAATGGCTGGTGTGGAGGGTGCAGGGGGCTGAGCCCTGAGGGCTGGTGGCTCCCTGGGTGGCCTCCCTTCCCCATTAGAGGGGACTAGGCAGGGCCCAGCACCACAGGCCTGCTGCCCGGTCGGACCAGAATTCCGGCTCCTCCGTCTGGGGAAGGTTCTGGGACACAGGGCGAGGACCGGGCCAGGAGACAGGCCTGGGCCTTGGCAGCCTGCGTGGCCGCTTCCCGGGCCCGGTCCTCCCTGCAGGTGCCGCCAGGTGAGAGTCGCCCAAGCCCGCTCCTCTCCTCCTGTCCCGGCTCCGTGGGGCGGCGTCCCTCACTGTCCCCGATTTCCAGCAGTGAGAAGTCACAGCTGTGCGTCACCTGATGGGATCCCTGCAAAGACGCACAACCTGAGTCCCATCAGGACACGTCACCAACCGGGGTAGGGGACATGCCACAGGAGGGCTGGCCGCGCACCAAGGCCGAGGGCACCCAGGGCTAGCTGAGGGGAGCGGGCGTGATCGGGGACCAGGCAGGCCACACGGCCGGGCAGAACGTCACCGGGGCCTGTGGGTTTGATGACAAGACTGTCAAAGATTAAATGTCCCGACTGCTGTCCCCACCAGGCCTCGTCGGAGGTCAGGAGGTGGTGCAGGAGGGTGTGGGGGAAGGTGACCTCGCGTCCACACTGACTCCAGATCACGACTAGAGGGCAGGTGGCCACGTGGGGGCCGGAGGAGGCCCCGGGCCCCTGGACACACGTCATTTTTCTGCAAGTTCAAAATCATGTCAAAGTCAACCCCGGCCTTCAGTGTGCCCTGGGAACAGACCCCACAGAGGGGGACCTGCAGGCCACTCTCCACGGTTTTATTTACAGTCGCCCCAGCGGGGGGCAGCCCAAGCCTTGAGCCAGGAGGCGGTCAGCAAGAGGGTGGCCCGCGGGAGCTCCGGAGTGAGGCTCAGGAGCCGCAGCAGGTCTGGGAGCCACAGGGGTCCCCTCCGTGGCCAAGGGGTCATGGCCCAGAAAGGGCAGGGCAGCCGTCTGGGTGGCTGAGAGGTTTCTGTCCTGAGCCGCACTGGCCCTGAGACCAGGCGAAGTTCACGTGTGAGAGACGGCCACCACCCCGGCCACGTGCGGGAGGGACGCCACCGCTCGGACGCTGAACCTCCGTGTCACCATCCAAACGAAGACCCCCAAGAGGCCCAGCAAACAGGGGGAGGGGGTGGGCAGGAGCCTCGTGCGGGCCTCGTGCGGGCAACTGTTGTGAGTTGACAACCCCGAGGTTCCAAAGCTCAGAGAGGGGGTGTGGATGGCCCGAGGTTGCACAGCTGGAGGGTGCAGAGCCCACAGCGTGCTCCTCTCTAGTGCTCCTCAGGCCTGGCCTCTCCCGCCTGGCCTCTCCCGCCTGCCTCTCCCGCCTGACTGCCCTGCTGGGCTCTGGAGGCCCTCCAGGGCCGGGGATGGCGTAACCAGCGCTTGGCAAAGACGGCGCAGCCCGGAGCCCACGGCTCCCAGTGGGGAGGGGAGTCAGTGGGGCAGAGGGCAGCTCCATCCTGAGCCTCCTCCCTGGCCGGCTGGCTGCCAACCCCTGCCCGCCGGCCTTTGCCTTTCTTCCTGGGCCAGTGGTGAGCTCGGAGCCCCGCAGGCTTGGGTGCAGTCTACGCCCTGGTCTCCCTGGCTGTGCGGGCTGGGCGCTGCCCCTCTGTGCCCGGCCCCCGAGGGTCAGGAGGCCTCACTCCTCGGTGCTCGCCATGGCCCTTCTGTGGCCGGGAGCCCGTGGCCTGCGGCCTCCCAGCGCCTACCTGTCACCATGGCTGCCGCAGGGAGGGAAGTGGGGGGACGGGCTCTGGCTGGGGAGGTGACCGGGGAGCCCCAGCTGGCCACCGTGATGGTGAGGTTCTCGGTGGCCACGGAGGGGCCAGGAGGGGCCAGGGAGGGCTTCTAGGTGGTGGCTGCCACCTTGCGGTTCTTAGTGATCCTGGGAGAGGTCCTGGTCCGGCCTGGCAAGACGGTGGCCCTGCGAGCTGGTGGCCGCAGCTCGTCTGCGTCCACCCCTGGAAGTGGGGAGGAGGGGACAGCAGGGCCCGGGGGCCATGAACCCGGGTGGACTTCTGCTCTGAACAGAGGACCAAGGACGGGCACCGGGCGCCGGGGACCCGGGAGCTGAGGGACTCCCGCTTGGCCCGAGTTCCCGATGACGGTCCTGAGGCAGCCACTCTCCGCCCCCAAGACGTCCCCACAAGCTGTGGTCAGCTGTGGTCCGGCCGGCTGCCCCCGCCCCGTCTAGCGCCCTGTGGGCTCTGGGCTCTGAGCTCCAGGTCTTTCTAGGTTTCTTCCTTCTTTGCAAATGTGTCTCCTTCTTTTTTTCTCTGAAGAAGACTCTTCTTTGGCCTCTGGACTCCCTGGGGTGGGCAGAGAGTGGGCGCAGAGCAGCTGGGCCCCTCTGCAGCCGCCGGAGGCTGTTGGCACCGGGGACCCGTGCTGGGCTTCCTGGGAGGACGCTGCTGCCCGAGGGCTGGCAGACGAGAGGCTCTGATCCCTTCAGCCCGTCGTGACATCTGCCTAAACTCTGAGGTGTCCGGGGACGCGCCTCCCTCCTCTCCGTCTCCCTGCGACGCTGGAGGGAGAAGCCGGGCCTTTAGCCACCCACCTGCCACCCAGGAATTTTATTTTTCATGTTTAGAGACAAGATCTCCCCGAGTCGCTGAGGGCCTCTTAAGTTGCTGAGGCTGGCCTTGAACTTGGGATCCTCCTGCCTCAGCCTCCTGAGTCGGGGACTCGCCGGCTGGGCACGTGGTGTGGGCTTTTTAAACCACCTCGGTCAGACTTCCTGCGAGAACGTGCCTCGGCCATCTGCTGTTGGGGACCTTCGGCCGACCCCGGGTTTTGGTCCTGGACACGGAGCTGCCGTGGACCTGGTCCGGTGCCGCTGTCCTCCCTGCTGGCTCTGACCCTGGGCTGGAGTGTCCAGCACGGCCCGGGGCTCTCATTCGCGCCTCAGAGGAGCCTTGTTTGTCTCACCCCCAGGGGACTCTGGGCAGCCACGTCTGAGGGACTTGTGCTGTCCCCTGCGAGGCCCTCTGGTCTGTGGGTGGGGACGCCACATGCCCAGTGCCCAGCAAAACAGATGTCGGGCCTGGAGGCAGCGGGGTCAGTGCCCCAGACCCACTCACCCCTTCCCAGAGCCCACCGGCCCGGGTCAGCTGGGTTCCCTGGGAGCCCGGGAGGCGCAGCAGAGGCCCGCTCATCAGCGGCCACGGGCCCGGCACTTTCTGAAGAAGAAAAGTAACTGCGGAGGTCGCAGAGTCCTTGAGAGGAGCCAGGAGGCCTGGGACAGTGCTGGCCTGCAGGACAGCTCCCTCCAGGCCTCCCACCAAGTCCTGCCCTGGGGCAGGGGTCGAGGGAGGCAGGCTGGGCTGGCCGGGCCGGGGGCCAGTGTCCCTCCAGGAGGGAGGTGAAGCAGGTCCCCAGGGGTGTCCACCCCCGCCCTGTGCCCCCCTGGCCCCCACAGGCCTTTCTCTTGGCCTCTGTTGGGTTTCTGCTCCCTGGAGGCTGCGTCTGTCACCAGGCTCCGCTCGTCCCCAGCTCCCGTAGCCTCAGAGGCCGAGGGCAAGGTGCCCAGCCCTGACCCTGGGCTCCGGGAGTGGAGCAGGACACCCAGCTGGACCTTTCAGCCACTGGCCACGGCCGCTGCCCCAGGGAGTCCTCCAGGCTCCTCCAGGGAGGCCCACTTTGGGGCTTTGCAGCTCGAAGCCCAGAGACCTGCAGCTCCGTGCTCCTGGCTGCGGCCACCGAGAGGCTCCGTGGCCCTGCAGTGGCCACTGGGAGTGTGCGCCTGTGCATCCTGAAGGTGTTGGGGCCAGGATCGCGTGACACTGTGTGGAAGCAGACTGGGGACCACCGGGGAGGCCGTGAGCGAGGGGGCTGGGGCAGGTGTGGAGGCAGGAGGACCAGGCGGGGGACCAGGCAGGAGGACCAGGCAGGGGGACAAGACAGGGGACCAGGCAGGGGGACCAGGCAGGAGGACCAGGCAGGGGGACAAGGCAGGGGACCAGGCAGGAGGACCAGGCAGGAGGACCAGGCAGGACGACAAGGCAGGGGACCAGGCAGGAGGACCAGGCAGGAGGACCAGGCAGGACGACAAGGCAGGGGACCAGGCGGGGGACCAGGCAGGAGGACCAGGCAGGAGGACCAGGCAGGACGACAAGGCAGGGGACCAGGCGGGGGACCAGGCAGGGTTCAGGTGGGGGTCCAGGCAGGGGGGACAAGGTGGGGAGACAAGGCAGAGGACCAGGCAGGGGGACAAGGTGGGGAGACAAGGCAGAGGACCAGGCGGGGGACCAGGCAGGGGGACAAGGCAGAGGACCAGGCAGGGGGACAAGGCAGAGGACCAGGCGGGGGACCAGGCGGGGGACCAGGTGGCCCTGCAGTGGGGAAGAATGTTCTGGTGGGACAAGAGCTCTGGGCCACCTGGGGGAAGGCGCAGAGGGCCGCCCTCTCAGTCCTGGGGTCAGACGGAGACTGCAGAGCTCAGGGACCAGGAAGGGCTGCGGAGCTGCGTGGGGCTGGGGGCGGAGACCATTCACTGGAGCCCGAGGCGGGGGCTGGACCCCTGGCAGCGCTGGGTCAGCTGAGTGGTCCTGAGGGACACAGCCTGAGCCTCCGATCCCCCAGGTGCAGGCAGGGCCCGGCTGGCGTGGGGACGGCGTGGGGCCCCCTTTCCAGCAGCCCCCTGGGCCCAGGGTGTGGGGGGAGGGGAGGGGGAGGGGCCGTCCAGGGCGGGGCTGAGCTGGAAGAAGCGGCAGGTGGTCAGCAGGCCCCCACCCCACGCCCCAGGGGAGGGCCCAGGAGCGCAGCCCCCACCCAGGGGAGGGCAGAGGGGCTGGGCCTGAGCGGGGCCTGGGGCGGAGGATGGAGGGGGGGGGGGACAGGCCCTGGGGTGGAGCAGGAGGGAGGGCGGGGCCTGGTGTCCCCCGGGATGGGCGGCTGGGGGCAGGGGCTGGGGGCATCCGAGCAGGACACTGCCCACAGCCCGGGTCCAGCTGGCCCAGGGCAGCCCCAGGAGCCGGGCTCCTCACTCCACTCCTTCCAGCCTCCCTGCGGAGGCAGGGCTGGTGGCCTCCCCGAGGTCCTTCCTGGAGAAGAGCTGGGGATTCCTGAGGGGAAGCGAGCTCACTGGTTCTCAGCACTGAGGTCATCGCAGTCTGGAATGTTCCCTTGGGGTGGGGGGGCGGGGGGCAGCCCTGAGGCCGGGAGGGTGCTGGGTCTGTCCTGTCAGGCCTGCTGACACCTGGAAGACAGGCCTGGGCCCTCAGGTGAGAGCTAGGGTCACCCGGGCCCCCAGGTCAGTGTGGGAGAAGCCCAAGGGGGCCCTGGACTCCACTCTGACCAGGTCCATCCTGTCCCCGGCCTTTGAAGCCCCCCACCCCTGGCTTTAAGCTAAACTCCAGGCTCCTCGCCTCACCCTAGGGGCTGGGGACCTGCTCTGGCTCCTGCTCATCAAGCTGGCCCTCCCTGTCTCCACCCCCCTGTCTGCATGGCAGGAACCCAGCAGGCTTGGCCACCTCAGGACCTTTGCATGTGCTGTGCCTCTGTGCTCTTCTCCCCATCCTCCCAGAACTCTGCTCTAGGCCTCGGCCTCCCCTCCAGCCTGCCAGGCCTCCCTGCCCTTCTCCGTGAGCACCCTGTCCACTTCGTGGTCTTCCGCATGGATACGGATGCTGGCCTTCTCATGGGGCTCCCCGAGGACAGACACCAGGTCACTCGTCACTGCCGTGTCCCCAGGGATCTCTGCCAGCAAGCACCACGGAAGCAGCTCGAGCCATCTGCAGCATGGGTTCCTCCCGGGAGGGACCCACGGACCCGGTCCCCAGCCCGTCCCTCCCAGGGTGGCCTCACAAGGTCCCCTCTGTGTCCTCACCCCCATGGGGTGACCTGGCTGAGACATGGTCATGAGTCACTGGCCAGAACCTGGTCACGATGTGGCCACCGAATCAGGGAACCTAGGGGTCCAGCAAGATAGTGCCCAGGACTGGGGAGGCCTGGTCCAACCACAGGCACCTGCGCCAGGGACCTCCAGGTGGCACAGCCGGCCACCCATGGGGGTGGAGGAGCTGGTGGAGACGGGTCTTCGGCTGGGATCCTTGGGGTGTGACCAATTCTCAAGGGGACGGCTGGGGGGGAGGTCCAGGGTGGCTGACCGCCCCCAGCTGAAGGCCCAGGGCCAGGTCTTGGGGGCAGGCTGGGAGGTGGTGGGGGTCAGCAGGTCCCACGGGGGGCAGGCCTG
The DNA here is from genome assembly GCF_045843805.1 of Urocitellus parryii. NCBI lineage: Eukaryota > Metazoa > Chordata > Mammalia > Rodentia > Sciuridae > Urocitellus > Urocitellus parryii. Next base: position 192,349,582 of record NC_135536.1, on the reverse strand, counting down.
GGGTCCCGAGGACTCCACCCAGAGGCTGGCCTGCAGAGGGCCTGGGGCCCGAGGGCCTGGGGTCCCGAGTGTCCCCGGCTGGAGCTGCCTCCAGGGCACAGCCCACCAGGCCGGGTCCTCCCCGTGGGGAAGGGGCCACGGGCTCCCAGGCCGCGGGAACCTGGGTCAGGGGTGCTCTCAGCCCGCAGCCCTGTCACCCCTCTGGCTCTCTCAGCCCCCACCCCCTCGTGCTGTCCACCACGGTCAGCCTGGAGCGACGCCGCTGGACGGGCCGCGGCCTCCAGGTCCCAGCTCCTCTCCACCAGCTGCCAGCTGACCTGGCGACACGCAGGCCGGATCGTGACCCCGCGCTGCCCTCTGACCTCCCTGACTCCCACTCCTTTGGAACAGACTGACCCCCTTGCGACCTGGAGGTGCCCGTCACCGTGTCCCCGTCCCCCTCCTGCCTCCCTCCCCCACCCTCAGCCTGTGGGACTTCCTGGGGTTCTTTCTGCATTTCCTGCTCCCGCCTGGTCCAGGGCCTTTGCCTCTGCTGCTGCCTCTGCCGGGAAGCCCTCCTCCCTTTCACCCACCAGCGCCCAGGCTCAGACCAGGGACTCTCCCTCGTGGTGCTGGCTGCTAGGGGCCCCCAGTGGGAGTCCCTCTGGGGCAACTGCCTCTGAGGACAGAGCCTCCTCACCTGGGAGGTCCTCCCACCCGCGGGCGGCGGGCGGCAGCGGGACCCAGCCCAGCACCCATGAGTCAGGGGCACGGGAGCGTAGCCTCCCAGTCCCGCAGGCTCGGCCCTGGGCCGGCCACACTCCAGATCCTCCACCGCGGGCTCCGCGAGGCCGCGTCCAGCCCTGCCCTGCCCTGCCCTGCCCCCTGCTCCCTCTCTCCCGGGGCATGTCCTCCTGGGTCACGCGCACCCCAGCCTCTGCTCTGGGACATCTGCTTCTGAGCGACCTGAGCCCAGACACGTCCCCAGCAGGTCCCTTCCCACCACTCCCCGCCCCTGCTCTGGTCGTCTGTGGGATCTCTCTGGCAGCCCTCGCGGTGTCTCCACGGTGGCCAGATGAGTGCTGGGTCGGAGTCCGACCCCCACTGCAGAACGTCAGGCGGATGGTGTTGACACGCTCTGCTGTGTTCCCAGTGCACATCACGGGGCTTGGCACCCAGTGGGGGTTCAGTAAATATTTGTTGAATGAGTGAACAAACAGTGGGGTGAGTTGGAGGCACTGCTGTTAGGGCTCCTGGTTCTACAATCTCCACTCAGGCTCCTCAGAGCTGCATGATGGCTGCCAAAGCACCTGCCATCTCGTCCTCACACTGCTGAAGCTCAGGCAGGAAAAGGCCCTCCCAAGGAGAAACCTGTTCCCAGGAGCCCCCTGGGCAGCTTGTCCTCCACCGGCCACACCTACATTCCATGTCTAGCCTCAGCCAATCGCTGCAAAGGGAGGGAGAGGGCCAGGTTTGACTTGGGCCAATCAGCCTCAGCCTCTGGGCTCAGTGGGCAGAGCCTACCCTGGCCAAGGAGGAGGACAGCTGGCTACAGCTGCAGGCCCCCTGAACCCAGGCGCTTTGAGTGTCCCGGGGCTTTGGGTCTCCGTCCCCCTGTCCTCCTGTCCCTCTGTCCTCCGTCTCTGGGGAGCCCGTGGGTGGCGGGTGTTAGGGGAGGGGGGCTGGGCAGGGGTCTAACAATTCAGGCGGCCAGACACCTTCACCCCAAAGGGGACGGGGCCCAGGAGGGCTGAGGAGGAGGCAGCCCAGGCAGAGAGGCCCAGAGCCGGAGGCAGATGGGCTGGTGGGAGGCCCAGGAGAGAGGCCAGCGGGGCCTGTGGGCAGGGCCTCGGCACCTGGCCTCTCACTGCAGGCACCCCCTCAGGCGAGACCAGCAGTCCCACCTGGGCGCGTCCCTCTCCAGCCTGGGCCCTGGTGACCCCTCTGCCAAGTGGCGCCCCTCAGGGATCCCCTGGGCCTGGTGGCCTCCTGTGACCTGTAGCAGCCCTGCATGTGGGTGGGAGCTTGGGCCTCAGGGGACAGCAGGCACGTGCCCAGGTCACAGTGGTAGTGGCAGACTGGAGCCTGTGTCCACGCGTGGCCCCAGGCCAGGAGGGGCTGGGAGGGGGATGGGGACTCTGGGTGCCCAGGGCGGCCGTCCTGCTAGCAGCCATGGCCGCTGGGTCCCAGTGTTCCCGGGCGTCGGCCGGGCGGGTGGCAGGCTGACTGTCCTCAGCTCCTGTCCTCACTTCACAGGGAGGACGCCCCAGAGACTGCCCAGCAGTGGGGTGCAGGGCCTGAGGGCACCCCGACAGGCCAGCTGACCTGCACGGCCACATCTTCTGTCCCAGCCTCAGTTGACCCGCTGACGTGTGGACAGTGAGGGGTGCACAGGGGACCTGCCCACGGGCCAGGCACACGCAGGTGCCCAGCAGGGTCGACCTTGGTCACATTATTAAAATCACTTTTAAAAGGTCCTTTAATTGCACTTTTCTCTGGAGAAAAAGCTGAGGGCCAGAGAGGGCCACTTGCTCAAGGTCACCGGCCCAGGGGAGGCTGAGACTGGGCCACTGTGCGCTCTGAGGCCCTGCCACCTGCAGCGACCGGCTCCAGACCCAGTCCTCGTGGGGACGACGTCCACGGCCCAGCGTCCCTCTGGCCTGGTGCTGGCCACGGCTACCCACGGCGGCGTTGCAAAACCCTCCTCCCGGTGCCTGTTGATAAAGGGAGCCCGTTGCAAAACGCGGCGGCGAAGTCATTCAGTGTTGTGACATCCTGTGGCCGCCCCGTGCCCCTTCCTGCCAGGCCTGGGTGGGGTCAGCTTCTGGCTCTCCTTGCCTGGCCCTGACGGTGGGCTGCTGGGTCGGGGGCCACAGGGGAACCAGCCTGGTCCCCTGTCACCCTCTGCCAGACCTTGGGCTGCCCTTGCCCGACGCTTGCCTCAAGTCCAGTGACCGGGCAGGAAGTCCTGTGGGCGCTGCCCGTCCCAGCTCTGAGGCCGCAGGCCCCTCCACCTCCACGTCTGACGGACCCCCCCCGCTCTACCCTGCTCGCCCAGGCAGCCCGAGGGGTGCTGGGGACCTGTCCCTCCTCTGTTTGGAGTCCTCCTGGCTCTGGTCTGGAGCAGGCCTGGCCCTGGCCCTTGGTCCCCACTGTGACCTCCTCCTGGCGCGGGCCTGGTGCCGCTGCCCTGGACTCCACCCTCACCCTCCGACATCAGGGCACGTGGAGCCGGGCCCTGGCCTGCTGTCCCCGCTGCCGGCTTGTGTCCCCGACGGTGGCTTTGTCCACCTTGCCTTGAGCCCCGTCTTTGGTCTTGTTTTCCACCCGACGCGGGCGGCTCTTCACCTCGTTTGTGTTGAACATGGCTCTTGCCCCTAGGACGCGCCTTCCTCAGGGCGGGGACCGCAGGCTGTTTTCTCCCTGGGCATCCAGCGACAGGGCCCCAGGAGCGGTGGGTGCGGCCCCTCGTGCACGGCAGGCCCCTTTCTCTGCCTCGTGGTCCCCGCTGCCTGCACCTGCCTCACCCTCTCCCCTGCGTCCCCCAGTCCTGGTGTATTCTGTTCCCTATTTACTGTTGGTCCCTCTGTCCCCCAGGGCTCTCGAGGACAGGGCTTGGTCTGCCCCCTTCACCGGGTCCCTCCGGTGCCCAGAGTCCCCATGAGGGGTCCTGACACCGGACCAGGGTTTGCCCTGACCCCCATGTCAGGGCCGGTCCTGGCCAGGAGGGAGTCGGGAGGAGCCGCCTGGACCCACTGGGCCTTAATGATGCCCCTTCTCCTAATGACGCGTGTTGTAATGGGCACCAGGCGCTAATCTGGTGTCACATCTGGGCTTTGGACAACAGATACCATCAGCGGCCGCAGCTGGAGCTCCTTCTCCACCTGTCCACTCCCACCTAGATGGGAATCAGCCTCCTGAGGGGGAGGGCCAGCTCGCAGCCCCGCCCGCCCGCAGCTGCCCGGGAGGAGGGTAATAGCTACTCCCACCTGGGGGAGGCTGGCCGCCGCTCCCTCCCAGCCTCGTCCCAGGCCGCGGCAGGACGGGCCTGCTCCACGGGCCAACGCCACCACCAAGGGCCCAACCCGCGGCCCTGGGCTGCTGGCTGAGAACCCTGGTGTCCAGCCAACTCTGGAACCAGGCGCTCAGATTCCGGCTTCTGAGAAGGGGGACGTAGGAGCCCTGGGCTCACGGTGCAGGGGCTGAGGGTGGCCGCCCCAGCCGGCAGGACGTGACTGTCACCTCCCAGTGTCGCGCCCTGGCCTGGCCCCTGAGGGGTGCTGCGTTCCCAGCCTGCTCTGGGGCTCAGGCCGCCACCTGAAGCAGGTCTTGGACAAGCACCTATAGCTGCGCGCTGGGGACAGTGACCATGCACACAGTGCCTCCTGCTCCTCGCCCCGTCACCTTTGTTGCGGGGTGACGGGATGTGTTAGGGACAGGCCCTCGCAGGTCCCCTGGAGGTGGCCAGGGGCAGCATCCCACAGCTGCTCAGCTATGGCCAGGACGGAGGATGGTTCTGGAAGGTTCCAGGGCCTGGACGCAGCCATCATGGAAGGAAGACAGTGTTCCCCACCATGGACGCCCCACCCTCAACCTGGCCCTGGAGCAGGAAGGGGGAGCAGGCTGGCTGACGGGCTGGGGACCTTGGGGGACACAGGGGAGTCCAGAGGGCTCGGTGGCATCCTCCAGACACAGCGCGGGGCCTTTCCCATCCTGGATGAGCCAAAGGCGACTCACCAGGCTCTCCCACTTTCCCCTTCTGAACACGACCCAGGGAAGGAACACGCAGCCCCCGGCCGGTGCAGGCGGGAGACCTTGCTCAGCGGCCTGGGAACCGGCTGGGCTGCGCGTGCCGCCTCCACAGTGCCGCCTCTGGCCTGGAGGAGGAACTGCAGCCTGCGTCCCCACCCCCACCCCGGTCCTCAGCAGGGGATCCACTTGGGTCACATTGACCCGAGCGGCCACTGCAGACTAGCTGGCTTCCCAGGAGCCACATCTGAGGCGCATCAAGCATCCTGCACGCTCGGGCGGCCCGCTCCCCACTGACGCGGGGGATGAATAGCAGTCTGAGCTATCATGTGCGTTTGCTAAAAATAAACTTGACATACTTTGGAGTTGGGAAACAATGTGGATTCCAAACATTCTCCAAGGGCAGAGGGGGGAAAGCAAGAATGGAAATCAAGTTCTTGAGCTTAGCAATTAATTAGGGCCTGCAAACAAATGATTCATGCTCTGTCCTGGCTGTTTTTCTTTCCATTTTGCGTGGATTTTCGTAGGGTAAGGGAAGGAGGCCAAGGACAGAGGCCCACAGTGTGGCAGAGCCCAGGGGACCGGGCTGAGCAGGCATCAGCCAGATGGAGTGTGAGGGAGCCCTTCAGGTGGACGGGAGGCCCTGGGCAGCGGCTCTGAGAACCCAGAGGTCCGGCATGTCCAGGGACCAGGAGGCCGTGCGGCTGGACCTGGGGAAGGGGTTGAGGTCAGAGGGTCCACAGGGCCCCGGCACCCAGAGTTGAGAGTGGGAGCCAGGGAGGGTCCTGGGGGAGCGGGTGACCCCTTCTAGGTGAGCTCTCTGGAGGTCTGTGTCTTGGACTTCCGGGCGATGGTCCAGGGGCCGCGTCTCTTGGAGGTGCACTTGCTCCACGCCCGTCTCCTCCCTAGAGCGTCAGCCTCCTCTTGGGGGCCCTTGTGGGCTCCTGTGTCACTCCTGTGTCCCCAGTGCCTAGGTCATGGCTAGGCACAGACAGGAGCTCGGCTCATGCTGCAAAGTGACGGAGCCCTCGCTGCAGAGTCGGTGGCTTTGCTCCATTTCTCAGGACGGGGGCTCTCCATGGACGGTCCTCAGAAGAGGCAGGTTTTATTGGGGAGCAGCCTTGGGCGGGAGGTCTGCTCGGCAGGGGGCCCACGCCTCCAGGGCCACCGTGCCTCCTCCCCGCTTTGCCACGTCTCTGGGCTGCCTCGAAGCGCCCACCCGACAATCTGTGACTGTGGCATGTGGGTATGTGTTGTGCACAGAGAGACGGGGCTCAGGGCGCAGGGACGTGTTCAGGGTCACCTGGGTACAGATGGGGCCTGTTTCTAACCAGCTTTATCCCTCGGAGCCGGGGGACCCTGGAGAGTCACTCTGCCTTCTGACCTCTTTTACATGGACGCAGGGACACTGTCTCCTGGGCTGCTGGGTGGAGGCGGGAGGTCCCCTCCGGGTGCTCCTGCTGCGGTCACCGTCCCGGCTGTGAGGCCGCCCAGGCCAGCAGCCCCTCGGAGTGTGCCAGGACTTCTCTGTCCCCGGTGTCCCTCGCCCACACCTTTGGGGCCCGCCCTCTGCTGCCTCTTCCTCCTTTTCTTGGTAAAACCGCCTGCTGTCTCTGATGGCCAAAGGTCCTCCTGGGGAGCAGGGGACCTGTCACCCACAGAACCGCCTCCGCTGTGGGCTGAGGTCACCAGGCACGGGGCTGGCGCTGGGGACATGGTCATAGTTGGGAGTTGTCAATCATCTTGAGGGGGGCAGGGCTCTGTCCAGGGTCCCCTGGGGGGCGCGGCTGGGGGGCAGATCTCTCACCTGCGCAGAGGGCAAGGGGGTGGTCTGGGAGGCTGCCTGGAGGAGGTGGCCTGGAGCTGTCTGGGCCGCGGGCCGCTCACCTGGGCTTCAATCCCACTTCTGCCCCTTTTCCGCCGGGTGACGGGGTCAAGTTCATGTCCCCCTCTGAGGTGACGCCGAGTGAGCTGGTGCACGTGAGTGTCCGGATCCGGGCCAGGCCCGGCCAGTGCTGGCCACGGGACAGCAGCACTCACCCTCCCTGCAGCCTGTGGAGAGTACTGGAAGGCCAGCTCTCCCGGCCGCGCACAGCCCCCAGCCTCAGACCTCTCACCTGCGCAGGAGGCGACGGGACTTTGAGAGGTCAGTGGTGAGGGGGAGGCCGGTGAAGCCACATCAAGTGCCCGGCACCATGCTGGGCGCACAGTGGGCGCTGGGTGAGTGGTGGCCAGAGTCCTCCGGCCCATGGCTGTGGGAAGAGCAGGTCTGAGGTCGGGTCCACCTGGGCCGAGTCCTGGCTCTGCCCTGAGCTGCGGTGGGGACCAGCGGGGACCTGGAGCAGAAGGGCCCAGCTTGGCATGGGACAGAGCAAGTACAGTCAGGGGCTGGCACCCAAGCCCGAAGCGAGGCCACCCGACGGCCCACCTGGCCAGGTGACTTCCCCCAGGGAACAGCTCAGCAGACGCACAGGCCCGAGGCAGCCTGGGCACCGAGTCTCTCTGGGCAGGCACTGGGTCTTGGGGTGCAGCACTGGTGTCTCGGGGTGCAGGCACGGGGGTCTCGGGGTGCAGACACGGTGGGTGTCCCTTGGAGACTCAGGCCTGCAGCATGTGAAGGGACCTGGGTCCAGCGATGCCTTTGGGTCCCCTGCTCACACTGGGGGCTGGGAGGGTCTTGGCCTGGTGGGGGCTGGTTGGGGTCCTTCTCCCCCGCCATCCCGCCAGCAGCCGCCCGCTGTGGCCTTGCTCCTGTGGAGCACTTGGCTACATTCTCCCAGCTGTCCCTCCCGCCCCTGACCCTCCTGTGGGAAGGATTCTCTGCCGAGAGGCCCCCTCCCGCCTGGGCTGCAGCTCGGCCCCTGCCTCGGCCCTTCGGGTGCGCGGTTCCGGATCTGCGGGGCTCTGTCTGCCTCCATCCCGAGGCCTCCACGGGCAGGTGGTGTCCCTCCGGGGCAGGACCCCCACGGCTCCCCGTGGCCCGGGATGAAGCCCGACTCCTTCCCGCTCCCCAGGTTCCCCGCGATGGAGGCCTGCTGGCCTCTCCTCCTCAGTCCTCTAGCCTCGTGGGCCTCCTGTGGCTGCACCGATCACGGAGCGCACACCGCGAAGGGCAGGGAGCTGGCGGGCCCTTCTGCTGCCGTGTCCCTGTGTCCCAGGTGAGGGGACAGGGACAGGAAGGGGCTGACTGCAGGGTGGAGGCGGAACTGGAACTGAGGCAGGTCGGCCTCTGCCGCAGCCTGAGTGGCCACCTTCCTGCAGGGGTGACAAGGGGCTGCCCCTGGGGCGGGGGGCACCGCCGTCCCTGCCCGCTCAGCTGCCTTACTCCAGGGCGGGGGTGGGCACGGGGCATGTCCCCCCAGGTGGACGCCGACCCCCGTGGGTGAAGGGACCCAGGGAGGGGGCCTCGGCCTCCCGATTCCCTCATTCCCTGCGCTGGGAAGTCAGCGCTCTGTCACCTGAACTCACGTGCCCGGTGCCGCCTGCCCTGCCCCCCACCCCGGGGACCGCTGCGTGGGCTCCCAGCACCTCCCTTGATGGAGCCCACCACCCCCTCGCCTCACCTGAGCTGGCTCTGCTCGCCTCAGTCAACCCCGCTCAATCCTCCCGCGTCACCTGGCCCGGGCCACCCCCCAGCCCTGCCCACCCCCGGCCTGTCCCCTCGGGGCCTGTCCCCCCCCAACTCACCCCGCTTGCAGGCCACCCCCCAGACGCCCTCCAGGCCCTGGGGGAAGGTGCTCTCCCTCTGGCCCCAGAGCGCCCCTGGGATTTGGGGACCACAGGGCGCAGCCCCGTGAGCCCCAGATGATCCCCTGCCAGGAAGAGGCGGGATGGGGGAAGAGCCTCCCGGCGAACAGGAGCAGCATGTGCGAAGGGCTGGGCGCAGTTGCACAGGCTGGGTACAGAGTCTAGGGACGAGGACTGAGTTGGAGGAGGCCGAGGACAAGCTCAGCCCCTGGTGAGGGCTGAGCAGAGGAGAAAGGTGATTGGAAACAGCCGTCTGGCTGCCGGAGGGAGCAGAGCGGGGCTGGGAGACGGGGCTCTTGGGTAGTGCCTGAGCTGGGGGATGCAGCCTGGGGGCCGTGGGGCAGGCAGGGGGCGACTTAAAGAGGGGACTTAGGACATCATTGGTAAAGCCGGTGGGAACTGGACTCTGACCCAGGCCTGATTTACTCGCCCTCCATGTCTCAGCTGATTTAATCCTAACAACCTCATGATTAAAATTGATCCTACTTCACAGATGAGGAAACTGGGGGCCAGAGAGGTTAAGACATTTGCCCAAGGCACACAGCAACAACAGGCAGAGCTGGGCTCTGAACTCAGAAGCACCGGAGGCCTCAGGAGCAGCTGGGGTGGCAGTGGCAGGTGTGTCTGTGCCCCCTCCCCCAGAGGGCCCAGGGGGTCCTTCCCCGTGAGTGGGCCGGGGTTGAGGTCCTCCTTGCCGTCTGGCAGAACCCGTCCGCACTGGAGAGGACACAGACCCACGGCCCCTGGCCTGGGGCTGGATCTGGGCCTCGAGGAGGAAGGAGAGCCTCCTGGGAACAGGCTCACCGTCCGCATCCCCCCCACCCCCACCGCACAGGTCCTGCCTTTGTCCCCCCTGGCTCCAGTCTCCCCTGCTGCTCTGGGTCCGGGAGGATGACCCAGGCTCCTTGCTGTATTCCAGAGGCCTCGCTCACAGACTTGCTCCCCACCCTGTCCCCACCCTCTCACCTCCCACGACTTTCCTGCTCTCTGCTGCAGCTCCTCCAACATACCAGTCCCCACCCCAGGCCCTTTGCACGTGCCACTCCCTCTGCCTGGAATGCTCTTCCCATGGCAGCTCCCCCATCCTTCTGGTCTCAGTTCCACTGTCCCCTCCCCTCTCCAGGTGGCCCTCCCTGAGCCCCTGGGCCCAAGTTCCCTGTTTTCCTCAGCACGTCATCTGCTGTTTCTGAACACTCTACTCACTGGCTGGATTTTTCCTGGTAGTTTAGTGTCCACCCCCCCAGGGCGCTGTCTTGTTCCTGGCACACAGTAGGTGCTCAATAAGCACTTGTCGAATGACTGAGCAAAGGGGTGCTTGGGAATTGCTTGAGGACTTGGGGGCCCGGGGGAGGAGAAGGCAGGCTCCGGCGGGGTCCCAGGCCTCCTGTCCGGGTCTCCCTGGCCTGAGGAGGCCCTGCCCAGCCAGAGGGCCGCGTGGAGGCAGCGGGCGGGTGGCGAGGCCTCCTCCCTCTCCGCTGTTTTCTTCCTCTGGTAATTATGGGCTCAGACACTTCTCCGTGCTCCCAGAATAATAGCCGCCTGTTATCAGCGGCATCTCTGGGACCAGCTCACAAACAGTCATTAATCGCGTCTCACCGCCACCCTGCCCTCCTCCTGGTGGAAACTGAGGCTCAGAGAAGTGAGGCCACTTTCCCAGCACCACACAGCCCGCGTGGGAGGATGGCGGTTTGGCCTGGAACCCTCTGGGGTGGACCGGGGGTCCCTTCCCTGTCCCACGGGAGGGGAGGCCCCGGGCCTGCTGTGTCTGAGGGCCCTGCCCCCCATCCAGGCCCCCGTCCTCCTGGAAGCCCTGGGGGCCTCCCGAGGTGGCCTCTTAATCACTGCCGGTTAATTAAGGAGGCTCAGCCCTCCACGGGCTCACGCAGGCCTGCCCGGGAGAGGGCAGCGGGGCCAGGCTCTCCGAGGAGGCCACGGCCCCCAGCTGGGCCGGGTCCCCTCCAGCCTCTGGGGCCCAGCGGGGACCCAGGGGTCCCTGGAAGGGGGGCTGGGGCTGGGGCTGGGCTGGGGCATTCCGGGCCTCCTCCCGCTCTGGGCGCCGTGTGGGCGGTGCTGGCCCAGCGAGGCCCGGCGGCGGCGGCCAAGGCAGCGGAGGAGTCGAGACAGGTTCTGGGTGAGGTGGTTTCTGGGCCGGGCAGAACGTGGCGCCGCGCCAGGGCCCGCTCCCTGGGGCCCTGGGGTGGGCGGGGGACCCCCACCCGCCCCGTGCCCGGCCCTGTGCCCCGTGGATGAGGTGGGAGCAGAGGAAGGGAGGGAGGGGACCGTGGGGTGACCGAGGGAGGGGACCGTGGGGTGACAGGAGGGAGGCTCCCACCCCACCCTCCAGCTTCCCACCACAGACCTGTGGGAACCGGCCACCAGAGCAGCGGCCTCGGTCCTGGGGACCACTGACCCACGCCGGACGCAGACCCGCCCATGCCCGCACCCGAGGACACGAGGACCACCCGGGCCTGCAGCCCGCGCTGCAGAATGACCGTCGTGGCAGGGCGGCCCGACTTGCTGTGTGACCTGGGGCAGGTGGCTTTCCTCCTCTGAGTTCCCACCGCTCTGACGGGGGCCTGGAGGTGGTGGACGGAGTGGTGGCTGGTGGCTGCCGCAGACCCCCGTCCCCTGTCCCTGTGAAGTGCCCCTGCCTCAGGCGGACACCAGCCCGGCTTTCTGCAGGTCCCACGAGGAAAGCCTGCGGCCGCCCTGCTGGCCCTGGACTCGGCAGCGGGCACAGGAGGAACGTCCCAAGGCCAGGCTGCGGCCAGAACCCGGAGGCCCCGCTCAAGGACAGTCCTCTGTCCCCAGCCCCTGCCCCCGAGCCTGTGCCCACGTGCGCGAACTGCACACGCGGGGATCCCACCGTCTCCGTGGCGAGCAGTTCTCCACCGACACGCTCACGGGGGTGACCGCCATCGCCACCAGGACCCAGAACATTCCCACCCAGAAGGTCCCGGTCCCCTGGGTGGTCGTCCCCTCCTGGGCCCTGGCCCCCCAACACCCCCCCAGCCTTTTATTTTGAAAAACTTGAAACATTTTGAAAGTTCAAAGGCCATGAGCTGTGGTCACGTCCCTTCTGTCCCTTCCCGGAGTGTCCCGTGTGGCGCTGCCGCACGCGCCCTCGCCCGGCTCCCAGGCTGGTGGCGGTTGTGGGGATGCCGCGACACCCCTCCCCCACCCGCGAGCGTCCTGAGGTGGCCCCGCGGCTCCCACCCGGCGCCCTTCAAGGCCCTGCGCCGTCTTCTGTGCTTGTCTACTTCACTTTTATTTTCATTCACTTTTTCTGGTTCACGTCCAGCCAAGGGCCAGGCCTGTGTTGGGTGGCCAGCCTCTTCAGGGTCGTTTTTCTGGAATGTTCTCCCTGCATTCGCGTGACTACAGGGTGCCTTCTCCACGCCAACCCCAAGGTTCCCTGAACCAGGACCTGCTCGGGGTGCCCGGGGGACCCGAGACCCGGGGGGGCTGCTGGCTGGGACAGGGGGTGCCCAGGCTTCTTCCAGAGCATTGGGTAAAAAGGGGGGGACGGAGCCGGCCTCGCTGCCTCCACTTCCAGTCCTGAGGGAATTTCAAAGGAGGCAGGCGAAGTCTCTGCTCGCCCCTGGCCAGGGTCTCCAGCCCTGAGGCGGGGGCGAGGTCCCGCTCTGGCCCCTGGCTGTGAGGCCGGGGACCGCCCCTCTGGGCCTCAGTGTCCCCTTCTGTGAAGACAGCGCGGGCTCCTCCGGCTCCTGAGGTGGGGGCCAGGGAGGGGCCGTGGAGCCCTGGATGGCGGTGACTTCAGCGGCCTCCTCTCCGGCCCTGGATGCCCGTGAACAAGACTGGGTCCACCAGTTTGCTAAACTGGGTCAAGAATCATCACCAGCTGGGCGCGGTGGCACCCGCCTGTGACCCCAGCAGCTTGGGGAGGCTGAGGCAGGAGGATGGCGAGTTCAAAGCCAGCCTCAGCAAAGGGGAGGCGCTAAGCGACTCAGTGAGACCCTGTCCCTAAATAAAATGCAGAACAGGCCTGGGGGCGTGGCTCCGTGGTCGAGGGCCGCTGAGTTCCATCCCTGGGACCCGACCCCCAAAGAACTGAGCGCCAACGTTCCCCGCGTCCAAGGACACGGCACTTGTCCATCACGGAAAAGCCCGGCTTCCCCGAGTCTGTGCCCCCACAGGCCCGAGCCCCAGGGGCCTGCGGGCAGCGGCCTCCCCTGCTCCTGCCCACTGCTCCTGAGACGGCTCGCTGGGGAGCTCCCTGGAAGGGCTCTGGGGACACTGGCCCATTTTGACTCCTGGCAGGTGCCAGGAGACCGTGCCCAGGTCTCAGCCGTCACTCCCTGACCCGGGGCCAGGCGACCTCGTGGCACCGGGTGACATCCCCCTGGAGGGCCGTGGGTCCTCGTGGTGGAGACGGGCCACGATTCAACACTCAGTTCCCTCTCGATGGACGTTGAGGTGGCTCTCTGGCCTTTCGCCACCACAGATTGCAACAGAGAGCCTGCGCGAAGTCTGGTGTCATCGCAGCTCATGGGGGACATTCCTAGAAGTGGACTCGATGGGTCAGAAGTCATGTGTCTCTGAACGTCACCGGCCGTCTGTACTGGTCCCGTCCAGGGTTCCAGGCGCCCCGTCCCCTGCAGCCCAGGGCACCCCGCCCCTGCAGCCCAGGGCACCCCAGTCCCCTGCAGTCCAGGGCGCCCCAGTCCCCTGCAGCCAGGGCGCCCCCGTCCCTGCAGCCCAGGGCGCCCCGTCCCTGCAGCCCAGGGCGCCCCGTCCCCTGCAGCCCAGGGCACCCCAGTCCCCTGCAGCCCAGGGCGCCCCCATCCCCTGCAGCCCAGGGCGCCCCAGTCCCCTGCAGCCCAGGGCGCCCCATCCCCTGCAGCCCAGGGCGCCCCGTCCCCTGCAGCCCAGGGCACCCCCGTCCCCTGCAACCCAGGGCACCCCGTCCCCTGCAGCCCAGGGCGCCCCCGTCCCCTGCAGCCCAGGGCGCCCCAGTCCCCTGCAGTCCAGGGCGCCCCGTCCCCTGCAGTACCAGGGCGCCCCATCCCCTGCAGCCCAGGGCGCCCCCGTCCCCTGCAGCCCAGGGCGCCCCAGTCCCTGCAGTCCAGGGCGCCCCATCCCCTGCAGCCCAGGGCGCCCCCGTCCCCTGCAGCCCCAGGGCGCCCCAGTCCCCTGCAGCCCAGGGGCCCCCATCCCCTGCAGCCCAGGGCACCCCGTCCCCTGCAGCCCAGGGCGCCCCCGTCCCCTGCAGCCCAGGGCGCCCGTCCCCTGCAGCCCAGGGCGCCCCGTCCCCTGCAGCCCAGGGCGCCCCGTCCCCTGCAGTCCAGGGCGCCCGCAGTCCCATGCTGAGGTGGCTCTGGCTGGCCTGTCCTATAAAACAAGGCCACAATGCACATCTTTGTGCCACTGTCTGAGTTACAGGGACGGCAGTGTGTGGGGAATTCCCGGACCAGCAGGAAGCAGTGACAAGGGACACCTGAGCTCAGGGCAGCGGCCCTGGCCCGTGGGCATGGAGGGCGGCCAGAGGGGCTGTGGCTGCTGGGCCCTCCTGGCCCTGTGGCCACAGGCTCCCTGGAGGAGTAGCGGCCTCCCCAGCCCTGGCTATCCCCACCTGGAGTCTGTCGGACGCAGAGTCCTCCCGGGCCCTGTGACTCGGGGCCTGGCCTTTGAATGAGTCCCCAGGAACATGGACGAGAGCTTCTGTCCACCGAGCTCAGAGCCCCACAGCCTGAGGGCCAGGCCCGGCCGGTGGCCTCCCTGGGGGTCAGGAGCAAGGGCCACACACACGAAAGGCTGGGGGACCGCCCTGCACACAGTAGGCGCTACCTGAATACCTGACTGCCGCGGAGCTGCGTGTTGGGGGCGGGGTCCGGCTCTGCCTGTTCTCCACCTCTCCGCGTCCGCTCGTCCCTCGGCTCTTCCCAGCGTCTGTCCGTTCTTGGTCGCTTTCCACTGTCTCGTGTCCCTCTCTGGCACTGTCTGTGTCCCCACAAGGACCCGGAGCGCCGTGAGCTCTGTGAGCACCTAAGCACCTGGGAAGCGAGCTGCCCGCCAGCGGCCGACCGCGAGCCAGTGATGACGTGGAGGAAGACACCCATAACGGGACCCCGAGGGCCACCCAGGCTCGTGTTCTCAGGGGACGGGGCCTGCAGCCTGTTTGCGGGTGGCACTGTCCTGGCCAGTGTTGTCCCTGTAACCAGGGTGGCCTTGGACAGGGACAGCACGCGTGATTAGGAGCCAGGCCCGGCCCCACGCGGTCACTGCCTACCTCCTCTGATGGGCCTTGAGGTGTGGCCCCTGGTGGCACCGTCACAGGCCTGAGTCCTCCAGCCACTGACACAGCACCCAACAGGACAGAGTGCCCGCCTCGCGCGGGTGCCGTGCGCGCTGATACAGAAGGGCAGAGCACATTTGCAGAGTGGCTCTCAGCGGCGCTGAGTTCTGGGAATAGAGTGGAACACGTTCTGTGCTCGGGAGACACGGAGTGGGGCTCCTTCACCCTGGGCTGACGGTGGGGTCTGAGAGGGCTGCTTCTGACTCCGTACAGAGACCCGAATGATCAGAAGGGCCTTCTGGGCAGGGGGAACAGCAAGTGCAAAGGCCCTGGGGCAGGAACATGGGCCAGCCATGACGGGAAGCTGTCACAGGAGGTGAAAGGAAAAGACCCTGGGAGCGAGACAGTCTGTGCTGAGTGTCCCAGCAGGTCATTTGCCCTCTCTGAGTCTTAGTTTCAAAATCCCTGTGTAAATGGGAAGCTATGGGACCCATCCCCTCGGGATGGGTGGGGCTTAATCTACCAGAATTTCTATGCTGAAGGGGCTCAGGGTCGGCTGGCGGTGGGGGGATCTGTCATAAAGCGGTGGCCCAGCAGTGACACTCTTGGTACTTGGGGTTTTGGGGTGGCTTTGGGGTGATGATGGGGGCTGAACGTCGAGGCTGGAGTCCGACCTCAGGAGTTAACCGCCTGCAGCGCTTGGCGAGGGCTGGGCCGGGAGCAGGTCGGCAGGAACCGGCGGCATTCCAGGTGGGAGGCGGGCGGGACGGGAACGCTCAAGGCGTGTAGGAAGGGGGACCCGCCTGGCTGGTGGGGACAGGGAGGGAAGAGGCCGGGAAAGACAGGCTGAGGCCAGGGGAGGGCGGGCTGGCGGGGGGCAGCGGGAGCCTGGAGCTCTGGGGCGGCCGCGGGAGAGGACTCAGACACGCGAGGGACATCAAAACAGGCCACCCAAAACAGGCCACCTCGGCCAGGAAGGGAGCGCGGGGGAGTGGCCCCCTTCCCTGCCCAGCTGGGTCTCCCAGACGTCGAGCCTGGGCTGGCCGTGCGCCCGTCCCACGAGCCAAAAACACCAAGTGACTTTGGTGGCGGCGACTCAGCGGCCTTGCTCCTGCCCGTCGGCTCCGCGGAGGTCTAAACCCCACGCGGCAAAATGCGCGGACATCCATGGTGCCTCTTGGTGGCCCTGATGTCACCCACAGGTCAGGGTACAGAGCAGAGGCCCGCGGAGGCGTCTCCCCTCAGCTGTGCAGGGTCGGGGACTGGACCGCGGGCGTCCTCTGTGGCCACGCAGCCGTTTCTGGGTCGCCCCCGCCTGCTGCCCCTGCCCTGGGGTGCGGCCCTGGTTTTTCCTGGGCCTCGTGGGGGACACGCGTGCTCTATGGCCGTCTCCTGCAGTGGCCGGGCCCCATCTCTGCACTTCTGGACACACGCCCCAGGACCTGGGGTGGAGCCTGGCTTGGGTGGGTCCTCAGGGTGACCTTGGGCTCTGCCTCTGTGACGGGCTTCGTCCACTCTGGAGACGCACCCCCTGCGGGCAGCTGGGGCCCCTGCTCCTCCTCTGCTGGCCTCTGGCCACCACAGGCTGCGGGGCTCTGCCGAGCTCCTGAGTCCTCCTCTTGCGGTCCCTGAGGGGGCGTCTTGGAGAGGCCAGCAGGACTGAGGAGCCGAGGGGTCTGTCCACGTGTGACATGGGGACCAGGAGCTGTGGCACCGAGGGCCGAGGGCCTCCTGGGCAGCCCGGCTGTGGGAGGGAGAAGGGAAACCAGACCAGGCCCCGGGGCCAGAAGCCCGTGTTGGGGCACCCGTCCCCACTCCGGCTGAGTGACGTGGGCCGTGGGACTGCTATTCGGAGCCTCATCTGCAACTTGGGGACATTTAACTTTCTGGCAAAGTGACTGAGGCTGGGGTCCCCAGAGGCCTCGTGCGCCTGGTCAGGCTCCCAGTCCACCTCTGGCTGGTGGCCTCGGGCAAGTCACCTTGTGAGCCTCATCCCCTCAGGTGCCTGCTGGGGTCCCGCTGCCCAGTCAGAGCGGAGCTTCCGCCCGTCGAGTGCCCCTTCGGCCCCCACTCTCTGGGGCCACGGGCTGCTCCTCGGGGCTCTGGGCTCCGTCCCTCCCGCGAGGGCGGGTGGGGGAAGGGACAGTAGGGCTTTGCCTCCATCTTCACCTGTGGCCCCCCCAGAACAGATCCGGGTCCCCAGCGACCACACAGGGCTGCAGCCGGGCTGGGGGCAGCCGGGGGAGCCCTGGACGCTTGGTCTTCCGGAACGTGGCGTCGTGGAAGTGCCCACTGACCGGGCGGCCCCTGCAGGGCACCTGACCTGGCGGAGGGGAGGCCCTCCAGAGCCCGCCGGGTGGGGCCCTGTGAGGGGTGACGTTTTCCTAGCCATGTGGTGGCTGGCGCACATTTGGGGGGTCCTCCCAGAAATAGGGGCTTTGGCTGAGCCCCTGAGGAGAAAACAGAGGTTGGGCAGCTGAGAAGACTCTGGCTCCGCTCTGCCCGAGAGCACAGGTTCGGCCTGCGGGATGCCTGAGTCCCCTGCTTGGTGGGGACACTCAGGCCACACAGGAAGGAGCCTGGCATCCCAGGTCCCAGCCTGCCTCTGACAGCCATGTGCTGTGTGGCCCGGGGTCACTGTGCGTGCTTCTCTGTGCGTGGCCTCCCCTGTGCTGGGAGCCTCAGGGAGGCCTTGCTCCCTCGCCTGCCCGTTCCTGCCCGGTTCCCGGCCCCCGGGGACCCCCTGGCCCGGCCCCCTGCCCTCGTGGAGGCCGGCCAGGGCTCGGGGCCAGGGCTGCGCACCTTGACAACCCGCCCACGCCGGGTACAAAGGCCCATTGTCTGGCCACGTTGGCGGGACGCGGGCGGAGCTGTGCCTTTCACCCAACCCCTTGCGGTCGGTGGCGGGGACTGAGGAGCATTCACAGAGGCCCCGCCCCTCTGGGCACCTGGCCAGGCCACCTCCCGGCAGGGGCCCTCGCCAGGCGGCCGCTCCCACCCTGGCCGGGCCTCAGTTTCCCCAGCTGAGAGCGGAAGGCAGAGGACAGCGGGGGGGCCGGGAGGGCGGGGACGGCTCCCTGCCACCAGCCGCGGGTCGGGGCGCAGCCCTCTGGCTCCGGAGGCGCCTGCTCAGCCCGGCCTCAGCCTCCCCCGTGGAAGGGGTCCGGACTCCGTGACCCTCCGGGGTCGTCTGCTCGTCACTCACTGGGAACGCGCCCCGGTGCCCGTGTGCGCAGGGCCACCTCGGGGCCATCAGGGCCTGTGAAGGGCTGAGCGAGAGGCTCCTGCTTCCAGACACACTGCGAGATGGGGACAGCGTGGCCCGGCTCGGGCCCTTCTGAGCCCAGGGCCGATGGCAAGGCCCAGCCGCGCGCCCGCGGAGCCCGCCCTGACCGTGTGCCGGCCGCCCGTCCAGGCGCTGTGGCCAGCACCAGGGACGCACTCATGGGCCCGACAGCGTCTGCCCTCGAGGAGCTGACCTGGCCGGGACCCAGACTCGGAGCCTGCGGATGGCGAGGAGGACCTTCCCCCGCCAGGGCCGGTGGCTGGGTCCCCCTGGACGTCCGCCTGGGCCAAGCTGGGAGAGCAGGGACCCCTGGGCATCCCTGGGGGGCGTCCCTCGGGCTCTGGTGTTGGTGACCCTGCACCTGGCTGGGCGCCCACCATGAGAACACAGGGCTGCTGCTGAACCCATTCTGTTCATGGCCACTGCAGGTGGCTCTCCCAGGTGACCTCAGAGCACCCCAAGACCACCCCGCTAGGGACCAGGGCCCCCTGTGTAGATGGGGGTCAAGGCCCAAGCTAGCTGCCCTCTCAGCTGGCCAAAGGCAGAGGCGGGACTTGCACCTGGCTGCCGGCTCCAGGGCCTCGGTCCCCTCCTCTCTGCCGGGGGACAGTGAGAGGCTTCCTGCTGCCCGGGTGTGAGGCTGGGAAAGGACGGTGTGCTGGTGGCCTGCCAGCTGCCACCTGGGTTGGCCCCTCTGCCTGGCCCTGAGTCACAGCCCTGTGCCCTGGTAAGCTGGCTGTGCCCGGGGCTGCACGGGGCCTGAGTCACGGCCGCGCACACCCCTCCCCGGCCCGCCTCCTGCCCGGGCCCAGGGACAGGTGGGCCTCAGAGCAGGCCCACTCTCGGGCCAGCAGAGGGCTGTGCGTGGCCCTGGATGGACATGCCCTGTCCTCCCAGTGAGCCCGAGCCTCCCTCTGCGCCCCCCGGGAGGGGCCGGCTGTGGGGAGCACCCTTGGCGGGCGGGCAGCCTTTCGGTGCTGCTGGGTGCTCCTGTGTCAGCGGGGCCTGGCGCAGCGGCAGGTGGCCTCAGGGTCCTGGCCTGGCCCCGGGCCGTTCTGAAACCTGTGAACAAGCTGCAAACATTGACAAGGAAAAGCGGGTCTGGGGTGAGGCCTGCTGCCGCCCTCCCCGGGGGCTGCCTCTGTCCCCGACCGAGGTCCCCAGAGCTCCCTTCCACACAGGAACAGCGGTGTCCGTCCTCCCTCCCGCCCTCCTCCCTCCCCTTCAGTGGCGGCCAGTGTCCCCACCTGCCTCTTTTCCACTCAGGCCAGTGCCCCAGAGCCGCCCACCCGCCTGGCCCCGCCGCCTGGCCTTCGCATCCACCCAGTCGGCGTGGACCCTCCAGACGGAGCTGGGCACCCGGGGGCGGGGGAAGCTACTTCAGTGTCCATTTGCTGAGCACCTACTGTGTGCGGGCACCGTGCCGAGTGCTTTCCAGCCCCCCACTGGGTCCAGCCTCCCGCGCGTTCAGGCAGGGACCATGGGGTCCGGATGGTGCCGGGACCACGCGGAGCTCAAGTGTTGGAGCCTGGACCCCAACCCTGGGCCTCCCGGCCACTCTGATACTCCACAGGACAGGAGGGACAGCTGGGAGGTCCAGCCCGCTAGACTTGACCCTTTCGACCTCACTCAGCTGCCCCGCCCAGAGGCCTTCAGCGGTGCCCCGTCTCCCTTCCAGAACCTTCCTGTGATGGTCCTCCACCCATGTCCTTTCTCTGGTCTCTCTGAGGTGCTGGGCAGCCCCAGGCCTTGCTGGGTCCGGCTGGGCCCCTGGTGGCTGCCAGGCTCTCTCCCTTCTAGGAAGGGGACGCAGGTGGCATCATGGATCCTGGGACTTGGGGGGACTGACACCCTGGCCCGCCCACTGGTGGCTTCTGAATGTGCCTGAGACCAGTCTTGGTCCCTTGAGGTCTTGAAGCTCATTCCGCGGCCGAGCCCTCTCTGGCTGGCCCTTTGTCCCGGCCCTCTGGGTCCCCGGAGGCAGCGTGTGGCAGACCCTGGCCTGCGAGGAGAACTGGTGGCCCTGCTGGGTCTGGGTGGGGCTCTCAAACCCGACCGACTCTTCAGTGTGCAGGCGAGAAACGAGGTTCAGAGAGGTGAAGTGATTGTCCGAGGACACACAGCAAGTGAAGATCAGGGCCAGGACCTGAACACTGACCCCGTATCTGACTCACCACCACCCACACTCCTGCCCCCACCCGAGGTTTCCCACCAGTGGCCCCTCTCCCTCGCTCCCCCTGGACTTCAAGGGGGCCTGTAGGTGGCCCTGTCCTCCCCAGCGGCATCCAGACAGGCCAAGGTCCCTCCTGCCTCCCCAGGGGAGAGAGAATAATAGCTGGTTCAGATGTCGGCTGCTGTGCGCCTGGGAGACTGGTTGAGCAGGTCTGGGGGAGGGCGGAGAGGGACTCACTGCCAGCAGCCGCCCCCCGCAGGCCTGGGACGATCTGCTGTGTCTCGGGGTGTGGGGCCGGGTGCGGATCCCGGGACCCAGCCCAGGGGTGGGGGCAGCGTCCCGAGGCCTGCTGGGTGCACAGTGGCCCACCCTGGCCCCCCGCCTGCCGTCAGCCTGGGAGGACCGACCTGCCAGGTCAGGGGTGGCCCTGGGCCTTCAGGAAGGGCCTCTGCAGGGCTGGGGTCTGGTCCTCAGAACCCGCGGGGGTTGCTGGCCCTGCTCTGACCTCGTTGACCGTGGGGTTATGCAGGCTGGGGGACAGGTCAGGACGTGACCCCGGAGTTCTGAGTGTGGGTGGGCAGCTGCACTGTCCTCCAGGTTTCCTGCCTTGCTGGGGCCCGGATGGTTCTAGAAAGGCCCTGAGCTCTCCCCGGCCCGACACGGCCTGCGGCCTGCCTCGGTTTCCTGGTCTGTGGGAAGGGGACCAGAGACCGTCCCTCTAGGTCAGAGGCCGCGAGGGAGGGGTGGGTGGGAAGCGTGGAGTCTGAGCTGCTGCCCCCGCCTCCCTTCCAGAACCTTCCTGTGATTGTCCTCCACCAACGTCCTTTCTCGGGCGCCCCTGCCAGCCTGGAGGTGGCCAGCAGGGCCGACCCCCTTGTTGGGCTTTGGGGATTCACCTGGCCACGTCTGGGAGGGACCAGTTCACACCTGGCCACCTCTGCGAGGGACCAGTTCACACCTGGCCAGGGACAGATCCTGGAAGGTGGAGTTTGGGGCGATGGAAAGCGGGGTCCCGGGAGCCTAAAGCACCTCTGGGCCTGGCGCTAACCGCCACTCATGGCCAAGGCCCCCGGCGGGCCACGGGCCCCAAGACAGTGCAACGTGGGGACCCGCGGTGTCCTGGCGGCCGGCCCCCACGGGCTGATAAGCCTCGGCCTGGAGGAGGAGGCGGCCCTAATTACAGCCTTGGTGGTGGCGGGCGGGGAGTCAGGTGGTGGGGGTGACTCAGAGGACTGCTCCCCAGTGCGGGGGCGGGGGCTGCCCGTCCCTTGCCCGACTGGCCTGGGCCTCCCGGAGCATCACAGCCGGTGTCACCCGGGCGCTCGTCCCAGGCCTCTGTGCCACTCGACACCTGCGGGGCTTGGCACTGCCGGGCCTGGGCCTGGCTGGGTTTCCCTGTCTTGGTCCCGGGGTCTGCTCCTGGGGATCAGGACGCAGAGGCCCGCAGGGCGGGACCCAAGGCCTGACCCAGAGCCACCCACCCGGGCCCTGGGCGTGAGCCCTGGTGTTGGGCCGGGAACAGAAGATGGCGCAGCCACACCCCTCAGTGTGTGGGGACCCCAGAACCTGGGGACGGGGTTCCCAGCCAGGGGTCCAGGTCCCAGGACAGCGGGGTCTGTGGGTCTGCGTCACGGGTCTGTCACAGTCGCTTCCAGAGACGTCACAGCTGCATGGAGCCAGGACTTTTGTTCTTTTAGAGAAAATCTCAGGGGCTGCACTTTTAGGGACAAGTGTCCTCGGTGCCTGCAGCTTGCTCCCACGTGGCCAGGGCCGCCAAGGTGCACCCGAGCAGGGTGCCCGGGGGCGTCCGCGGCTCTTCTGCTGTGGTTCCACGGGTGGGAAATTGTGGAGTGAGATGTCGGAGAAGGGACCCGGGGGCTCAGCCACGTTCGCAGCCAGGCGCCTGGTGGCCTGTGACCTCGAGTCCTTCTAGGGCTCTGCCCCCGAGTCCTCTGGGTCCACTCACTTGGTTTTCACGCACCCGCCTGTGGGCTGGGGAGCGGGAAGCCATCCTGGGCTTTGCTGGTGACCACTCGGCTCACGGGCATCGCCAGGGCTGTCCCTCGAGGTGGGCGCTGTCCCTGCTCATTTTACAGAGGAGGACACTGAGGCCCAGGGACGGGGGCAGCATGTGTGCCAGGCTCTGGGGTTGTCCCTGTCCTGGGGGAGCTGGGCAGGGGACAGGAGCAAACCAGGCCCCTCTCGGGTGTGAGGAAGAGGCTGAGCCCGCTTCGCTGGGAGGTGGGCGCGGGGCTCTTGGCCGGGGGCACCAGGAGTCCCTCCGGGAGGTGGCGTCTGGTGACCTGGAGAGAAAGGAGGGGTTGGGACAGAGAGCCTGCCTGTCGCTTGCCCGGGCTGTGCCCAAGAACCTTCCCCTGCTGCCCTCTGCCAAACTCCCACCCACGGCCCAGGCCCGGCGGGGCAGGCGCCTCCTCAGCTGTGGGAGGAGGACAGGGGGCTCCCGGCCTCCCCGCCTCCCTCCTCCCTGTCCCGAGCAGAAGACCTCAAATCAGCAGCGACCTCTGAGCCAGGCACGGCGCCGGGTCTGGCCCAACCCTGATGGGAAAGCGGGAGGCCCAGGGAGGCCAGGAAGCTTGCTGAGGACACAGAGCCAGCGGGACCACAGGTGGCCTCTGGTTACCAGGCTCCTCCCGCCGAGGGTCTCCGAGGGCCGGCAAAGGGGCACTGGTGTCAGCTCTGGGCCAGCATCGCCCAGCCCTGGGCCTGGGCGGCTTGGGGCTTGTGGAAGGAAGTGGGAGGGAGGCCAGGGCCTGGGACAACTCCATCAGGGACGGGGACACGCTCACGGGCCTGAGGCTCCCACCTCTGCCTCCGCCAGCTCCCTGGGGTGGGAGAGCCTCGGGGCCGGGGACCAGCGCCCAGGAGTCCTAGTGTCCAGGAGCATAGGCGCAGAGGTGGCAGGACGTGGGGATGACGGGACTCCGGAGGGCACAGCTTGGCGGGCACAGGGCCACGCTCACACTGCTGTGGCACAGTGACACAGTGACAGTGACACAGCACCCAGCCTGCTGCTGGGCCTGAGTGGACTCTGCGCCTCTCTGGGCCTCAGTCTCCAGATCTGAAAAACGGGGGCAGAGGTCGAAGGTGAGGGAGGCTCAGGGCCTGGCTTGGCGTCCCTGTCCTCCCTCTGCCTGGGCCCGGGGACCTCCCCAGGGTGTGAGGAGCACTGGGCCCAGGGCTTCCCTGTGTCCACCTGAGCAGTGGCGGCCCACTTGGGCCCAGGAGCCCCGGCCACCCACCCTGCCCGGGTCCAGACTGCCCGCTCCCCACGCTGGTCCTTGGCCCAACTGGCACGAGGCCAGGCTGCCCGCAGGCTGGGCTGCCAGGCCAGCCCCAGGGCTCCGCCAGGCGGTGGCCCAGGGAGGTGCCCGGGAGGTTCTGTGTTCACCGGGGGTGCGTGTGAGCAGGGTGGGGGGCTCCGCTCCCAGCCGCCTCGCCCCCTGGGGAGAGAAGTGGGTGGTCGGGAGGAGGTCACTGGGGTCCCGGGACTGGGCTCACAAAGCCTGACCCCAGGCACAGCCGCCAGCGCATAGTAGGTGCTCAATGAATGCCAGTTGTCCGGCTGTGGTCGGGGCCACTGCTGGGGACTCCTGTGGCTCTAGGCATCCACTCGCCCCCTCCCTACCCGCTTGCGGGGCTCGCGGCCCAGGCAGAGGTCGGGTCTTGTCAGTCAACGCAGACCACCCCCTGCCCTCGCGGAATGGCGGTCCAGTGGGGAGGCCCAGCTTGACCAAGGACTGTGTGGCTGGCGGGGGTGAGTCGGAGGAGACAGGGTGCCTTCAGTGGGCGCAGTGTGCCCCGAAGAGGGGGTTGGTGTGTCCCTCCACAGGCCAGGGTCTGGGGTAGCAAGGACTGGGGTTCAGACAGAAGGGGGTGCCACCATGGCCCAGAGGGAGGGGTCGGGAGAGGGGAGAGCCCTTCGGGAGGAGAGCCAGGGTCATTGGGGTGATCATCATAAGCAAAGGCCAAGGTCAGGAGTGACCACTACACACCGAGTGCAAGTTCACCGAGCTTCACGGCAGCCCGAGCCTGGGCACTTTGGCTCCGGGACCAGAGAGAGGCACCTGCCTGGCCTGCTGGAGGCTGCCTCCCCCTCCCCCTCCCCCTCCCCCTCCTCCTGTCCCCCCTCCTCCTCCTCCCCCTCCCCCTCCTCCTCTCCTTCCTCCTCCCTCTCCTCTCTCCTCCTCCCCCCTCCCCCTCCCCCTCCTCCTCCTCTCCCTCCTCCTCCCCTCCCCTCCCCCCCCTCCCCCTCCTCCTCCTCTCCCTCCTCCTCCCCCTCCTCCCCCTCCTCCTCCCCATCCTCCTCCTCCTCCCCTCCCAGCCCCCCTCCTCCTCCCCCTTTTCTTTTTTTTGGGGGAGGTGCTGGGGGCTGAGCCGGGGGCACTGAACCCAGGGAGCTACATCTGATTGGACTGTACTTTTCCACTTGATTCAGTTTAGGTTTTGGGGCAGGGTCTCTCAGTGCCCAGGCTGGCCTCAATCTGCGACCCCCAGCAGCCTTCTTATGGGAAGGCACAGACGGTGGCCTCCGCCACCTGTCAGGCGAGAATCCAGTGTCCCATGTGCGTCGCGAGCGCGGCCGTGGCTGACGCCGGTGCTTGTTGGGGCAGTGAGGTGGGTGGCCTGTGGCAGCCCGACCCCGACCCCGTGGCCCTGGGGCAGGTTGCCCAACCCCTGACCGCCCAGATGAGGAACCTGAGGTCCAGACGAGAGGAAGTGGGGGCAAAGGTGGCGGCCTGAGTCAGAGGCGGGCAGGACTTGAACCCAGGCCCCGACTGCTGACCCAGACTTTCTGAGAATGGGTGTCCCCGACCCCCTCGCTCCTTCCTCCCAGACAGCGTCTGCGTCCTCCGCGGGGACCCGGGTGGGGGCCGAGGCTCGGGTCCCCTCCTGACTCGGCGGCAGGCTCCGAGGCGCCGTTGGCATGGTGACCCAGGTCACCCGGCTGCTCCTCAGACAGGACACCTGACCTGGGGATGGTCAGGGACGTGGCTCCAGGAGAGAGCTGGTGACAACGGAGGGAAGGACAGCCCCTGACCCCGGTCTAGTGACGTGTCCTGGGGCGTTGGCCGCAGGGCAGTGAACCCCAGCCGCGGACCCAATCCCACCTCAGAGGGTCTCCAGGAAGGCCACTGCCGGCCAGCTGAGTGGGGCAGCCCCGGGGCTGGGGGCCTCAGGTGGGACGCTGACCCCAGGGTCCAGGGCGGAAGGTGGGCAGGAGCCGTGAGCGGGGACGAGGCGCGACGGTGGCTTCCCCTGCTGGTGCCTGGCCGGGAGCAGGGCCTGGGACAGTCGGGAACCCGTGTCCCCGTTCCTTGGGTTTCCCTAGTTCTCAGTGTGGCCCTTTTCTGTCCCCGGGGCCCCATCCAGGGTGCAGGTCACATTGAGCCGTCCTGTCCCTCCAGGTTGGTCATCTGTGACAGCGTGGGGGCATGGCCAGGACTTCGGGGACGCCCCTCCTGGGGTTGTCTGGGGTTCCACGTGATCACGCGGTGGGGGGGTGAGGGTGTGGGCAGGAAGGACACGAGGGACAAGTGCCACCTGAGTCTCATGCACTGAGGGCACCTGCTGCCAGCAGCCTGTGACTGTGGAGGTGGGCCTGGGTGCTGGCCCCGGTGGCTCCTGTCTGCGGTCCCCTTGGAGCTGCCATCTCTCCTGTCCCCTTTGGGGTCGTGCTCTCTGGAGAGAAAGGGGGGGCACCCTGGAGGGCGGCGGCTGCCGGGTGAGGGGTCCCGACTGGAGGCTGCGATCCGGCGCCGCTGTCTGTCTGGACCCGGGCTGCGCACACGGGGCAGGGCTCCGCCGGGGACTCTCGCCCCAGGGCCACTTCCCTGCTCCCACACCCTGCCGTGGCCCTAGGGGGCTCTTCCAGTGGACTCCTGCGTCCCTCACGGTCCCGTGGGTGCAGCCGTCTGGACTTTCTGGCACTGCAAGTGGCCCAGGGTCCCCCCGCGCACGTCCTGCCACAGTCTGGGCCACCACTTCTCCCAGGAGCCAGGGCCCCTGACTGGAGAGGTGCTAGGATCCAAGCTCGGGTGCCCGGGGTGCCCGGGGTGCTCAGGGTGCTCGGGGTGCTCGGGGTGCTCGGGGTGCCCGGGGTGCCCGGGGTGCCGGGCTGCCATCCCTTTCAGGCCCTGCCCCCTGACGGAGCCCCGGGTGGGTCTGGGTCTCCATTTAGCCAAATGCTAGTTGGCAGCTGGGTCCTCTCTGGAGGCCCTCCTCAGTCACAATGGGATTTGAAATGGCCGCGTGTCACTTAGCAGATACCTTAATCATCTCCACCACTACCTGGGGATGGCCACGTGCCACCTACTATTTGGTCACGTGTCTCCTTTAAGGCCGAAGGACAGCCCTGCCTGCAGCACCGTCCCCTCAGCCCCCTGGGCAGGCACAGAGAACGGAAGTGTCCTTCCCAGGTGGCCCCCGGGAGGCGGGAGGCGGTGGAGTGGATTCTAACCCGGCTCCCTGGGTGGCGAGCCGCGGGGCCTTGAGTTAGATACACTCATTGGACGGAGCTGCCCGTGTCCAGCGGCCCCTGGCCTTGAGCGCCGGTCTCACAGCGGAGCTGGGTGCTGCGGGTTCCTGGGGCCCACGGTGTCTGCTGGACGGGAGGGCGCAGCCCTGTGCTGGGACATCTCCAGCCACTGTGGCCCTTCTGGGCACCTCCAGGCCCAGCTGCTGGGAAGCCCCCGAAGAGACAGGAGGGTGGGGTGGGGGGAGGGGGAGGGGGAGGGATGGGGTGGGGAGGGGTGGGGGAGGGGGGGGATCTGGTCAGACCTGCTGGGCCTCTTCTTCTTGGACAAGCATCTTGACCCCCAGCATGGCCTGAGGGCGACCCAACCCCAGACCTTCCTGTTTCTTCTCACCCAGGGCCTCTCCCTCAGGCGGAGATCCAGCCTCCATGCCTCCTCCATGCCTCCTCCATCACCTCCCTGCCGGCCCACCTGAGGCCGTCCCAAGTCTAGTCCGAGGCTCCGGTCCTCAGAGGCTCCTTCTTTGTCCTGGGGGTTTCTGAAACGCTTCGCTAATGGCCCACGCTGACCTAGGCCAGGCCCGGGGGCGCCCGCCTGCCACCCACCCACCAGGGGCTGAGGCAGGGGGACCTCCCATTCAAGGCCAGCCTCAGCAACGCAGCGAGGCCCTGTCTCTGCGCAGACACCAGGGGCTGGGCTGCGGTCAGTGGAGGAGCGCCCTGGGCTCAATCCCCAGGTCAAAAACCAAAGATTCCACACAAACGCGTGGACCCCCAGCTCCTCTCAGCAGCCCAGCAGCCCCGGCTCCGTGTCCACACTCCCGCGGGCCGCCTCAGCCGGGGCCACCGCAGGTGCCACACGAGTGCCCAGACGCCTCAGCGTGGAGGCTCGGGGGCACTGGCCCGACGGGCCCTTCTTGACCGTGGGACCTGGGGCGGCCTCGGGCTCAGTTTCCTCATCTGGAAAATGTGCTCACAATAAGGCCCCGTCCAGGAGGCCGTGGGAGGCCAGGGAGCCACCGCCCGGGGTCCAGGCCAGGCCGACCTGGGAGCTGGACCGGCCATGTTTCCTTTCCTCCTGGCCCTCCTGTGTCTGCACTGGGATTTCCTTGCAGCCCTGTCCCTTCCTGCTATGTCCGTCTGTCCGTCCAACCATCCACCCGCTGGTCCACAGAGGCCCGTGTGTCGCCACCCTCCTCTCCTGGCTGGGCTGGGAGAGGCCGTTGTCTGTCCACGTGTCCACTGACTGCAGCAAATGTTCGCTGCGCACCTACTGTGTGGCAGGAACTTCCAGAACATTCGGAATCCGGCAGTGAACAAAAGAGACAGAAACTCCTGTCACCGGGCGCTGACGCGCTGACGTGTCGGTGACGCATGAATCAACTGAAGGCTCTGTGGGAGAGGCCATGAGGGACGGAGGCACGCGGCTGCGCCTCTGTGGTAAGAACATTCCGCGAAGGGGAAACAAGTGCAAAGGCCCTGGGGCAGGCAGGGGCCTGGATGGTCTGGGGACAGTGAGCAGCCGTGTGACCCAGGGGGCGGGTTCCATGATTCCGTGGTGTTAGGATTCCTCTCCTCCCCGTCTCTTGCTCTTTTTGTTTGTTTCACACTGAGTCTCTCAGTTTTGTAATCCAGATGCACAATGACGATTCATGAAAACAGGAATCTGTCTGGAAGCCCCTGGCCTGCTGGGCACGGGGCAGGGCCTGCCGTTGCTGCGCGGCGTCCCTCGCGCCTGGCCGGATGAATCACGGCCACCAGCCTTTCCTAAGAGGCCATGGCCCGTCCTCCCAGGAGCCCTTCCCTGCCCGCATTCTGGGAGTTTCTGGAAGGTGACTGTGTGGGGTGGGGGTGGGGGGTGGCTCCCTCCTCCCGCCCCTTCTCCAGGGGAGGGGCGCCAAGCCCAGGGCACTTGGGGGGCGCCCAGGGAGGCACTGGCAGGCGGGGAGTGGGTCGACTCTTGGCATCAGAAAGGGGGGACCCTGGATGGCCTGCAGTGGGCCTCAGGCACAGGGCTGGGTCCCCCAGGTGTCCTGGCTTGTCCTCGGGTCTCAGGACTCGGGACCTGCCTTCCCGCCCCTCCTGCCCGGGCCTTGCAGGACCCTCCTGGCTGGCTCCCTGCACCCCCTGGGCCCGTCCCTCCCCACGCTGCCGCAGAGGGTGGCCGAGCCAGGTCACAGGGTCCCACTGCCCCCCGGCTCTCTCTGAGGCACCGGTGGGTCCCGAGCGTCCTGCAGGATTGGCCCCCGGCCTCCGGAAGCCCCGTCCCCTCACCCCAGCTCCAGCCTCCCCCACCTCCTGCCCTGCTGGCCCCCGTCCTGCCCCAGCCGCTGGCCCCGGGGTCCGGTGGCCCAGGAGCCTGGCTGCCCGCCCTCCAGGAGCCCGGCCCCTCTGCACCCTCCAGCCCCCGCCCACACCCGCGGGTCCCTCAGAGCGTCAGCCCTGAGTGTGGGCTGGGTCTGGGGCACCCGTGGGCCCGGTGCCTGAACAGTGTTCGTGTCAGTATGCAGTAGGCGCTCAGTCTGCTTGGAGAGCGAGGGGGCATGGCATGCTGGACTTTGAAGGGCTCCACCTTCCAGTGTGGAGGGCGCGGGGCTGGGGGCCGCGGGGCCCAGGGTGGCCCCGGCTCCACCTGTGTGTCCGGCCTTGGCCCCTGTCCCGTCCCTCCCCGCCCGTGCCCCCGCCCCCGCCCAGTTGGGTCTCCGCGTCTCCTCTCTCGTCTCTGTGCGCCACCGTCTGGTCTCTGGCGCTGCCCTCGGGGGACACCGGGCCCAGCCTGCGGCGGTGGCTCCTCTTCTCTCGCTGCTGCAGGCCGCAGGTGGCCAGGCCCGCGAGGAGCGCCTCCTGCCTTCTTCCAAGGTGGACGACGGCCAGCCTGCGCTCTCCGCAGCCCTCTCCCTGTCTCTCCAGGACAGTGGCCACGTCGGGGGCCCCTTGACGTCCATCCCAAGCTGCTGGTTACCTCACGGCCTGGGGCCGAGCGCAGAGCGGTGGGTGGGGGGACCTCGGAGCCCCTCCAGGCCCAGAAGCCGGAGGCCTGCAGGGGTGGGCCCCGTGTGCCCTGGGCGGCGTGTCCCTGGCTTGGTCACAGCCCCAGTGTGCCCAGGCCTGGCACAGGGTGGCCCTTCTCCCACAAACTGGGACTCGACAGGCTGCCCCCACCCGGGCCTTCGCAGGGGCTGTCCCCCCCGACACCCCTCCGTGTCCGGGCTTCCCTCCTCCAGCCCCTGGAAGCCCTGCGGGAGGGGTCCCGGCCACCGTCAGTCCCTTTCTGCTCTGGAGGTGACGGTCCCCACTTCCTTTCGCTGCTGATGCACGGGGCCCCAGCCCAGGCCCAGGCCTGTCATCAGCCGCGTCCACTTCCCTCCTGGCCCTTCTCCGGGCGCAGGGGCTGGCCTCCCCCAGGAGGGGCTGAGTTTGGGGTGTCTGGGTGAGGCCCTCCCAGCCCCCACCCAGCTGTTCAGCATCAGGCTGCCCCGGGCTTTCCGGGCTGAGCCCCCGTGAGCTGCCCCGTCCACCCTAGACAAGCTGGACGATCAAAGGCCACTTTCCAAGCCCTCAGCCGGGCTCCAGCCTGCCCTGCTCCAGACCCTTCCATGGCTCCCTGCTACTCTCAGGTGCAGCCCGGTGCCTCCGCGGTGAGCTGCCCACGGCCTGGCCCGGCCTCTTCCCTTCCCGCCTCAGCAGCACCAGCTCCCGGTGGCTCCCTGCCCCCTGGCCTCTGCCCAGCTGTCCCTGCACTCGGACACTGTCCCCCCAGGGCTCTCCCTCACCTTCAGCCAGCCCCGCCCCCCAGCTGCCCTGTGAAGTTTGACCTCCGGCCTCTGCTCCTGCCTCCTGGCCTCTCCCCGCAGCCCTGACATCTGAACTGGCCACACCTGGTGCCTCTCCTGGTCTCACCGGCTCCCTCTCAGGGAAGTCCCCAGGTGGGCGCCTGTCGGTCCCAGCCAGGAGCCAGCGAGGCCCTCTGGTGTCACAGGCCTGTGTCCAAGGCCTGGCTCAGTCCATCTGGCTTCCTCCTCCCTGAGCCTCGGTTTCCTCATCTGAACAATGGGGGGAATCCGGGCTGGGAAAAGCCTTGTGTGTCCAGAGGGGAAGAAAGAGCCCAAGGGAAACCCACACTCATCATGTGTGAGGAACGGATGGCCCCGCACTGGTCCGTCCATACCATGGAATATTACGCAGCTGTTAACAGTGGTTCCCTGCGCTCCCGAGACGTCTTCCCGTTCGTTTTTAAGTATCTTTGTTGTGCACGTTATTTCTTTCCCTCTCGAATTTGTTTTTAATTGAGAAACTCAAAGAAAATTACAGCTCATATAACATCCTGTAAAAGGAGGAGGGAGGCATCTGCGCGCTTTCTGTGTTTTAAAATTGAGGTCAAGTTCACGGGACACAAAGGTAACCGTGTTAATCAACCCTAAGTGATCACCGTTCGCAGTGACCCGGAGGGGGTGACCTCCCGGAGCCCGGGAGGGACCTCCAGTCCTGCAGCCCTTGCGCTGGGCTTCCTCGGCCCACAGAGCGCCCTCTGGTCCCGCCACCTCGTACCCGCGCCCGCCGGCCGTTCCCTCTGCGGCCCCTCGCGCTCTGGCCTGGACGCCCGCGGCCCTCCCTGCCGCTCACGGGGCTGCCTCGCCCCCAGCCGCGGTGACTGGGCTGGGACACGTGCGCCTCGCGCCTCGCCTGGGGGTCCCACCTTCTCCGTCGGGAAGCAGACGTGGGAAGGGGCGGCCCGTCCTGCTCTCCCGCCAGGACCGCAGGGGCCACGCGGGAAGAAGGGAAAGGCCACACCCAAGCCAACAGGCACCAGGACAGCGCCACGGGCGTGGGACGAGGGACACACTGTGCGCGACGGACAGACGCAGCGAGGCCAGCTCCAGCCACGGCCTCAGCCAGGACCCACAGGGCCGTCGGGGGACGCTGCCGTCTGGAAGGGAGCGGGGGTCCCCAGGAACGTCCCTGTCACAGCCAGATCCCGAGTGGCCCCAGGCTCTGCCCCGACACTCGGCAGGAGGTGGCTCTGAAGGTGTGAGCAGGGTGACGGGCCCAAGGAGGAAGGGGCTGGTGTCACTGGGCTGGGGGACGCAGGCACAGGTGGCCTAGAGAGGCCACCAGGCAGGGACTGAGCCAGGGGAAGGACGGCGCCGTGAGGGGACCCAGGAGCAGGGCCGTGGCGTCCCCCGCCTGGGCGCCTCGGGAGCCAGGGCCGTGGGAAGGGGCGTCTGGGGGGCAGACGGCGGGGCCACGCTGCTCAGCCGCGTTCCGGGACGTGGCCCCACCCGGCCCCGCCGGGGGACGAGCAGCCAGGTGGCCTGGACGCTCTGAGTCAGTTCTGGTTCCCTGGACAGGTGACGGGCCCTGGGGCTGGTCACTTCCTTTCCCAGCTCAGGCTTCGGTCGTCGGCCTCCTGGGGTTGAGTGCTCACTCCCTGCTCGGCGCCCTCGTGCCCGCGGCCTGAGTCTGTCCCTGGGCCGCGGGAAGGAGCCATGTTCTCTCCCGTGACAGTTAGGAAACCAAAGATCGGGGACAAGCAGGTCCCTGCGAGGCAGGGGCAGAGCTGGACTTGAACGCAGGCAGACTCCTTAGCCCCGAGTCCCCTGGCCCTAGTGCAGGTTCCCCAGTCCCTCCCCTCCACAAGCCCCCTGATTCAGCCTGACCTGAACTCCACCACCTCTACCTGCGTGAACCGAGCAGTGACTCCCCTCGGGCCTCAGTCTCCTCGCGCTGAGGTGGGCACAGGCTGAGCCCTCCACCGAGAAGCTTTGAGGCGGGTGGAGGCCGGGGCCCTGCTGGGTTTCTGATTGCCGCCCCCCACCCTCCTGGGGGCCGATCCCCAGCTGGAGGAAGGACGAGGCCGGGGGCCGTGCAGACAATGCAGCGCATTGAGCTCGTGCCAGCCCTGGTTTGGGGCTGGGTAAACACGGTGATCTGGACGGGACGGGGCCAGGGGCGGGGGGCGTCGGGTTACCCTGCCGCAGCCGCGTGGCGGCTCCGGAGGCTCCGGAGGCTCTCCCTCCCCAGGAGGGTGATTAACGGAGCGGAGCGCGGGCCCTGGCGAGGCGAGGCCGCGGCAGGTGGTGTCATTACAGGAAGAGCCGCGGTGGGCGGGTCCCCTTAGCTGTGGTCCTGAGTGACAGCAGCCTCCAGTCAGGCTCCTGGCCCCGGCTGCTGCCCCTGCGGTGCCCCCACCTCACAGACCGGCCCACCCAGCCTCGGAGTCGCCTCGCGGGGTCAGGGCTGTCCCCGGCTTCCATCGGCGGAGGCCCGAGGCCGGTCACAGGCCTCCTTGCCTTGGGCTTTTCCCTGGGAAAGGGTCGGGCCTCGGGTGGGGGCTGGGGTGGAGGTGGCCGGCTTGGAGGAAGCCGGGACCATGTCTGCCAGGTGAGATGGGTCAAGGGTGGCCTGGGCAGCGGACCTGGCTGAGTGAAGTCTGCAGGCTGGAGAGCACGGTCCCCAGGCAGTGTCCCCTGTGGGGTTGGGTTTCCAGCTCTGCCACGTCTTTGCTGTGCGACCTCAGGCAACCCACTGGTGTCTCTGATCTCAGACTCTCACCTACAAAATGGTCGTGAGAACAAAACCTTCTGCAGGGCATGTGATGGGGACAGGGCCTGGCTCGTGGGCATACCCTTGCAGGGGTCATTTTAATTCATGTCCATTTCTGCAGGAGGCTGTCCCTGGCACGGAGGCCTCCTGTCCTAAGTGGGACCCGCTGGCCACATGCCCGGCCCGCGCCACCCGAACCTCTGGCTGGGACCCACGAGCGCAGCCCTGGAGCCCACAGGAAGTCAGCTGCGGCCCCACTGTGCGCTGAGTCCAGCCCACCGAGCGCTTCCTGCGGCCTCTCTCCTCCCTGCCAGGCACCTAGTGGGCACCCAGGGTCCGTGATGCCACCGTGGCAGGAGCCAGCGGGCGCCCGGAGGGAGGAGTGTCTCTGGGGAGGAGAGAAGAAGGCTGAGCCCAGGGGACAAGGGGACAAGAGAGAGCCCAGCGGCCGTGATGGTCCTCTGCTCCGGGCTGCCTCCTGACCTGCTGGATGCAGGTGAGGACCAGGCTCCGTCTCGCAGGGAGGGAAACTGAGGCACAGAGAGGTGGAGTAGCTTGTCCCAGATCACACAGCACAAGTGGCAGGGCCAGGATCACCCGGACGTGTTGCCTGCCTGGCACCTGAACATGCCCTCCCTGGAGGGCAGTGCCCTTTGGGTGCCCACAGCAGAGGGGACACGGCACATCTGTCCACAGAGACGGGGCGGGAGACGTGAGGCTGGGACCGTCTCAGGCTGAGGACCTGCAGGAGGGTGGGCGACCTGCTGCCTGCCCGAGCCTCTGGCCCGGAGGACCCTGGCCTCTGCTGGCCGGCCCACCCCCTGGAGGCTCCTGGCCTGCCTGGGAGCCTCGAGCCGCACAATGGGAGCCTGTGTCCACGGCCGGTTCTCCTGCGAGCCCTTTGTGCCGAAAATAAAAAATGAAAACTTGGCTCCACCTCCCTTCACTTCCTGGTGAGGGGCGGATTCAGACTTTCCCTCACTCTGAGGCCCAGAGACACCCACAGCCTGCCCGAGGCCACACAGCGAGCCGCCCCGCCTGCCCAGGTCTTGGCTGGCTGCGTCCCGCAGGCCTGTGGGCAGGAGGCCGGGCTGAGGTGCCCCGGGCCTCCCAGCCCCATGGCCCCCTGAACAGGGAGGGCCCTGCGCCCGTGGAGGGGAAGGGCCGGTCACTCCGTGGGCACAGCCTCCCGCTCCCACAGCTGGGCTGCCGCGTGGCGCCGCCTCAGGTCCCCGAGGGAGGCCGGGCCCGGGGCGCGGGGATCCCAGGGGGAAGTGGGAGCCCGGGTGGGGCCGGTCTGGAGCGGGGCCAGCGGGGAACAATGGGTCCTCAGAGCCCGCGGTGGCCCGGGTGGGGCGCAGCCGCGGGGCCACCGGGCAAGGCGGCAGGCGGCCTGGAGGCTGCGCGCTTGGCCCGGCCCAGCCCCGCGCCTCGGCGCCCAGACCTGGACCCCCGGGCTCCAGCAGGGCAGGGCCGGCCCCCGGCCACCGGGACCCCCTCACACCTGCCCACGGCGGGCCAGGCCCGGGTGGCGCCTTTCCTGGGTCCCCACAAGCAGCCCAGGAGGCGGGACCGCGAGCAGCGCCCTTTACGGAGGCAGGGCTGAGGCCCAGAGGCTGGCACCCGCCCCCAGGGCCAGAGCCTGGGGAGTGGGGCCTGGGGGGGCCCTGCCGTCCCTGGGGGCTCGGGCCCCAGGGCTGGGTGCCCCCTGGGGGTGGGTGACCAGAGCCTGGGCCTCCTGG
This sequence comes from Urocitellus parryii, assembly GCF_045843805.1. Taxonomy (NCBI): domain Eukaryota; kingdom Metazoa; phylum Chordata; class Mammalia; order Rodentia; family Sciuridae; genus Urocitellus; species Urocitellus parryii. The sequence goes on along the minus strand of NC_135536.1, from coordinate 192,314,614 downwards.
ACCCTCAGAGTCTGTGTCGGAGTCGGGCGCCGGGAGCAGCAGGAGCCCCCGGGCGCCGTCATGGGTGCAGGTGGCTGGAGGACGCCCAGGCCTGGACCGTGCTGGGCGAGAGCGAGCACCTGCGGTGGCGGGGGGGGGGGACCCCACCTGGGAGGACCTCTTCCCAGCCTCTCGTCCCTCCCCCTGGCTCCCGGGCATCTTTTCTGTTCCCCCTCGTCTCGGTTAGGCCATCTCCTGTGACTGGAACAGTGAAGACACTGAACTCAACGTCCAGAAGTCGCATGTGGCTGTTCCCGGATGAGCCGCTGGGCTCTGGGTGGGCATCTCTCTTCGCTTCTGTTTCCCTCATGGGTCCCCGTGGCTGCTGTGGCACCAGACATCATGTCCCATGTTATCACCTTCCAACCAGGAGGGGAAGAGGGGCAAGGATTCAGGATTTCACTCTTGTGGTGACAGTGACATTCTTGGCTGTGCCAGCAGGCGTCCCTTGGTGGCCCACGTGATACTGGAATCACATGAGTACCTTGAAAACAGAAAGGGATACCCATGGCTGACTTGACCAATCAAGATTCAGCTTCTGTGGAAGTTCCAGAGAAATCTGGGCCTGGAAGGTCATGGGCAGAGCTGGGTCGGCTGCCCACTGGGGCCCACTGACACCCGGGCTCCAGGAGCCTGGGTGGGTGTGGGTTTGCTGGCCCCTCTCTGGCTTGTGCCCCCTGCAGGGCTGGCCCTGGGCACCATCTTCCCCGCTCTCTGGCTGTCCTCCCGTGTCCCTGCTCCGTCCCCACAGGCCTCTCCAGTGGCCCTTCTTCTGCCTTCCGCTGGCCCCGTGTCCAGTGAGCCCGGCGTGTGGGACTCCACGGCTTTCTCAGGCCCCTAGTGTCCGCTGGTCCGTCCTCTGGGCCCAGACCAGAGTTCTGTGTCCCCTGCAGCCAGAGAACGGCACCCGCGACCCACAGCCAGGGCCCCCTCCAGGACAGGGACCAGCCTGCAGTCCTGCTGGCGCTCCTGGCTCTCCTGTGTCCCCTCGGCCCAGCGGGCGGGACCCTCCTCAGCCCCTCAGTCCCCCCTCCTGGCCGCAGGGCCCTGACAGGACGGAGCCAGTTCGCACGGTGGCCGTGCCCGAGGCCCAGCTGGCCCAGGGGAAGGCCGTCCCGCAGGACACCGCTCACCTCCTCCTCCCCCGACGCCTGGCCCCGCTCGTCCCTGTCCTTCTGGGTCTCCCTGTGACCTGCCCGGTTCCCCGGCCAAGCCCAGCCCCAGGTCCCCTCGGGCCACCCCGAGGGAGCCCCTGCCACTCTGTCCCAACCCTGGGACACCTGGGACAGAATTTCCACCGGACCTCAGTGTCCATGGCCTTCACAGCTGTGGTCGCGGCCCCGGGAGGACGGTGCTGAGGACCTAGAGTGGCTTCTGCGCTGATCCCCAGGGGGTTTCCCTGTCATTGTCCCCAGCGCTCTCCCGACTCGTCCCGTCACAGGTTTTAGGTGACCTGTGGTGGATGGGGTCCGCGCAGCCCCGCCGTGTCCCCCGGGGCCGGAGCGTCCAGGGACCCTGGACATGAGGAGGGGAGAACGTGAGCAGGCCTCCTGTCCCCCGCCCTGGCCCCAAGGTGAGTCCCTGCACACAGGCCTGGCCCACGCCCAGGCTGGCAAGTCTCGGTGGCCTCCAAGGTGCAGGCCGAGGGGACGCTGCCTGAGTCCCCAGGTGACCCCCGCTGAGGGACATGGGGCACTGTCCGGAGGGTGGGGGTGACTCGGGCACCTGCCCAGGGCAGAGGGTGACAGAGCCGGGACCTTCACAGCCACGTCACGGCGGCTTCGGGGACTGGACGGGCCTCCTGGGCTTCCCACCGTCCCGAGTGGCCCTGGGGAGGCCGTCCACCCGGCACCTGCTGCTCCTCGAGAGCCTGGTGGTCCCGACGCGTGGGAACGGCCAAGTCCCTCTGGGGACTCTGCAGGAAGGACGCAGCCCTCCTGAGGGCCATGCCGCGTCCCCAGAGTCAGGCCGCAGCTGTGGAGGGGCCCGGCCGGGGCCACCCTGGGCAGCACGGGCCTGCGGGGACGGCCACCCGACCTCCCCTCCCGGTGGCCCCGACCGGGTCCCAGCGAGTGCAGTCGGGTGTCTAAGTGCCTCCGCGGGGCCACCTGGGTGTCAGGGTGACACAGCGGGTCCTGGAGGGTGCTGAGACCTGACCAAAGCCCCCGACGGAGGTCCATCCCTTCGGCCTCTGCCCGGGACAGCTGGGCTCAGAGGTGGGGCCAGGTGGGCAGCCCCTGGGGCCCCCAAGGCCCGAGGGGGAGGTGGGGTGCCTTCTGCTCCCTCAGCCGTCCTAGTCTCCACCCGTCACTGCTCCCTCAGCACGTCCCCTGTCAGCCGGAGGTCCTCCCTGCCCACGAGCCGTTCCCAGCCCAGGGGGGTGACGGGTGGGAAGTGTGGGTTTGTGGCCGAGGGCCGAGTGGCGGGGGCTGTGGGGGGAGGCCGGTGTGGTCAGGGTGGTCAGGAAAGCTTCCCGGAAGAGGCGGAAGGGGGAGCACATGTCCCAGCAAGTGGGCCAGCACGTGCAAAGGCCCTGTGGGGGCCTGGGGCCAGGGAGGAGAGTCCACCGACCACATGGCCAGGGCTCGGAGGTGAGGGCGCCCAGGGGGAGCCTGGCCTTTGTGCTGAGGGCAGGACAGTCTCCGGAAGGCCGAGTGGGAGACGCTGTCACAAGTCACCTCCATCCACGTCCGCCTCCCGGCCTGGTCATGACGATGGCCTCCCGGGGTCTCAAGCCCTCCCCTCCCGTCACGCCCGGCTCAGCCTCGGGACACCCCCAGGGGCAGAGTGGGGCCCACTTGCCAGATGAGGACACTGAGTCTCCGAGACCTGGCCCCACGCCCCACCCACTTCCTCCGCCCAGAGAAAGAGGAACCGGCACCCAGGGCCACGGTCAGCTGGGAAGAGCCTGGGCTGGGCCCCGGGCAGGGGGCCTGGGCCTGGGGCAGCAGGGGCCCTGCTTCCGTTTAACCACAGCGGTGACACGCCCCGGGGGGAACAGGGGCCCTCCTCGTCCCCTGTGACGCAGGGAGGGGCTGGGGATGCCCAGGGCTGGGGGACAGGAGCCGGGACCTCGCCCTCCTGCTGCGTGAGACTGGGCTCTAGGACCTGGGGGCCAGCACCCGCCCACCCTGACGAGTCCAGGCGGACCTCGGCCCCCTTCCCTGGAGGAAGCCCTGATGGGCCCAGGTGTCGCGGGGTCAGCTCACTGGGGTGGCCAAGCAGATGGCCGCCGGCTGTTCGTGAAGTGGGTGAAATGCTTGGCCTCCTGAAACCAGTGGACGGCTGGACGCACACGTGGCATCCAACAGTCTCCCCAGGCGGGCTGGGTCCTGGGCTGCAGAGTCCCCCCGGGACACCAGCCCCGCTGCCCCGGCTGCGGCAGTCACCCCGTCCCTCCGCTGTCCCTCGGGCATCAGGGTCCCCGGCCCGAGACCAACTGAGAGGCAGGGACAGAGCGGAGGGGACGCGGAAGGCCCAGGAGGACGCTGTGGTGACCGAGGTGTGCGCAGGGCGCCTGGGCCCAGGGGCAGCCGGAGGGCAAACCCGCGTCGGCCCTGGGCAGCTCGGGCTCCAGGTCTGGGTTCAAGCAACTTGCACAGAAAACACCACGGAGGAGCCACCTCTGCGGAAGCATGTCCTTGTCCCTCCTGTCCGATCCCGGGGGGGGGGGGGAGCAGTGTAAATGGCCCATGGGGCGTCTGCGTCCCCCTAGGACCAGAGCCAGCAGAAGCCCATTCGCCGTGTCCAGGGGGCTCAGGGGGAAGCCGCACTGTCCCTGAGGCGGCCCTGGAGCCAGCCCCCGGGGACCCCAGGGGGGACTCTAGGTGGACAGTCCAGACATGGATCTGTCCTGGGAAGACCCAGCAGAGGCCGCAGAGGAGGGTGGGGAGTGGCCTTCGCTGAGCCCCTGCGGCGGCCTCCAGGGGACAGGTGGGGAGGTGACAAGGACACGAAGAGCCAGGGAAAGGGGCGGGAAGGAGCTGGGCCCGTCTAGAGGAGAGAAGCCAGTGTCCCGGGGAGGCCCGAGTGGCGGGAGGACGGCGGGGCAGCGGCAGGTCCGAGGTGGGGGCGGGTGCCGGGCGTCGGGCCTCGGGCCGGGGTCGGGTGGCACCAGCAGCCACTGGGGACTAGAGCCAGGCCGTGTGGAGGGGGCAGGGAGAAGCCGGGGGACCAGACTGGAGGTGGCCACAGGTGTCCGAGGCGCGATGGTGGTGGCTCCGACCAGGAGTGGACCCAGGCAGGGCCGGGGCTGGCGGGGGACGCTGCCCAGTTCCACTTTCCTTCTGCCCTGTCCTGGCTCCGCTCGCTGGACTTCCCCTGGCCTGCTGGCCGCCACGGCCTCCCCTGGCCACGAGCCAGCACCCACCCCGGCCCCACGGCCTGTCCTTGGGGCGCTCCTGGCCTCCAGGACAGGCTCCCTCTGCGGCCGCCCCCTGAGCTCGGCTCAGTCTCCAGGAAGGCGCAGGGCGGTGGGCAGCCGGCCCGTGTGGAGGGTGGCCCTGGTCACAGAGAGGGACCCAAAGCCGGCTCGCAGCCGTGGGCACGGTCTCCCCCTGGTCCAGGGGTGGCTGGGACGGGCAGGTGGTGTCCCCTCCTCGCTTCCAGGGGCTGGTGGCCTGGACGCTGTGCGGAGCAGAGGCTGCCTCTGGGCCCAGGAGGAGAATCGTCATCGACCCGCGGTGCCTGCTGGGACCCAGGTGGGGACAGGGTCAGGCTGGCCGCCTCTCTGAGTCTCCAGCACCCAGTGGCCCTCCGCTCCCCCGAGGTGCAGCTGTGGCTGGGACCCCCTGGGGCTCCCTCTGCTCCCGGCAGGGACTGGACAGAGGTCCTGAGCCGGTCACACAGTGGGTAGATGGCCACGCTGGGATTTGAACCCGGGTCCCTGGGTCAGGGAGGCAGGGGGAGCCGAGGGGCGGGAGGGGAAGAGGTGGCCCGGATGTCCCTGTGACCTCGGACCCCACTTCTCCTTCCTGTCACCGGGCCTGGTACACAGGAAGCCTGGCGAGGCCTCCCTGGCCCGGACTGTCTCAGCCGGTGGACACGGGGTCCAGGCCCCCCCTTCCTGTGTTGTGCAACATGAGGTGGCCCCGGGGTGGAATGGGCAGGCGGCTCGGCGGATGGGTGGAGGGGTCACTGCCCGCGGTTACCGCTCCAGCCCCGTTGGCCCCCGCCCCTTCCTCCTCCTCCTGTTTCCCCAAAGTCCAGGCTCCTTGGGCAAGAGCCTGGGCACCCAGGAAATCGGGGACGCTCTGCAGCCACCATCCCGTCCCGGCAGAGCAAGCCCAGGTGGGTACAGTGCTGACCGTGGACGGCCACTGCGATACCACAGAATGCCGGGGGTCTGCGCGGCTCCTGCACCGACAGGCGCCTCTCACCACAAGTCCCTTCCAAACACAGCCTGGGCCCCGTGTGCGGCTCCAAGTCCTTTCCCTTGTGTCCCTGAAACCCAAAGAAAGCCCTGCAAGGGTCGGACCCAGTGGTGACCGCCTGTGATCCCAGGGGCTCGGGAGGCTGAGGCAGGAGGACCCTGAGTTCAAGGCCAGCCTCAGCAACGCCGTGAGGCCCTGTCTCTAAACAGAACCTAAGATCGTGGCTGGGGTGGGCCGAGGTCGCGCCCCGGAGCTCAATCCCTGGGACCAAAAACAGGAGGAAGTCTTATTAGTCGCCGAGGCTGCGTGACGCGGGGACCACTGTGACATCGTCGCTCTTGGTGAAACGGGACCTGCTCCGTGCTGGTCCCAGCCCCCACCCCTCCCTGCCCCTCCGTTGACCGTCTAGTGACCTGGTCTTCACCGTGTGCACACAGGGGACCTGCTCCCAAGGCTGGAGCCCGCCTGTGCCCCGAGGTCTGTCGGGGACAAGAGCTTCCGTGGGTCAGGAGGCAGGTCGTCTGTCCCCCTCAGCGGGCGCCCAGGGCAGGTGGAGCCCGGCCTCAGTTTCCCACCTGCTCCGGCTCCGGCTGCCCAGGTGGTGTCCAGGTCAGGGGTCTGAGGCAGCGCCGGGGTGGGCATGAGGGGACAGAGTGACAGAGGCCCCTCAGGACAGCCAGGGCCTGCGGTGGCCCTGGGGAGGCCGCCCTGGTGGCTGCTCAGGCTCGCCCTGGGCAGCGAGGCCCGCGCCTGCAGAGCTGGGGCTGGCGGGTGACCCCGCTTGACCTGCAGATGGCCCCGAGTCTCGGTGGCCCAGGGAGCCCCCTCCCGTCCAGCTTCCGCACTCCCTGCTGGTGCTCCTGGGCCACCTCCCGACGCCCCCGTCTTGACCTAGGCCAGCACTTGGCTCGGGTCCCGCGGCAGTGGCCTGGCTGTGACCGGGGACTCGGCCTGTCCCGGAGCCTCCCCGTCCACGGGAAGGCAGCTGACCCCCGGGCACCAGGCGGAGAGGGCCCGTCCTGTGTCCTTCCCTGGGAGTGAGGAGGGGCCAGGGCTGGGCCGGGCTGCGGTCCTCCAGGGACGGGGACCTGTCTCTGAAGGGTCTGGCGGGGCAGCGAGGTGAGGGCAGGGGCCCAGCGTGGACACCGCGGAGGCCGGCTCTCATGGTGGGGCAGTACAGTGGTGGGGAAGGCTGGCGGGGCCGTCCCGTGCCCCCACCCTGGGAGCCGGGGTGTGGAGGCCAGAGTGGACCTGGCCGACTCTGGGGAGCCAGGCTGGGCAGGACTCTCCAGGTGGGTGGCACTCGCCCTGCGGGCCACACCTGGGCTGTGTGTCCCCCGAGACCCTCGCCAGCCTGCGCTTTAGGTGGGGTGTGGGGCCAGGAGGCGTCCTTTACCCTGGGCGGGCCCTTGTGTCCAGGGGTGTTCCCCTGCCCCTCCCCAACCGGGCCGCTGCCCAGGCTCTGCCCTGGCTCCCGCCCTCCCCGACTCCCCGTGAGCCCGGGCAGCCACAGGCCACTGGCACGGACTTGCCGGGCCCAGCACCACCGTCTCCATCCGGGACAAGCACAGTGACCTCTGTGGCCCTCTCCTGTCCTCCTGCCTTTGCCTCTCCCTCCCAGGCCAGAGGCTGCAGAACCCCGTGGGGTCTGCCGTCCTCTGCTCGGGACCCTCCGAGTTCTCGACTCAGAGTGGAAAAGTGCTTTTTTGTTTGTCTGTTTATTTTCTGGTGCTGGGGCTGAACCCAGGTGTGCGCTACCCCCACCCCCACCCCCCGCGCTTTCTTTTAAGACTGGGTGTTGCTGAGCCGCCCAGGCTGGCCTTCAACTTGCCTCAGCCTCTTGCCTCAGCCTCCTGCCTCAGCCTCCCGAGTGGCTGAGATTAGAGGCATGCGCCACCATGTCTGGTCGATCAAAGGTTTCATAGCAGCCACGGGGTCTGCAGGATCTGTGCCCTGCCCCTGCCACCAGATCTCTGTGACTTTTTTGCTGCATCCCTTCTCTGCTCACCTGCAGCCGGTTGGCCTTGTCCCTGGGCCACGGACACTCCAACCCTGTGCTGCCCCAGGGCCTTTGCACCCCCGCGCCCAGCTCTCCCCAGGGCTCCTCCTCTGTGTCAGGCCGTTCCCTGGTGGCTCCTGGCTCTGCTCACTCAGGGATTTGCTTTCTTCCCAGAGCACACCCCTCACCCCGGGAGTCACACTGCCCGTCTGTCCTGCTCCTGTCTGTCTCCCTGCCCTGGGTGTCACGTCTCCCGGGAGGGAGTTGAGTCTGTTTGGGTCACTGCTGGCCCTGGGCCTCCGGCCTGGCCGGCAAACCCTCGTGGAGGAGGCCGGCGGTGCGAGTGGACTGCCCCTCCTGCGGCCAGGGCGCTGAGCCCAGAGGCCCCAGGCCCCAGACTCTGCCGGGCTCCTCCCGCCGAGCTCTGGGGCCGCCTGTGGCCCGGGCAGCGACGCAGGCAGCTCAGGCTCTGCGCCTCGAGGTGGGCCTGGGCGCCTGGCCTCCTCGTGGGCAGCGGGGCAGGTGGCCCCATGGTGTTGGGGGCACGGGGCGCCTGGGGGCTGTGAACGTGGGGCGCGGCCAGGTGGGGAGATTCCCCGCGGGGGCAGGGCAGTGGCCAGGGGCCCGCCCAGACCCTGGTCCCTCAGGTGCCGTCCAGCCGGGCCTCAGGGCTCACATTCCAGGCCCTTTCCAACCCCGGGGCGTGGGGGGTCACAGGTCCGGGCGGGACCAGCCAGGGGCCTTCCAGGAAGCTGCCCGACCACGGCTTCCTGCTGGCCCCCGCCGCCCGAGGGCAGAGGCCTCTGCTCACCCTCCCCCCTGCCTTGGTGGAGCCCGTCAGTGGCCTCCAGACCCTGGCGCCAGGCCCTGCCCCTGCCCCTGCCGTCACCGCCGCCCGCTGCTGCCCCAGAACTTCCCTCCAGGCTCGGCCCGAGGGAGCCTTTCCACCAGAGGTCAGCTCCCGGCCTCCCTGCCCAGCCTCCAGGGGCCCCCGGCTGGGAGAGGGAACCTTCACTCTCTTGGCCCATGAGCCCCTCCCCCACTGCACTTGTGTCCCCCTCCCCCCAGTCACATGGGCCTCCTGGTGCCCAACAACCCAACTCATGCTGCCCCAGGGCCTTGGCACTGGCGTCCCCACCCCTCTGGGTCTTGGTGTGCGAAGCCTCAGGGACTCACCTCTCTGTCTCTGGGCGCGTGTCACCTGCACGAGTGGCCTTTCCTGACCCCCTTTTGTGCTGTCCTTTCCCGTGTCTGCCTGGTTTTCCGGGGTGCTCACTGCCACCTGATGTGACTGTCCCACGAGTGTGATGTGTCCCCAGGGCATGGCACACATCGGGCACTCGGCCAACCTCTCCTGAGGGACAGCTCCGTGGGTCGATGGCAGGGGGCACCGAGCTCCCGGGGGCCAGCCCCCGACATTGCTCGTCTGAGACGAGGCTGGGCAGCCTGGTGGTCAGTCCTGGAGCCGGTGTCCAGGAAACTGTCTGGGATGACCGACCCCGGGGCTGAGCCCTAACGAGCCGCTCCCCAGGACGCTGCCCCTTCAGGAGCCCGGCTGCCCCCTGGCCATCGGGTCCCACCCGGGGCCTGAGGGCTCCGCGTCCCTGCAGGCAGCTCGGGCCAGGGCTGAGCCTGGGTGTGGCTGTCCCCCTTCTGGGGCCTGAGGCCCCTGGTACAAGCCCTGTCCTCCTGACTGTCCCCATCCAGGCCCCTGGTGTCTTTCAGGAGTGGCGTCCACTCACGGCACCCTGGGTCCATTCCAATCCTACATCTCTTCCTTCCAGCTGTGTGACCCTGGGCAAGGCACCGCACCTCTCTGGGGCAGTCTCCGCCTCTGGGACGGGGGCTGTCAGCGCGCCTGTCTCCTGGGATGGCTGAGTCCACGTGGTGAAGTTGGTGACCATGTCCAGCAGCCAGCCAGGGACCCAGGAAGGCTCCCTCACAAGTGCCCCCCCTGCAGCTGCCAGCTGGTGTCAGTGTGAGAGCGGCCACAGCCCTGGGGACCGGCAGCATGCTGAAGGGGCTCCCCCCAGTCCTTGTCCTTCCCCGTCGGTCCCCATCTCCTGCCTGGCCTGCTCCTGCCTGGTGCCGCTGGCGTGCACCCCCGCTGCCGGGGATCCTGGGTCCTCTCCACGGCGTCGCCCCTGCACCCGGCACAGCATGCGGCACACAGTGGTGCTCAACACGTTTGTTAAAAGAACAAATCAGCGAGGAGCAGTGTGGGGGCGACGGGAGTGCCCTTGCCCGCGCCCAGCCCAGGGAGAGCAGCCTGGGCTCCCCGGTGTCTGCCGCTGTGGACCTCCGTCCTGTCCCATCTGGAGTCATGGAGCTGCCCAATGGGCCTCCTCTTCAGCTCACAGGTGGAGACTGAGGCTCAGAGAGGGTGTGCCACCTGCCAAAGTCACACAGCGGCCAGCCTCTGGACTGGGACTGCAGCCCAGGCCGGGTGGCTCTTTCTCTCCCTGGAGGGAGTGGGGTGGTCCCCGGTGGGGGTGGGTGCAGGGAGCCCCGTAGCTGAGGGAGCCCGGAGTGGCCAGGCCTGGGCTTGCCCCCAGCTTTGCACTCCTGGGCCTGTGGCCTGAGACCCGTCCCTGGGTGACAGAGAGGCTCTGGGGAGCTGCGTGGCAGTGGGGAAGGGGACTGCCCTGCCCTGAGCCCCCTCCCTGCCCAGACTCCTACGGGGGCTGGAGGGCTCCTGGGCCGTGCTGCCCGCGGCCCGGAGCCTGGACGTTTCTGTGGGGATCAGGGCTGCGGAGGACGGAGGAGCAGGCCCTGGGCTCCGGCAGGGCAGCCCCACGGGGGGGCACTCCCTGGGGGAGCAGGGGAGGGAGGGGGCATGGCCTGGCCTGGGCCACTGTGCACCGGGGACATGTGCTCATGGACATGTCCCTGATGCCCCTGGCTTGTCCCCAAGGCTAGGCCTGGTGCTGGAGTGGGGGAAGGAGAGGACAAAGGGGCCCAGGTACAGCTCCTGTCCTTACCTAAGGTCAGTGTCCCCATCAGAGCTGGCCCGCTGCCCCAGGCTTGGGTGTCCACTGGCCGCTGTCACCACTGGTGACCCGCAGGCGCAGAGCTGGGAGCCAGCTGCGAGCCCTCGGCCTTGCCGTCTGGTGGACGGTGCCCACCCGCGTGGCCCCGACCCCCGGCCCTTCACACACACGACCCCAGCCCTTTCAAAACCCGTCCAGCCCGGCCTGAGGGTCACCTGCAGCCCGGCCAGAGGGCGGCCGGCATCTCACCTGGACGCCAGCACTCGCCTCCTCCCTGGGGCCAGCCCTGTCCCTCCCCAGCTCAGACGCTCCCAGAGTGAAAGCCCGAGTTCTCCCTGCGGCCCCCCAGGCCACGGGAGCCCCCAGCAGACCCTCCACTGTCCCATGACCCCGCACAGTCCCCAGGCTCCTCCTCCTGCCCCACGGCCTCCTGGCCACTGCTTGGGGCCTCCCCCCCCGGGAGCCTGGGCCAGCTGCTCCCTGGGCCTGGGCCCCTGCAGCACGTCCACCAGCCCCCCGCCTGCCCCTGTCACCACTGAGTCCTCCGACCCAGCCCTGAACGGCCTCTGCGCCCAGCCTCCCCCCGCAGGTGGACGGGAGCCAGGCCGAGGCCCGCAGGGCCAGGGGCGGAGGCTGGCGGGCGCAGGGCGGGTGGAAGGGCAGGGCAGGGCGGGGGGACCTGCTGGCCTTCGGGGCCAGCACTGTGGGCAGGAGTGAGCAGACCAGGGTCACTCTGCTCTGTCACTCTCTAGCTATGTGACCTCGGGAGGCCGTGCGTCTCCTGACCCAAGACTTCTCAAATGCTGTTGGGGACCAGCTCGGGGGCCTGCGACCCGGGCGGGAAGCCGGGTTCCCACGCCTCCTAGGTGGGGTTCAGGTCGCCCCAGGGACGGGGTACCCGCTGCTCACTCGCTCCCCCTCAGCAAGTCCACGTGACCCTGGGACCTGCGGGGCCTGGGAGGCACCCGGCTCAGCCCAGCACCCGGCTCAGCCCAGCCTCCTTCCCAGCCTCGCGCCCTGCCGGGCGAGGGTTACACAATCCCACCACCCAGGGCTGTGACCAAGGTGGGTGACACACTCTGGGAGCCGCCCTGGGACCACGCAGCTGGTCACACACACAGGGTCCTGTCAGCACGGCCACGCCCCCACAGCCTGACTTTCCTTCTGCTCCCTGCCCTGCTGTTTCCTGGCTGTGTGACTCTGGGCCAGCCACTTCCCCTCTCTGAGTCTCTATTTCCTCTTCTGGAGGAGGAGATGACAGCTCGACCTGCCAATGGGCTGCTGGGAAGATGGATGCCATCCCACCTCAGGCCCTTTGCACGTGCATGTCCCCAGCCTGGAACACTTTGCTGAGGACAGCTGGGGCCTCCTGGGGCGCTGAGTCCCTCTCCTGGCTCTCACCTCTGCCTGACACACCAGGCTTCTGGCTCGTCCCTCCCCTCCAAGAAGGCGGCCCCCTCTTTGTCTCTCTTGGCCATCACTGTGCCCCAGAGCCCCTGGTGCGAGAAAGCGCTTCACGAGGACTGGATGAATGAGCAGGCGGGCGGCCGTGTTCAGCAGGGGCCCTCGCTCGGCAGGCCTGGGCACCGGCTGGGTCCTGTGCTGATGCTGGCGGCTGCCCTCTGCCCTCTGCCCCCGCCTCTTGACCTGGCCCGTCAGGTGGCTCCCTGCTGCCTGGCACTGGGTCCTGGTCCAGGTGACCTGGGGAATGGCGGGCCTGGGGGGCTTCCTCATCCTGCCGGCCCCCCTCCTGTCCAGGGCAGAGGCTCCTGGGAGCAGCCGGCAGCGCTGTGCCGCCTCCCTGGGTCAGGTCCACTGGGCTCCAGGGGCCTTCCTGAGGTGTCCCTGACATGACCCCGTGATTGTCCAGATGGGGACATGGGACGGGCCTGTGTGGCCACGGGCAGCGTGTCTGCTGTGGGCTTTGGGGCTCCCGCAAGGTCCAGGGCTCTGGTCCCTCTGCTGCTCTGGACGGGGCTGGGGTTCGGGCTCCTGCTTCCCAGGGGCGAGAGGCGGGTGGACCTCAGCCCCCGCGGCCTGGCTGGGCACCAGGGCTCGTCCAGTCCCCCGCCTCAGTTTCCCCGTCTGCAGAGGGCACACCCAGGGCCCCAGGGACCCGGGGTGTGGGGGACAAGACCCGCCACCCTGGGCCTAGGTGCTGCCCTGGCCCAGGCCCCTCCCTGGCACCGGGACCCTCTCCTGTCCCCACCCCCGCCCCGGGGGCTGGCGATGCCTCTCCCGTGCTGCCCTGGAGGCCACTCTGGGGCCTCAGCCTCCCCCTGGCGTCCCCCTTGCTGGACTGCCTCCCCACACCCAGCCTGTTTTTGTTTTCTGTTTTTACGGCTCCATAAATGAGTCACGGCCCGATCTGATTTAATTTGGTTGTAATTGTTATCTTTTCAAGTTGTTTTTTTCCATTCGGTTACTCACGAGACCACAAAAACTAAACAGGACGGGGCCTCCCCTGACCTGCCTCCTGCTCCTCCGCGGCTCAGGGCCAGGGTCAGCAGCTCCTGGACCCCGGGTGGGCTTCTGGGGGAGGAGTCGGTAGCCTGAGTCCCCGCCTGCCTTGGGGTTGCTGCGTGACCCCGGGAGCATTGCTCAGGCTCTCTGAGCCCTTCCCCAGCATCCTCGGGAGGTGGCTGGTGGTGCCTGGGTGCCCGGGAGAGAGCCAGCCCTGCCCGGGGCAGTCTGCCTGCAGAGAGGCATGTGGCCCGACCTTGCCATTTCTTTAGGGAGACAGAATCCTGAGGCCGTATGTGAAAAGTCCTGATCTTTAAATCAACTTAAAACAGTCGGGCGCACGTAATCCCAGCGGCTCAGGAGGCTGAGGCAGAAGGAGCGCGAGTTCAAAGCCAGCCTCGGCAACAGGAGGCGCTAAGCAACTCAGTGAGACAAAACAGGGCTGGGGACGCGGTTCAGAGGTGGAGTGACCCCGAGTTCAATCCCTGGTACCAAAAAATGAAAAAAGAAACCTTTTAAACAAAACCCAGTTTTGTGGAGATCTGTGGTCTCTTTGGCCACTTTGGTTGGAAGGTTCTGGAAGACCGGGCCTTCTCCGCACTCCAGCTCCTCCACACCTGCCCTGCGCTGCCCACCACTGCTGAACGTCAGTGGCCACCTCTCCTCCCTGCAGTGCCCCCTCTGAGCTGGGCGCCGGCAGCCGGGTCCCCAGCAGTGGCAGCCCCTGGGCCGGGTAGGCCCTCGGTCACTTAAGCTGTCCCCTCCCAGGCCAGCTTGCCCTAACTGCGACCACTCTGACAGCGAGGGAAGCAGCCCCTCCGTGTGTCAGACCCTGACAATCGGTCGCTGCGACGTGGCCTCGGCGTTTCCAGTCACTTAGAGACCGAGCCGCGGGGCTGCCTCGCGGGACGTGGACCAGCTGCGGGGCCACGTGTCCCGGGCCCGGGGAGGGGCAGGACCCCGTCAGCTGGGGGCGTGGCCGGGGGTCACGTGGTCAGGACCCACCAATCACGCGCCGATTTGCGAATCAGCAGCTGGAGCCGTGGGGGGGCTGCACCCGGCCTCTGCGGAGGAGGCCGTTCTGGGGCAGCGGCTTGGGTCCGCGGAGGTCACCGTGTCATTTGCAGAAATGACTCTCGAGGTGACGTTGGGAGGTCAAATGCAATGTCCCGGGGCTACGACTTTGTGTGACTACCTGAACGTCCCCGCGTCTAGGAACGGGCGCTGGTGACAGTTACCGGCGAGGTCACAGCCGAGTCCGGTCTCACACTCGCTGCGTCCCCACTCGCTGGCGGGTCCTAGTCACGTTTCTCTGAGGTCGCCCTTTATTCTGCAGGTTGGGGCCCGTCCTCAGGGAACCGTTCACTTCCTGTGGCTTTTCCTGAACCCCGTGGCCGTCCACCTTTATTTCTGCGCTGCAGCCCGGGCTCCAGCCTCTTCGGCTCGAGGGCACCGCAGGGACCATCCCCACGGGCAGCGCTGGACCTGTCCCCGCCCGCCGGCCGGGCCTGGGGGAGCCCCTGGGAGCTGCTGCGGGCGGGGGGAAGCTCTGTGGGTGCTTCAGATCTTGGGGACCTGGAGCTACAGAGTCGCGCCCGCAGCAGGGGAGTCCCACTGTGGGTGCGCTGGGCTGGTCTCCAGAAGTCACCTACTCGGGCGGTGGCCAGGACGCGCTCCTGCAGTGAGCACTGGAGGAGCCTCTGTGGGGCCAGGCCCTGGGGAGGCCAAGCCGCACAGCAGAGCAGCGGCCCCTCACCCAGCCAGGCTGCGGGAGGAAGGAGAGTCCTGAGGGAAGGAGGGGCCGCCACGCAGATGTCCCAGACAGTGTTCCAGGTGGTGGGAACGGCAGGCGCAAAGGCCCTGGGGTGGGGAAGCTCGCATCGCAGTGGACAGATAAGGAGTGGCCGAGGGGGCAGGGAAGACTTGGAGGCGATGCAGTCAGGGGCCAGCGGGCCTGGATGGCCCTGGGCAGGTGACTGTGGGAGAGGATGTGGGTTTTCCTGCAGGTGAGGTGGGACCATGGTGCGGCTGAGCACAGGAGGGGCCGGGGGTCTGGCTCCTCCACCTGCGCACCGTTGGCGCCTGGTGCGGACCATCCAGTGTCCTGTGCAGAGGAGTGTTGAGCAGCCCCTGCCCCACCCCCAATACAGTCATGACAACTGCATATGTCCCCAGATGGTGACAAATGTGGCCCAGGGCGCTAGTGCTCACCGGAAGCCCTGTCTGACAGGGTCCCTCCTGCTGCCTGTGGAGAGCAGGGCAGAGGCCAGAGGGAAGTGGCTGCTCAGGCCAGCGAGAGTGGACAGTCCTGGGGGACGTGGGTGCAGTGGCGGGTTGGGATGGGTGAAGGGGGAGTGGGCAGGTGGGGGGCGGGCCCATGGTCCACCGTGGCGCCGTCTTCCCTTGAGGCTGGTCTGGGCCACCTTGGAGGGTCGCCTTCCTGGTGGCCAATAAGACCATTGGGGTGGGGTCACTCTGGGGCATGGCCTGGCCTTGGGCCGCCTGGAGCTTTCCGGCTGAGCTTCACAGTGCGTAGGCATCGGGGCCTGGACACGGGCGCGGGGTCTCTAGGGTGGTGGGCGCGACCCGGAGGCCTCGCGAGGTGCTCCCTGAGGAGGGGGCTCTGGGCCTGGAGGAAGCCCCTGGGTTCTGCCCCAGGGTGAGGAATCGACCCAGGCCCCGGGGGCAAGGTGACTGGAGAGAGGGGCAGGTGTCGTCAGGGTGGACCAGCGGCGAGGCCGAGTGGAAGGCCAGGGCTGCGGCTCTGGAATGTTCCACGAGACCTGCTGGTGTTTAGGTGGTGGGCAGCCGCCTTTGGCTCAGGGCCTGGGGTCCTCCTGGGCAGGCGTGGGGCAGGGAGGGGCTCGCACTCAGCTCCAGGTCCTCAAGAAGGAGGGGACAGCGGTGGCGGCTGGGAGCCGGGCACAGGGCAGAGCTATGGGCCATCCCAGGAGGAAGGTGGGAAGGACTGGGCGGGAGGTCGAGGGGCTGGCAGGGAACAGAGGGACGAGGTCAGGCCGGGCGCCTGGCGCGCACCTGTGATCCCAGAGACCGGGAGGCTGAGGCAGGAGGATCCCAGGTTCAAGGCCAGCCTCAGCAACTCAGCGAGACCCTGTCTCTAAATAAAACAGAGGCTCAACCCCCGCACCGAAAGACAAAAAGGGAGAGGCCCGTCCGGCCGACAGGGGGCGGGGAGAACCCCAGGACACCTGGGCACGCTGACGAGCTCGCTGCGGAGGTTGGCAGCCGGGCGCACTCATTCCGCCGACCTGGGCTCCTGCAGCCCTGCGTCCACCCCGGGTCGTCCGGCCCGCAGCCCTCTCGCGGGGACGCTGTTCTCAGACGTCACCAGACCGTGGTGAACCCGAGTGGGAACTTAACACTGAACCCTGAGGTTGGAGAGGACCCGGGGCGTGGACCCCGACTTCGTGGGCTTCATTCGGGGTCTTAGGGGCAGTGTGTCCCCCTCCAAGTCCCTACGTGAATCCCTGCCTCCCGGTGCCAGACTCGGAGGTGACGTGTGAAGAACAGCGGGTGTGTGACAGGAGGGCGGTGAGGCCCGGGCTCCCGGAGCGGTGGCCTTGCGGGGCCCCGGGTGCCCACAGGTGTCCAGATGCGGAGGATGGGGCAGTGGACAGGGGGCTGGCCCTGGGCCGGGTGCCCCGGGTGCAGAGGTGAGTCTGGCCGGGCACCACCAGGAGGGGTGAGGCGTGGGGAGCCTGCGGCTCGGGCAGAGGAGGGACGAGTCCCCAGCCGAGCTCGGGGAGACGCCATAGCGACTGCTCTCAGCCGTCCTCAGACCTGGGCCTTGGGGAGGCAGGCGAGGCTGGCCGCACCCCGTGGACGGGACAGGGCAGCTGAGGACGTGGAGGCCTCTGGCCCCTGTCCGCGGGAGGCTGTCCTGCCCCATTGCAGCAGATCCGTCTTAGGTGACGTCCACTAAGTCAGTGCATCCAGGGCCACAGAAAGCCTGGCCCAGAGGCTTGGTCACTTCGTCCGTCTTCCTGCTGCTCAAGGAGGTGGGGCTGTCCTGTCCTTGAACAGGGGACAGAGGGGCAGCCCCACGTCCAGGGCCCCCCACTCCACCGCTGCGCCATCGTGACGCCTGCCCCGCGTGCCTGGCGCCCTGCGGGGTGAGTGCCACCGTCCCCACTTATCAGATGGGTCAGCGGGGCTGAGCCGCGTGTATGGAGTCCCCAGGTCCAGTCCCTGGAGGTGTCTTCTTCTCACCAGCGGCCAGCGGCTGGTCCTCCTGGGCTCCGCCTGCTCACCCGATGGATGGGTGGTGAGCACTGCCAACAGCCCCCAGGACACAGGGCGTGGGGGTCACTAGCTCCGAGCCTGCCACCAGGTAGATGTCTTGGCCCTGGCCACCCTGGGCCTGCACCCGGGTGAACTCACGGAAGCTGCCCAGAGCGGTGCCCGCGCATAGTAGGTGGTCAGGAAACACGACCACAGTCATCGTCATGGACCCACCACAGGGTGCAGCCCTTCGTCCCCGCATCCTGCTTCCTTCTAGTACTCCCTTTGTCCAACAGGCTGGCCCCAGTGTCCAGATTAGGAATCGGGGCGCCTCAGGCCCTCATGCCCCCGTCGGGACACAGTGGCGAGGGCAGGAGTCGAGATGGGAACTGGATTCCCTGTCTGACCCCTGGGAAGTGCCCTGCCCTCTCTGAGCCTGGGCTTCCCTGTCCATCTGCAGAGCTGGGCTCAGGGTGCCCTGGGCGGTGCCAGCCCCAGGGCCAGGGCCCTTCCTCGGTCCCCTTGGCCCCCGCCCCCCGGCGCCCCCCTCCCAGGCTGCGGGCTGCCCGCCTGGCTCGGCCGTGACGAGGACCCGGCAGCCAATCTGTTTACTGAACTGGCTGACCCCTTCCGGGAACGCGGCCCAAGCTTCCCAGAACTCGGGTATTAATGACCCGAGGCCACATGACGGGGCATGACACAGCACTTTGGAGAAAGGCAGGGCCAGGGGGGCCGTGGGGGCCGCAGCCCAGCCCCCACTGGCCAGGGGTGAGTCACGGCCTCCTGCCCGGGCCTCCTGCAGCTTCCTGCTCCCTGCGCTGTGGTCCCCCAGCTGGCCTGCCCTACCTCGCCAGGGCCACCCCAGGACCTCTGGACCTTGGCCTGGTGGCCTTGCAGAGGTCTTAGGTGACCCAGCTGCCCCCTGGGACCGTGACTGTCGACCTGTGTTCGAGGCCCAGGGGGCACGGCCTCATCCTGGACTTGCAACATGGAGAAAAGTGGCATTTTGACCCCGTGTGACGGCTGAGGAGCTGAGGCCCGGGGAGGGCTGGAGTTCTCCTGGCGGGGCAGGGGGCGAATGTGAGTGGCACTTCTTTCCTCTCTGTGGCTCTGGGGATGGAACCCAGGGGCTCTCCAACACCGAGCCACGACTCAGCCCTTTTTTAGAATTTTAGTTTGAGGCAGGTCCTCAGGAAGTTGCTGAGGCTGGCCTCCAATCTGCCATCCTCCTGCCTCAGCCTCCAAGCAGTATTTTGACCTTAGATCATACCCTTTCCTGGTCTCAGCAACCGGACAAGGGAGGGGCCAGGCCTCCCTTCAGTTTCACAGTGGGGGACACTGAGGCACAGAGGGACTGGGTAGCCTGCCTAGGAGTTTGGGCGCTTCAGAGGGCTCAGGGCTGGGCTCCGCCCTGACTCTGCTTTCCTGGCTCTGCCGGCCGCGTCCCCGTCTCCGCCCCAGCGCTGTGAGGAGCATCTCAGTCTCCGGGGACACCTGCGAGCCCACGACCCTCGCTGTCGGCTCCTCGGGCCAGCCCCGGGGAGGACCTGGGTGAGCCTCGTTTACTCGTTCACTTATTCACTCGGTCTTTATTTTTTCGAGCTCCTGCTGAGGCAGGCACTGGACTGGGTGCCAGGGACAGTGACAAATCTCCGAGCCACCGAGGAGGCGAGCATTTGACAACAGGACCTCAGGATCCGAGGCCTGGCTCGGCCCTGGCTCACGTGTGACTCTGGGCTTTGTCCGCAAGTGGAGCCACCTGTAGGGTTGTCATGGGAACGAATGACTTCATGCATGAAACCACAGGGGCTGTACACAGTAGGCGCTCAACTGTGCCTAAATGGAAGGAGATGCACCATAAACACACAGAGGGGTGAGTGCCCACAGTGAGCAGTGCTGTTGGCATAGTCAGCTCTTGGCATCAGGGGGCATGCAGTAGGTGCTCAGTAAGTGTTTCTCCTCCTCTGCCTCCTGGGAGTCAGCTTGGTTACCATAGAGGCCTGAATTTAAGGTCGGCCTCACTGATCCAGGACTGAGCCTGCGGGTTGGAGGCAGTGGAGGCCGGGCCTCCCCTCAGCCCCGGCCCCGCACCCGACACAGCGTGGCTGGCATCCTGGGTGGCGGGCGGGCCGGGGCCTGCCCAGCGGGTCCCCGTAATGACACTCATTACACAGGTGTCTGGCAGTGGGGGCCGAGGCCCATGGCAGGCGGCCAGCGCACCCCGGGCCCTTCCTGGTCCTTCAGGAGCGGTGCCCACGGGCAGGTGGAGCGGGCGAGGGGCTGGCACGGGGCCAGCTGGCGGCCGGGCGGAGGGAAAGCTGAGCTGGGCGGGGGCCGGGCCCGGGGTGCAGGGCTGCAGGTGTGCTGGGGGCTGCGTGCGGGGACAGGCCCGAGCGTCCCGGCTGGCCTCCGAGGGTGGACCCCAGCGCCTGTGGTGGGCGCCTCTGCCCGCGCTGCCAGGTGGTGCCCAGGCGGTGCCAGGCGGTGCCGGCCTGATGTCAGCCCCCGGGAGCCCAGACCCACGTTTCCAAACCGCCAGGCGGGGGTCGAATGTTCTCGACACGAAGGGCAGATGGCTGTCGGGGCCACGGCTGCGCCCATCACCCCCTCCTAGCGCGGCTGGTCGTGTTGGGCGTGGAAGCGCCACGCTGCGCCACAAATGTGCACAATTATGGGTCAATTAGAAATTTAAAAATCTTTAGACAGCGCTCCAAATCCAGGGAGAGAAAGACAATCAGGGGACGAGGACATCCCTGGAGCTTTGGTGGGGACTGGTGAGGAAGGAGGGAAACAGGGTGGGCTGGGGAGGCCTCTCCAGGAGGCAGCCTTGGCGTGGAGATCTGAGGGATGAGCCACCTGGGAGGAAGAGAGGAGCAGCAGGTGCAAAGGCCCTGGGGCAGCACCAGCCCAGCACATGGGCAGTCAGGAGCCCTGTGGAGGGGCGGTGGGGAGAGGGCTGGGAGGGTCCAGCTGCACAGACCTTGACCTGGGCGCCTGGGCATCTCGGTCTGTGGGGGGCACTCCGTCAGCGGCTGAGCAGGGCAGGTGGGTGTGCAGAGCGTGGGCCCGGCCGCGGGCTGTGGGAACGATCGGCTCTGGAGGTGCAGACAGGAACGTGGGCCGCGCGATTTGTGTTTGAACCTATTTGCCGAGTTCAACCCCTGGATCCCGGAGCCTGTTATTAAGCCGGCTGCACCCTGGGGCGCTGCCTTCATCCCCAGACAGGGCCTGGCCCGCCTGCCCCCCGGTCGACCTTGGCCCCCCAGATGGGAGTGGAGGGCGGGGCCGAGCACCCCACGCTGGTCCAGCCCCGCGGGCACCTCAGAGGGCCCAACCTGCTTCCCAGACAGGGTGGGGGTGCAGGGCGGCTCCACTGCCCCTCTGCCAACGGGGCCAAGTCCAGGGGGCGGTGGCACGTCCCGAGGCCTCCACCAGGAGCTTCCTCCCCTGCCCACAGCGGCTGCGGCACGGCTCTGGGTAGCAGGAGGGTCTGGGCAGGGCCGGGGGCCACTCGCGCTCGGGGCCAGCTGAGCAGGGGGCCTGGGCCTGGTGGAGGGGAGCCGCCAGACAGCAGCTGCCTCCCGCCACCAGGAGCCAGGGGTCTGGGTGCAGGCGCCAGCGTCCTCCAGCTCTGGGGTCCGCAGGACCTGCCCCCGGACGCCCTGTCCTCCTCCCCGTCCTCGGGAGGCCCCCCAACCCCAGGCACCCTCCTGCTCTCTGCGGCCACCGCAGACCCCTCACCAGGCGCCTCTCCTGCCTGCCTGTGACTGTGACCACGGGTGCCAGCCCCAGGCTTTCCAGATCCAGTCTCCCACCCGCCCTGAAAGGTCAAGGCTGTGGTGGGTCCATCATGTGAGGAAACCCAGTCTCAGAGAGGTCGAGTCTCTTGCCCAAGGTCACACAGCTTTGTGTGAAGCAGAGGACTCGCCCAGAGGCCCAGGCCTTCCTGCCGTCCTCTTCTTTCCATGTGGAACCCGGTTTTTCCTTTTCAAGGTGTTGCTCAGCAGCTGCCTCCTCCAGGAAGCCCTCCCTGACCCGCCCTCAGCCCCTCTCCTGGCCTTCCCTGGTCTCCCTGCTCGGCACAGCCTCCTGCGACCCTTCCTCCTGAACAGCTTTGCTGAGGTCACAGACGCACGCAAACCGCAGGTGGTCCCGGCTGCGTGTTGAGGAGGTGGGCCTGGTGCCCGGCCAGGCTGTGGGCACGGAGACTGCAGAGCATCAGTCACCTCCACAGGTGTCCTTGAAGCCTTGTGTCATGCAGCCCTCTCCGCGCTCCGGTCCCGGGCAGTCGCCGCCCACCCTGTTGCTGGGCAGCACTGCGTGTGTTCTAGACTGTTCTTTCCGTGGGCGTCATGGCTGGATCCTGGTGGGCTTCTGTCCCTGGCGTCCGGGTTCTGCAGCTGTTCCCTCCCCGTCGGGCCGAGCCCTGTGGGGACCCCTCTGTCTCCAGGACCCAGCACAGGGCCGGGCACACAGGAAGGGCCTAATAAGTGGGGCCAACTGGGAGGAGGGTAGGTGGCCTGTGGGGGAGGAGCTGGCCACCAGGAACCAGGAACCAGGCCGCGCTGAGCTGGGCCTCGTGCCGCTCAGACGACTCTGTGCCAGGCGGTGGCTGGGCCGGCGCAGGTCTGGGGCAGGGGACCCGCGGGGGTTCAGGAGGCGCTTAGTGGTCGCCCGGCGCGGGGCCTGGCGGGTGTTCTAGAACCCTGCAGCCTGCACTGGGGCCTGGGCTGAGAGGGGCGGCGGCCGCGGGCAGAGGAAGCGGCCGGCGGCCCTCCCCGAGCCCGTCGGGCTCCTCTGCGAGGGCGCTGGGGGTGCTGGGAGCCGAGTGGGCAGGGCGGGCGGGGGCGGCAGGGGGGAGTCGTTTGGTTAGCGCGGGTGGTAGGGAGTTTCCAGTTCATGCCCCTCGGGCTGTGCCTCGCACCGCGGGGCTACCCAGGCGGTTTCCAGGTACCGGCCTCGGCCTTGAAGGCTCAGAGAGGCCCAGAGGCCTCCAGGTCTCCGCCATAGGCTGGATCGAGCTAGGGTGAGAGGAGGGCTGGGTGGGCCGCGCCTCACTCGGGACAGAGTCTGCAGCGAGAGGCCCGCTGCGCCCGGGCAGGCTTTGCCGTGACGATGACCTCATGGCCCATTTCTCAGACCAAACAGCCGAGGTCAGGAGTGGTGGAGCTGGCTGGTGCCCGGGGGTCGCCCGCGGGCAGGTGGAGCTCGGTCAGGGTCACTCTGGAGCGACTCCCCGGCAGTGAGGGCCTCCCTTTGGTACGAGGGACCTGGACCTGCCGTGGGCACTCAGCTCTGGGCGGAAGGCAGCAGTGCCCATGTGCCCGGCAGACGGAGACCGTTCAGTGGACTGTGTTTTCTTGTTGTGGAAACAGGACGTCGGGATCACAGGAGCGTTTCCCAAATGGGGTTCCGAAGGACACAGATTCTTGGGCTGTTCACTGGGATGATGCTGGGACCGGGTTCTGCGGTCCAGGGGCCTGGGGACCACTGGGTTTGACGATGTTGAGGACTCGGAGCCTTGAACCCCAGAAGGCTCAGCCAGATCCAGGCCCGGGGGTCTGTGGGTCACTCGCCCTGGATCCCCCGCTGGGCCCCCCCCACCCGCCCTGTTCCCAGGGAGCCCCCGAGGGCGGGGACGCGCACTCACCGCCTGGACCTGCCACCGGGAAGGCTGGAGGGAGGGGGCTGAGGCTGCGCGGGGACCGCTGGACGTGGACCGTCCAGTGGGGCTGGATGGCTGTGTGCGTGGGCGGGGGCGCCGGGGACAGGTGTAGAGGGAGGGGACGGATGAGGGTGGACGAGCTGAAGAGGGGGTCGGCGAGCGAATGGGGAACTGAGCCCACGGTGACCAAGGAGGCCGTGGGGGGGGGAGTGACAGGCAGCTGCTGGAGGGACGAGGGACGGTGAGTGGAGGTGCGGCAGCCCCAGGTGGCGGACTGTGGTGGCTGACGAGGGGCGTAAACATGTGATTAAGTGATTAAGTAAATTAATAAACAGAATGATGGTAACAACAGCTGGGCGAGCGGACAGCGGATCCGTGAGTGGACGTGGATGAGTGGACCGGGGAGAACGGGCGGGGAAGGTGGACGAGTGGCCAGGGAGGGGGCATGTGATGTCCCAGGTCTGAACTGAGGTCGGGATGGCAGGAGGATGCCCGTGTCCCTCCCTGAGACAGCCGTGTATCAAGATTTGGGAATCTGGAAGTTGAGTGACAGCTATGATCCGTGTCCCCAGAGAAACTGCACAGAGACACAACTGTTGTCAGTGACCCGCGGGTGGCTTGAGCCTGGGGGCCACCTCCGACCCCCAGGGGTCCCAGGGCAGCAGGTGACTTTCTCCTTACGCCTGAGGCCCGGCCTTGGAGAGGCACCGGGCCCAGCAGGGGAAGGCCGCTGGGAGGGGCAGGGCTGTCCCTTCCCGAGGGCCACACCACTGGAACCCAGGTCCTCTTCCCCGAGGGAAGGCCACCGTCCTGGCAGCCGGCGAGCAGCAGACACCAGAGGGACTCAGGGGGCTGGGGGGGCTGGGGGCCTGTGGCCGCTCAGAGTCCTGAAGGGCACCGACGGAGCGGCCAGAGCCGGGGGTGGGAGAGGACCCGGGCTGCGGGCAGCAGGAGGCGCGGCCTGTGGGGGGCTCAGACGGGAGGGGCCTGGGCAGCTCAGAGTGCCCGGCACGGAGCACGGGCAGATGGCCCCGGTGACGAAGGGGCTTCGGGACCAAGGGCGGGAGGGGTCCCGAGGGAGGGGCGGGTGGGGGGTGGTTTGGGGAAGGTGCTGAGTCCATCTGGGGCCTGATTTGCAGGGAGCCTGGGAGCCCCGAGGAGGTGCTGGGAAGGGAGCAGGTGGTGACCAGAGGCTGAGACCGCAGCTGGGCCGCACCGGCCTTGGGCCCTGCGGATGATGGTCCAGGGAGCGAGGGCATGTTCCTAGCGCAGGCCACCGGGAGCCAGGGGCGGCCTTGTCCAGTGGCTCTGAGAACCGGCAGGCGCTTGGCCCGGGGCCCACAGGAAGCCCAGCAGACGGCCCCGGGTCGGTGCGCGGGCCCCCGGGCTCGGCCAGCCCCTCTGAGCCTCCGTGGGCCCTGGTCAGTCCTTGTCCCCAAGCCTCAGTCTTCTCATCTGAAAACTGGTCGCGGAGATCTGGAGTGGTGCGTGGACAGGACAGGGGACGGCTGGGCAGCGGCTGCCACCTGACTCCTGGGTGGCAGACACGGAGGTGGGGAGAGGGGCCTCGGGACGATCCCAACAAGCAAGTCCACGCTGCTGACCCCCGGAGAGGGGACCTCAGCCCCCCCCAGGACCCTCCACGCCAGGCCAGCTGGGGCCAGTGGGAGCAGGAGGCTCGTCCCCACGGGGTGTGGGACGGGGACCAGATGACAGCAACCTTCTCCACTGTCCCTCGGAGCTGCTGGCCCTGGGTCCTGGCCACGTCCCCACCTCAGATCCTGACTCAGGGTCGGGCTGGTTCTCTGCCTCTCGGGGCCAGACAGAGGCCGCTCCCTCGGGGCCTGGGGACGGCCCTGGGCCCTGGGCGGCGATGAGCGGAGCCTGAGGGCCTGTCTGGCTCCCTGTGGGCCTCGGGGCCCCTGAGGACTGCGTGTGCCCAGACCCCACCCCTCCCGCCTGTCTCTCTGGGAATGAGGCTGTGGCCCCGCCCTTCACCCCGCCTGGCCCAGGGGTGCAGGTCTCCCTCTCCCCGCAGGGCCTGGCTGGTCCCCCCCCAGCCCCCGCAGGACCAGAACCACGCCCTGGGGGGGCGGTGGGCTGAGCTTGGCTGGGGCTGCGACCCGTGGGAGGCAGATGCGCATCAGCTGGCCGGGTCACTCTCCTGTGCTCATCACTGAGGCATGTGGGACGGGGTGGCGCGGGGGTGGGGACTGTGCGCGTGCGCCCGGGTAGCCCCAGCACCCTGATGCCCAGCGGCAGCATTGGCGGGGAGGGGCGGGGGTCGGGGCAGAGAGTCTTGAATTCACATCCTGAGGAGCTGTGTGGCCTTGGGCAGGTCACCGCACCTCTCTGAGCTCAAGGAGCGGCCGGGGCTTGTAGCCTCACACGCAGGCCCCGGGCTAAGTGGCAGACACAGGGCCTGAACTCTGGGGGACCACCTGCAGGGGACACCAAGACCCAGGCTTCAGGGCCAGTGCGGCCTGCCCCCGAGAGCCCAGTGACCCTGAGTGACCACTTCCCCATCTGGACCTGGGAGGCAAGGCCACAGCAGATCCTGCCTCAGCTGACGGGGAGGGTCCCCTGGCAGGACATTTCCTGTGGGCCAGGCACTGGGGCCCCGCTGGCCACAGGCGGGGTCAGAGGTCGCTGCCCGCGGGGCGCACACTGGTGGAGTGGCAGGTGGCCACAGGCTGGGGGTAGGTCTGAGTGCTGAAGGGCACAGGGGGGCACCAGGAAGCCGCTGGCAAGGAGGGGGCAGGCCAGAGCAGAGGTGGCCACGGTCAGCGCCGAGTGCGTGAGTCCCTCCGCGGCTCCCTGCAGCCCCCACCAAGCCCAGAATCCTTAGCACAAGTTCCCACGGCAGTGAGGTCCCCGTCCGGCCCACACCCTGGCACCCTCCCACCCTGCCACACTCCTACTCCTCCGAGCTCCGGGACTTGTGCACCCTCCTCTGCCTCGCGGTCCCCTCGGGCCCTCGGGCTCTTCCTCTCCCTCTTGGTGACCAGAGGTCCGGACGGTGAGGGAGAGAGGCTCACTGTGGCCGCTGCAACCCAGGGCAGGATGGGGTGGCGGGAGACGGGGCTGTGACCCCATGTGTCCACTGTGTGGCCTCGGGCAAGCCACATGCCCTCTCTGGACCTCTCCAGGGGTTCTGTGCACTCAGGGCTGTTACCGCTTCAGTGATGGTGTCCTGGGGAAGGTGTGTGTAGGGTACCCCCCCACACGCGTCTCTCGAGTTACCCAAGTGCCTCTGGGAGCCCGTCCCCAGCTCTGAGTCCGGGCAGGGACAGAGGCCAGACAGCTGGGGTTCAAGTCCGACGATGCCACTAAGTAGCTGTGCAGCGTGGGCCAGTCGCCCACCCCCTCTGGGCCCGACTGGGAAATGGGGAGAATGGAGCCGTGTGTCCTGGGTCCTGAGGGAAGCCGGCACCATGCGCCAGCTGTTTCTGCTCCGGGCCTCTGTGGCTCAGGCGTCCTGACCGCTGCCCCTCGGGTTCCTCAGCTGGCAGAATGGCCCCAGGCCGAGCGTCTAGTGCCCACACAAGGCCTGGAGCCGACGCATTCTCTGCGCCTCCGTGTTTCAAGGTTCAGATGCAGAATTTATTTGATTCGCAACCATCAAGTCCCCGATGGTCTGTGAACAACCCCGTGAAATCCTCGGGTCCCTGCGGTAGCAGGATCGCCACTCGGTCCATTCTGACTCGAGTGGACGAAGGGGCAGACGGCGCAGCCTCGGGACGGCGCTCCTCCCAGGATCCCGGGACTGCGACCTGCAGCTGGGGGACCTTGGGCACGTCCCTCCCTCCTCGGACCCCTGAGGGCCCCCGCCTGGGCCGGCCCACCCTGCGCTGTGTGCCCAGTGCTTCCCGTGTGCAAAGTGGTCCCCGTCCCGGTTCCCTCCCGCCCCCAGCGGGGACCGTGCTGCCCCTCTCCCAGGACAGCAGGACAGTGGCTGGGGACGGTCCAGGCAGAGGAGGAAGTGGGGGGCTGGGCGGCGGGCTGACGGCAGCGTGATGTCAGAGGAGGCCACAGGCGGTGGCGGGGTGCCCTCCCGGGCCTGGACGCGCCTCCCAGCGCCCTCCCCGCCCCCCTTAACCCCTTCCCGGCCTCCCTTTCCCAGACAGCCGTCCCGGGCCGGCCTGGCCCACAAGATTCCCAGATTTCGCAACAGGGGCTGGCGCTGAGTCACGTACAGTAAGTCTGGGGAGGGAAGCGCCCGCTGCCCGGTCCACGTCCGCCCCTGGATCTTCCCCGCTGGGCGCACAGGGCCGGTGGGACAGCCTCTCTGGGCTGTGCCGGGAACCCAGGGTGGCGTGGCTTCTAGGAGCTGGGGGCCCTGGACTCCGGCCGGCCTGGGGACCAGGGTGGCCTGCACTCCGTGGTGGCCCGCCCCCAGATGGCCGGGACCTGGAGTCTCTCGCTGTAACTCTACACGACGGTCTCCTTATCTGGAGAATGGGAGAGTCACAGGGTGACCTCCCAGGGTCACCACAAGGACCAAGCGAGATGACCCGGACAGCGCTCGGCACAGGAAGTGCCCGCACATGTTAGGGCTGCGGGGATGTCGGTCGGATGACCCTGGAGACCGTCCAGGGCTCGGGCTCTGTCCCTGCGGGACGGCCCTGCCCCCTGTGGTATGAGTTACGTTGTCTTTGAAAAAAAAAGTCTTCATTCCATCAACAAACATTTATTGAGCACCACTGTGTTCTAGCCGCATTCACGGGTCCTGCAGACCGTGGGGACGGAACGCAGAGTCCCGTCGGGCTGCGCCAGCCCCGCTGCCTTCCAGGGGGTGTCAGAGGGAGGGTCGTGTCTGTGGGTGACCAGGCCAGGGGGGCACAAAGCACAGGCCGGGGGCGAGGGAGGGGGCCTGTCCCCGGAGACCCGGACCCAGAGGAGAGGGCAGCGTCACGGGGTGCGGAGGCCCCAGGCAGGGCCCCGTGGGTCGGGAGGCTGCGCTCTGGGCTGGGTGAGCGGCAGCTCTCTGAACCTGGGCTCCTCTTGTCCCTGACCTGTACCTGTGGGGACAGCCATTGGACAAGGCCTGGCGTCTTCCATCTGGGGACCTCAGGCCCTGGGGCCACCCGTTCACAGTGACAGGACCCCCGGAGGGCCAGACCCTGTGCAGAGGCTGCTGTGGGGACCAGGACTGCGATTCCCCCGGTGGGCGGGAGGTGGCCGCCAGGTCCCCGGGGGCCTGGGAGCGGCCTTGCCCCCCGCTGAGCCCTGGACTCTGGGTCTCCACCTGGTCGCACAGCCCCTGGGAGGTGGCCAGCAGCCTCCTGGAGGGCCTAGGGGGAGGCCTGGCCTCCACAGCCCTCCTCACCCTGGAGGAGGGGACATGGTGGGGTCCCTGGGCATCAGCTGGGTTTGGGCCACAGCCAGGGCCAGGGGGAGCAGGGGCTCCCAGGCGGGGGCGGTCGGAGCTGGTTCTGGGCCCAGGCGGGTCCACGGAGGCCTGGTCGGGGTCCCCGGGGGGTCGGCCTTCGTTCATTTATTTCTAGAAAAGTCCCTTGCCCTTTCCCCTGGGGCCACGCAGGCCGGGGCAGCTGGCGGGAGGGCGGCCCGCGGGGTCCGTGGCTCTCTGCTCCCTCCCAGGCGGTGGGAGGAGCAGTCGGATCCTGTCCAGGGAACCGGCAGGAAGGGCCAAGGCCGGACCACGGTGAAGACCTGGGCCTGCAGAGGCAGGAGGCAGGCCCAGGCCCCCAGGAGGGGTGGCCCCGGGGGCTTGCGTCTGCCCAGGCCCCGCCCCCAGTGCTGGCGGGGTGGGGGGGGGCGCCTGAGCCAGGTGTCTGGGGTGCCTTGAGCCCCCACCTGCTCCGCTGGCCTGGGACTGACCCGGGACTGGAGGCCGGGCTGGCTGGGACCCTCTGCGCGCCCCGGCAGGGTGATTACCGCGGGGCTAATAGCGCCCACTTCCTGCCCCTTTCATCAGGGCCCGGAGCTGCCAGGCAGTAATTAGCGCGGGCAGCTCTCTGAAGTCGGCGCTGGAGGCAGACGTGTGATTAAACCACTTTACAGGTAGGTAAACTGAGGCAGGGCCTCTCGGTTCCCTTGACTCAGCAGCTCAGCCAGGCTCTGCTCTCTCCACAGCAGGCCACGCCCCTCGCCCCGGGCCCTGGCTGCAGGCTGCACCCCGAGGCCACAGGGCACCCACCCCTGCCTTGTCCCCTCAGGCCTACAGGGCCCTGGGTTCCCAGTCTATGCCAGAGGATGGAACCTGACTCTGCTGTGTGACCCCAGGCAAGTCACTGCCCTTCTCTGGCCCGGGTTTCCTCCTCAGCAACACAGGGCTGATCTAACCACCTGTGTAGCTGGGGCCTGCCTCGTCTGTCCCCTCCCCACTCTGGCCACACCATCCTCCTCACTGTTCCCTGAACACGCTGGGCCCCTCCCTGCCCCAGGGCCTTTGCAGATGTTCTGTCCCCGCCTGGAATGGCCTTTCTTTCCACCTCCTCATCTTCCTGGGCTCGAGTGTCACCTGCTCAACCTCAGAGCGGCCTCCGTCCTGGTCCTGCCTGACTTAGGGTGCTCAGGGAGGCGTCTCTGTTTATCTTCTGTGTGCTCCGGCTGCACAGGACAGGAATCCTGTCTGTCTGCCCACAGTGTGTCCTCAGCTCGGCAGGGCTGGGCACACAGTAGGTGGCTAGGAAACAGCTGCTCCCCCCCCCTTCTTGCTGGCTGCGGGGCCATCTGGAACCCTCTTTCCCTCTCGGCTCCCCCACGCCCTTTGGGGGACAAAGGACGGCTGGCGTGGATCTCCTTGAAGGACTCGGGTGGTTTTGCAGCCCAGGACCTTGGGCGCCTGATTTCCCGGGCAGTGGCCATGGGTGGCCTCAGGAACAGGTGCGGGAGATGGGCCCTCTGGTGCCGTCCCGGTCCCTGCTGCACGGCCTCTGGGCCCAGCCCCTCCCGGGCGTCCGTCAGCAGCTGGGGGAGGATCTGGAAGGGAAGACAAAGGAGGGCGGGGGCCGCACCTGTGTCAACAAGGCCCCTCCAGCGGTGCCGGGCCTGCTCCTCGCCAGGCCCCACTGCCACCTCGAAGCTGTCCCCAGGCCAGGCCGGGGGACGCTGGCTGACACCCCACTTCCGTCCCCAGAAGTACCGGAACGTTCCCGGGATGGCGGAGCAGCCTCCAGTCCTGGCCGCGGTCCCAGAGTTCTGGAATGTTGGAATCCAACGGCCTCCGGACGCTCTCCAGGAGGAAGGGGACACTAGGCTGCCCAGGGGAGCAGGACCGCCAACAGGCCCGCGTCCACCCCCTGTTTTCCAGCCATAGCACCCCAGCTTCCTACCAGAGAACACTTCTCCCCCATTTCAGGCCGCGAGGCCTGGGGGGTGCCTGAGAACCCCGGCTCCAAGAGTGCACAGGTGACCAGCTCTCCCCGCTGTGATTGGCCCCCTGGGGAGGTCCTGGGGAGGTCCTGGGGCCACGCTCACCCGACGAAGCCCTGTCCTGGGACTTGAGTGCGGAGAGGTGGGGAAGGCGCGCAGTGGGTCCCCTGGATGGAGAATGAGCCAGCGAAGGGCCCAAGCCTGCCTGAGAGCCAGACAGGGGCAGAGCTCCTGGATCCAGCCAGACCTGAATCACACACCCTTGGACTCCGATTACAGAAACTGCTACCTTTCCTGGTTTGGGCTGAAAACAGTTTGAAGTAGTTTTCTCTCCCTTATTCCGATGGAGCCATGGGAGGAGACGAGAGGGGAAGAGAGTCCCAGCCGAGGGAAGGGGCAGCAGCGCCGGGAGGGACCCCGTGACGGGGGAGGGGCCAGGCGGGCGACCGGAGTGTCCCAGCCAGGGATGCCGGGTGAGAGGTGGAGAGCGGCTGGCTAGCAGGAGGCTGACCACGTACCAGGCTGGGCTGGGCGTCGGGGACACAGCTGGACTGTCCCGACCGCCTGGAGCAGGCTCCTTCCCAGCTCGCCCCGCCCCAGCGCCCTGGGGTTCAGGAGCCCAGCGTTGGGCGGTGTCCACCCTGGGGCCACCTCACGGGTCACACGGTGGGGATGATTCCCTCTGCAAACCTTCCAGGATCCCCCGGGACCCGGCTGTCCCCTCCTGAGGAAGAGCACCCCCTGCCCCTCTGTGGCCCAGCTCCATCTCTGCTGAACCCCCAGATGTGTGGGGTGTGACGCAGGGAAGAGAGGACCTCGGCCTGACGAGCCGCGGAGCATGTCACCGCAGGCACTGGACAGGCAGAGTGTCACCACCCCGAGTCCTCTGTCCCCTCCACGCACCTCCCCTTGGAGGGCCCCCTCCCGGCTCCCTCACCACACCTAGCCCCTCAGGCGTGTGGACTTGGTTCTGATCCGGGTCTGTCCCTGTACCCGTGCTACTCCAGGTGCCGCCTGGGGACCCAGCGTGCTGCCTCCTTGGGTCTGGGTTCCCCTTCAGCATGGCGTTGAAGACACACACAGGCAGGGCTGGGTGCAGCTCAGGGGCAGCGCTCACCCGGCTTGCACGGGGCTGGGGGGCGAGCGGGGAGAGGCGTGCAGTTGTGCCAGGCTGTAGATGACCCTTTTTGATGGGCACCTAATATTCCCTTGGGCCACATGGTGAGCCATTCACCACTTGAGGTTTATTTGAACCGTTTCCAAACAGGTTTTTGTGTGGACACACATTTTTGTTTACCCTGGGTAAATTCCGAGGAGTGGCGCTACTGGGTCACGTGGCAGGTGTGTGAGTCGCTGTTGAGCTCTTCCCCAGCGTCTAGGTCACTCTGAGCTCCCACCATCGGGGCATCAGAGCTTCAGGACTCCCGTCCTCTCCAACCCTTGTGTTGTCAGGTGGCTTTTAAAGATATTTTTAGAATTTTAGCCCTTGAAGTCGGTGCCCATCTCACCACAGCTTTATCTCGCGCATCCCTAATGGTCAACGATCTGGCGCTTTGTGGAATGTGACTATTTGCCACTGACACATTTTCTTTGGTGTCGTATCTGTTCCAACATTTTGGCCTCCGTGAAAACGGGATTGTTTACTTGTTAATGGGTTCGGAGCGCTCTTTATATATTCTGGATACTGGTCAGCGCTTTGTCAAATATGTGATCTGCAAATACCTCCTCCCAGCCTGTGGCTGGGTTTCTCGTGTTTTGCTAATAGGTAGACCTCAGTGACATTGTTTTGTTTTGGTTGCGATGATTTCTCTGGTTAACGTTGGCTTGTGGCGTGTTCTTTGTTATCTCAAGGCCAGTGATAACATCAAATGTTTTCTTTTAAAATAAATTTGAGTTAAAAAAAAAAAAAAAGAGGCAAGTTGAAGGCAAACGAGGTCGGTGTAGTCGGGGTGTAAAGCGGACGGCCCGAGACTCCCCGGGGTGTCACTGGAACACCCGTGGGCCTGTGGGCCAGGCTGGGTGCTGGGTGCTGGGGTCTCTCACTTCAGGGAGGCGAACTCTCCAGCGAGCCCCTCTGCACCCTTCAAAAGCCAATTCAGATGGCGCTTACCCTGCCCAGACCATCCCTGGTCCACCCGTCCACCCTTGCCTCCACAGGCCCCCGGGGCAGGGGCAAGCCTGGCAGCCCTGGGGTCACAGGGAGCCTGGTGCATGGGCACCGGGCAGGAGCTGTCGTGAGAGGCCACGGCGGCTGCTGATCGGCAGACTGAGGCCCGGCCATCCTGGTGCAGCTGGCCCCTGCAGGCTGGCTCTCCCCTCGGGCTCGCCCCCCCACAGAGAGGCCAGGAGGAAGCCCCTCGGCAAACCAGGGCCTTCGGGGGCTCTGTCCCCCTCCGTGCCCGTGGACCCCTCTCTGAAGGACTCACGGCCAGGGAACCCTTCACTCTGACCTGCCCCAGTGACCACTTGCCCCTGGCCTTCAGCCACCTGTGCCTGGCTCCTCTCCTCTCACTCCTTTTGGTCCTGGGGATTGAACCCAGGGGCACTCGACCACTGAGCCGCAGCCCCAGCCCTTTCTTATCTTTTGAGACGGGGCCTCACTGAGTTGCTCAGGGCCTCGCTACGTTGCTGAGGCTGGCTTTGAACTCACGATCCTCCTGCCTCAGCCTCCCAAGCTGCTGGGATTGCAGGCGTGGGCCACCGGCCCCGCTGTGTGTTTTCCTTGCAGCACTGAACACCTTCATTTCAGAATTCATGCATTTGCTGTTTCTTGTCTGTGTCCCCCAACGATGTCACTCCGCGACAGGTTTTTGTCTCTGCATTCCCTCAGTGTCTGGCATGGCACTCAGCACACAGTAGGTACTCAATACGCAGTTATTGAATGAATGGGCTCAGGCGCTCTCCTCAGATGCACACAGTGTGTCAAGGGGTCATCCGCCCTGGTCAGGCCCGTCGCCCTGGGGCTCTTCCAGCTGGGTCCAGGCGGCCTCCCTGCCTCCCCTCTGGCCCCTGGCCCAGCCCAGAACCGAGTGCTGCCCACGCCTCCAGCCAGCTGCCCAGCCCAAGGGCTGCCCATTGTCCTTGGAGGGCACAGGACGGGGCGTGAGATTCCCGGGCTCACACCAAGGGAGAGAGGGGCTCCTCACCCCCGTCCTCGGGGGCGGCGACCCTGGGCGGGCCCTGGAGCCCCTTCCCCACCGGCCCCACCTCCAAGCCAGCGGGGCGGCAGCTTGGGCTCCGTTCACCTCTGCGCATGTCTCGCTGACCACCTCCAGCCCGCAAGGCGGTGCCCAGCGCGGTTCCCGGGAGGCGAGGCCGAGGCGCGCAATTTGAAGGCAGGTGACCCCGGGAAGGCGCTGCCGGGAGGCGGGGAAGTGGGACGGGGCCGGGAGAAGAGCTGATACCCAGAGTGTCGCCGAGCAGGGACCGAGCGGCGACCCGGGGCTGGGTGAGCGGGTGGCATCCCGCGGGACGCCCCGAGACGCGCGCTGGCCTCCGGTGTCCCCGCGGGCGGGCGCCGGGAGCCGCGCATGCGCACAGCGGCCTCTCCGCCCCGCCGCCAGGTGCGCAGAGCGCGCAGGTAGAGGCTGGTGCTCCCGGGAGAGCGGGGACCGGGCGGGGCACCGGCGGGGTCCTCAGGGTCCTTTTAGGCAGGGGCACAGCGTTTCTGGTTGGGAATAAGGTTTATGTCAGCATCTGAGCCCCGCGGACGTGCAGGGAGGCGCCCGGGAGCGCTGAGCCGCGGAGGCTGAGCCGTGGAGGCTGAGGCGCGGAGGCTGAGCCCGGGCATTTCTTAAGGACGTCCCAAGACCTTCACGGGCAGGCAGCCTCCTCACGCCCCGCCTGGCGGTGGGCTGAGACCCGCTTCTCCCAGCGCCCTTCGTGCCACCCGGAGTCCCTGCGCCACGCGCATTCCCAGGAGTCCTCGAGGCGCCTGCAGCGCAGGCCAAAGCCCTGTGTGACCTGGGGTTCGCGTTCAACCTCTCTGGGCCTGTCGGATGGTCCCCAGACGCAGGGAAGAGAGATGATCGTGGCCGGGCTGATAAAGGGGGTGGGGGAGAGGGCAGCTGCTCATCCGGGCCCCAGACCGAGGCCCCAGACCCGCGGGTCCTGGCGCCCAAGGGCAGGGACAAGGGAACAGGATGGAGGCCGTTGCCGTCGCGCACCTCGTCAGTGGGGAGGGGGCGCCGCAGAGCACCCAGCAGCCCCCAGGCCTGGCTGTCCCCGAGCGCATCTGAGGACCCTGGGGGGACTGGCGGTGGTGGCCCATCTTGGCAGTGTCGGCTCCCCCAGTGCCGCAGGTGGACACCGTTGTCGCCACCCTTCTCCAGCGGTTCCCTTGGACGCTTCTGAGTGACCCCAAGAGGAAGTCTGTGGGCGCTGGGGACTGGCCCCCTCTTGGACTGGCCTCAAGCACAGCGCCCTGTGTGGCAGCTGGCAGCGGGGACTCGGTGGCGCTGTTAAGGTCACTTTCCGGTTAGGGGAGGAGTGTCCCTTTTCTCTTCCTGATCGTCCTACGGTTTTTCCTTTAGGAACCAATTCATTGATTCCTGGGGGGGGACCTTGGCGACATTACATCCCGCGGAGGTGTTCAGAGAGACATGGCCACATCCCTGCCGCCACCTCTAAGAAGCTTCCAGAAGAGAGGGCCGCAGCACAGAAGGAGGCCTGTTGCTGCTGAGGGCAAGTGGCGGGCAGTGTGGGGACCGGGGTCCCCTCTCGGGAGGAGGAAAGTGTTTTGCAACTAGTTCAAGGTGGTGGTTGCACAAGAAAAGACCAAAACACACTGGACCGTCCGCTTCCCGGGGTCAGTGGGCGGCTGGTGCTTCTCACTCAGTCAATTATTCCTTAAAAACCAACCAAACGACAACAGAAATTCAATTTCCTTAAGGAAGAGCCCGTGGCTTGAGAGAGCTTCTGAGGAGGCTTGAGAAACCCTGGCCCAGAGGACGGGGCGGGGCCTGGCCAGGCCTGAAAGGCCCCCTGCCTGCAGACAGCGCCCTGCGCACCCGGAGCCCAGCCCAAGCCTCACCCCTGCGGCCGCCCTGCCCAGCACCAGGGCCCGTAGCCCCGGGCGAGGACCGCTGCCCGCCACGTTCTCGCGGGGAGGAGTCTCCTCACTCTGGACATGGGCCTCAGTTTCCCCATCTGTAAAATGGGTCTCGGGTGGGCCCTGGTGGGACGCAGGGACCTTGGTCCACACTTCTGCTCCAGCTCCATGGCACCAGGGCCGTATTCATTTTCCTCCTGTGGCTTCGGCTTTGGGCAAAGTCTTATCTTCATCACCTCTGCATTTGTCACTGCACACAGTAGGTCCCCAAGAGGAGCTGACATCCAAGGAGACTTCCAGAATCCTGTCCCTTCTCTGCACTTCACGGTCCCCACCCTGGTCCAGCCCTGGCACGGCTCACCTGCACCTTTGCAGATACCTCCTTCCCAGCCGCCTGGTCTCCGCCCTGTGTCCCTCACTCCCAGCTCATGCCCACTCCCAGCCCGAGGGATCCTGTGAGAAGCTGGCCAGCCCTTCCGCTGTCTCCTCACTGTGAAAGCTGGAGCCCTCCCTGTGGCCACGAGGACCTGCACAATCTGCCATCCCCTCCATCCTCATCTCCCCATTCTCCCACTCTCCTGCTTCACAGTCTTCTTCCTGTGCCCACAGTGCCAGGCCTGCACCCCAGGGCCTTTGCACCGGCTCTCTTTGCCTAGAACACTTATCCCCCACACCACTCCCTGCTCACCTCCTGGCCTCCAGGCCTCTGTTCAGACCCGACCTCTCAGGGACCTGCTTTCCAAATTCAGCTCTTTTTGTCCATGGGCAAAGCCCTTGGCCTGAGCCCTGGGCCCAGCTCCATGGCTGGGGACGGCGAGGCTCTCCACCCAGGACCAGGGTCAAGCGTGGGGCGGGTGGTTCTGGGCCGCACCTGGAGCAGAGGCCGCTGCCTGGCTGGACAGGGCTCCAGGCTGCGGTGGGAAGGCGCGTCCTCCTCTGCTCCCTGACCCGCTGACTCAGACCCTCACCCTGCCCTGTCCCTGGGTGGACGCTGGCCAGCTGCGGTCCGGCAGGGCCAGACACCAAGTCACCTCCCGCCCAGGCCGCTCCCCGGGGCCA
Organism: Urocitellus parryii; assembly: GCF_045843805.1. Lineage (NCBI taxonomy): Eukaryota > Metazoa > Chordata > Mammalia > Rodentia > Sciuridae > Urocitellus > Urocitellus parryii. The sequence goes on along the minus strand of NC_135536.1, from coordinate 192,278,397 downwards.
GGCCCCTGTGCTTCTGCCTCTGAACCTCCCTGTCCAGCAGAGCCCCACCGGAGGGTCACCTGGAGATGCCTGACGGGCGAGGGTGACGGTGGTGACACTGAGAGCAGCAGCCACGCCCACCCAGAGCCCGAGGCTGAGCCCGGTCCCTGTCACCAGCTCAGTCCTGCCACCGGGTCCTGGGGGTGGGACTCTCACTTCCCAGAGCACAGTGGTCAGTCAGCACGGGCGGCCCCAAGCCCCAGCAGCCGGACTCTGGGCCGCCCTGAGAGGGTCCCCACCGGCAGAGCAGCGGCCAGCCCTGAGGCCCCTGTGAGTGACCTCCTGGTGGGGAGAGTCGGGCTCGGTGTCAGGCTCGCTGCGGGCCACGGAGCCGGAGCAGGGCAGAGGCCGAGTTCAGCCCCGCTTCCTTCTGACTCCGCGAGGCCAGGGTCCCTCGCTGAACGGCCACCTCGCCTCTGGAAGGACGTGACCCAGGTGCCGGAGGAGCCTGCAGCCCAGCACACCTGGCCGCTCCGTGGCCACCACTCACCTCTCCACCACCCGCCCTGCGCCCACCTCCGTCCCCTCGCTCCCACCCCTCCTCCCGCCCCACCTCCTGTCACATCTCCTCCTGTCACATCTCCTCCTGTCACATCTCCTCCTGTCACATCTCCTCCTGTCACATCTCCTCCTGTCACATCTCCTCCTGTCACATCTCCTGTCACATCTGCCCATCAATCCCAGTGACACCGATTCACCCCCTGCCCTCCCTCCGTCTGTCCACCCCCACCCACTGGTGTCCTCTTGGGCTGGCCGTGCCCTGAGCCGGGGACCCAGCCTCATTAGCTTCCTGTTTATCTGTTGTTCCAAGAAGCTGAGGAGGGTGGAGCGGCCCTTTGATCTGGGCAGTTACTTAAGAGACAGTTAATGAGCAGCCGCTGGGGGACGGCCGGCCAGCCACAGCGGAGGAGCGCGGCCGCCTGGGGGGACGGCCAGCGGCCTGGGTCAGGAGGGACGTGAGGACAGCTGGGTGGCAGCGAGGACAGCTGGCGTGTGCCGGGCGCTGGGCTAAGGCTGTCCTTCCCAGTTCCAGGGCAGGGAAACCGTGTCCCCCCTCCCGGGCGGGGCTGAGACGCTGGCCAGGCCACGGTGGGCTCAGGGACACTCATCTGGGAAGCAACACAGTGTGTCACCACCTGAGCCCGTCCGCAGCAACGATGGCCGATGGCCGTCAGCAAACAGCTACGCAGCACCCGCCCAGGCCAGGTGGTTCTGAGAGCCTTCACCCTGTCACCTGTCACCTGGCCCTGTCACTGTCCCCAAGCCTAGATGAGAGGATGAGCCTCGTGCAGGAATCTGCTCAGATTCCCAGGAAGCAGCAGGACTTTGCTCTGAACAGACGTCGGGTCCCGCTGCCCCTCCGGCCGCCAGGACTCGGCCACATCCTCGCCTGCTGCGCGTCTCCCACCCGAGGCTGGCCGCCCACCGCCCCTGCAGCCGGGGCACGGCCTGTGGCCTTCTGTGCAGAGGGCCACCGAGGAGGGTTCAGAACTCCCCTCGGTGGGGACGCAGCCCAGACCAGGGCCGGTCAGCACTGGGCCGCGTCCTCCAACCCTCCCGCCACCCCAGGCCCGGGTCAGTCTGCACTCACACAGGTGCAGAGCAGCGCGCAGGTCACCGGCCATGACCGAGCGTCCTCACGGGGGACATGCCTGCGCGACCACATCCAGGAGCAGCCCCGTTCCCCAGGCCCTGTCCCCGTCACGGCTTTCCTAGGGTGGCCAGGGGCTGCGTCTGTTTCCGGAGCTTCGCAGGCACAGAGCCGCGTCCCTCCCTGCTCTCCCTGTCTCCAGGCTCTTTCCGGCTGTTGCTTCGGGTGTCGGCTCCCAGCCTCTGCACGCCCTGTCCCCCTGTCCCCCGATGGCACCGGGGAGCTTGTGAGGGGCCGAGTGTGCCCAGACGCCGTGAAGCCCCCTCCCGTCCCCGTCTCCAGGCGACCCTGCCCGCGCTCCTGCGGGGCAGACCGACCCGGGGCCTGTGGAAGGCGGTGCCAGGTCCCGGGTGTCCATCTTCCTCAGCGCTCGGTGTCCCCTGCTCTTGGCCGTTTGGGTGGGTCCGTGGCGGCCTCCCTCTCCGCGTGGCTTTGATCTGCATTTCCCTGGTGGCCAGGACGTGAAGCGTCCACGGTGGCAGGTCCTCTGGGGGACCCCGTCTGTGAGACGACAGCTCGAGTCTTTGTCCTCCCCAGGGACCTTGAGCCTCTGTCCCTGTCACCTCCCCCAGGGCTCCCCAGAGACACCCAACCTGCTCTGCGTGCGCACGGTCAACTTCATCTTTAAAAAAACTGGTTTCTGTAACTGAAGAGTTTACGAACCTGAAGTGGGGGGTGGGCTGGCCACGGGACAGAGGTGGACGGCGGGGCCAGGGCCCAGTCCTCCTTCACAGGAGGCCCCTCTCCGGCTCTCGGGCCTTCACCTGGTGGGTTAGGCCCGACTGCGACTTGAACGTCGTTTCTTTTATGTAAAGTCAGACGCCTTCGGCCATCTCCACAGCGACCCCCAGACCAGCATCTGGCCAGAGCAGGGCTCCGTCACCCGGCTCCGCTGGACAGTCCAGCCATGGCCACCACCCAGAGCTGGTTCTGCGCCTGCAACTCTGAGCCCCATCTGATCCACTGACACACACACACACACTCACTCTCTCACTCACACGCTCTCACACTCACACACACTCTCACACACACACTCGCTCTCACACTCACTCACACTCACACACACAGTGTCGCCAGGCACTTCTCTGTAGGTGCACACAGAGGTCATTTCTGGACAGACACAAGCCAGACCCATCACAGCCACCCTGGAGGGCGGCCAGGAGGACGTCAAAGGGGATTTAAGTCTAAGCTGTGAAGTAAGGAGACTTTAAAGAGCATAATAATGTGTTTTGTAATTAAAATTAATTTTAAAGCAGAAATACTTTTAAAAGAAAAAGAAAGGAGTCCTCAGGTCTCTATTATTCATCCAGCAACGTCTGCCGAGTTCCAGGTGCAGCTGTTGGGCGCCCAGATCTGGGCTGCCTGGCCTCCGGCTGTGGCTCCCACCTCCTGGCTCAGCCCTGCCTCAGGGCCTTTGCTCGGCTCCTGGCCACATGGGCCGTGGTTCCTTCTTGCCTTGCCTGACCTCTCCATCTGCCGTCGCCCTGCCGCTTTGCCCACCTGGCTTTACTTTTCTTCCCACCCCATCTCACCTTCTACTTCACAGACATTATGCAAGAACAACATTTACATTAAGTGTCTGTGCAGTTGTTTATTGTCCAACTCCCGCTGAGGGTCGGCCCCGAGGGCAGGGATTGACCCCAGGCAGGGCTGAGCATCCCCTGCACTGCCTCCCGCCTGGGCTTCCATGGGACCCAGCGGGGGCCTGTCCCCTGCACCCCGAGGCTGGGCGAACCCAAGCCTCTGTCCTCCCGCCCCGCCTGGGCCTCCACAGAAGGGCAGGTGGCCTTGGCTCTGCGGGGGGCCTGCTCTCAGGGGGCCAGCGCAGGACAAGGGCCCCAGACAGGGCAGTTCCCCCTCGAGGGTTGTCCCACCAAGATCCGCGTGGCACAGAGGAGGACACAGAAGGTCAGAGAGACGAAGAGGGCCCCAGGGCCGCCCAGCAGGGCCTAGACCCGGGACCCAGAGCAGGCAGGACGCTGCCCACCCCACCCGCACCCCCCTGGGCACCCCCCGCAGTCGACACCTTCTGGCTGGGTGCACCCAGGTCGGCCTCTTTCCCTCTCTGGTCTGTTTCCCATCAGACACCGCAGCCTCTCGCCCCCCAGGGACCAGGCCACTGGTGAGTGGAAGCCAGGCCCGATGGCCCCCCACTTCCACCCGGTCCCCGAGAGTGACAAGTGGTGGCCAGCTCTGCCCGAGCCTTCATGTGCTGCCATGTCCACTGCCAGCTGCGCTGAGCTCCGCGGGGACAGCGGCGAGGCAGCCCGGGCTGCGGGAGGCGGCTTCCTCTCCGGCCAGCGTCCCCTGGGAGTCCAGGCTGGCAGCAGCCGTCCCCTCCTCCCTCCTCCCTCCGAAGCCTGGCCCTCCGCCCGCCGCCTGCCCTGGTCCAGGTCAGAACTGGATCTTGTTCAAATAAACTCAAAGGCCAGGGGACGATTAAGGCCGTGATTGGAGGGTTGGCACCCGCCAGCCGCAAGCCGCCACCTTGAGGTGTGGTGATCAGGCCCCTGACCGGGGCGCGTGGGGGCGTCGGGGAGGGCAAGTGGCCTGGGCCTCCAGCCTCCCCGGCCTCCGCTCTGCATTTCACTCTGCACACCAGGGCGGGCAGGGAGAGGGTTGGTCACGAGGTCCTGGTGGAAGCGGGGGGGAGGGGGGGGACAGGTGACCTGGCATCTGTGCTGGAGTGGGGAGGCCCAGAGGAGAGGCTCCAGGCAGAGACGCAGCCGGGCAGCCAGAGGCTGAGGAGGAGAGGAAAGAGCCGGCTGCTGACTCACCACCAGGTGATGCAAATGTCCTGGGACCCGCAGGGGACCCCACGGGGGCCACACGGGGCTGCAAGCCTGGCTGCCTGCCAGGATCACCTGGAGGCCACTGCAGGGGGCCTGAGCCGGGAGCAGCCTCCAAGCCACAGGAGGCCCAGGCTGCAGCCGCCTTCCCACTCCTCATCCCGCTCACTGGCCCTGCAGAGGGGAAGGGCCAGGGACGGGCCTGAGCACCAGACCCCTCTGCCTCAGCCTCCCTGGCCTGCGGTCCCCAGTGCCCGGGGCTGGGGACTGAGCGGCCTCAGGGTGGTGGACGGCAGGCCACCACTGACCAGAGCTGCCAGCTCGTGCCCGGTACCCAGCTGTGCCCACCCCCAGGCCCCCCCAGAGCCGCACCCTGGTGCCCTCTGACCCCCTGGGTTCCCCTAAACCCCTCGGGGCCTCCCTTTCCAAAACTTCCACACGCGGAGCCCACATCAAGGCCCACGCGGCTCCAGGAGGCAGGGACTTTGTCCGGGGTCACGGCCAGGGCATGGTGGTTATTAGGGCTCATTATAAATGGTTCCCCGAACCCCATGAAAGGTGGGAAGTCTTAAAATTACTGCTCCCCAAAACTGGCGTCACCCTGCCCTGGGAGCTCTGCCCGCCTCACGAGGAATCGTTAATCACGTTCTGTTTTCCTAACCGTCCACCGGGCGTCCTGGGGATCGAGCTCCGACTTGCCCGTCCTTCCAAAGAAGGGATCAAAGGTCCAGGGAGATCAGTTACCTGTGACTCGTGGAATTTCGCGAGCTCAGCCCTGGATGTGCTGTGTGACCTTGGGTACCGCCCACTCCTTCTCTGGGTCTCTGCCTCTCTGTTACAGAGGGAAGAATGTGCCTCCCGTCTTCACATCGCAGGACTGGGGTGCACGCCCCGCGCAGCGTGAGCGCCAGGGCACGGGAGAAGGCGTCACTGAGGAGTTCCATTTTTCTTTCTATTTCTAACACTTAGCAGTGCTGCAGCACTTCACTTACAGAAGCACAAATTCCTAGGGACGTCTGGCCAGGGGAGGAGCTCGGCTGGGCACTGCCACTCGGGCATCCTGAGTGGTGTGTCCTCTGTCATCTTTGACAGGTGGACTGAGGTCACCTGGTCGACCCTGTCAAAAAATGGTGTTTTGGGGAGCGGGGATTGAACCCAGGGGCTCTTAACCACTGAGAGGCATCCCCAGCCCTTTTTATATTTTATTTAGAGACAGGGTCTCGCTGAGTGGCTCAGGGCCTTGCTAAGTGGCTGAGGCTGGCCTTGAACTTGGGATCCTCCTGCCTCAGCCTCCTGAGTCACTGGGATCACCGGCTTGTGCCACCACACCTGGCCCCAAACTGATTTTTGACGTCCATCAAAAATCAGGAGACGGTGGAGGAGGGACAGGCTCAGCATCTCGGCCCAGGAGGACAACACGGCACTGCCCCTTAGGTCCCACTGGCCAGAGCTGGTCACCACCATCAGCAGCTCCGCATGCTGGAGGAGGAGGGGAGTCTTTGGGGACCCTTGGCCATCTCTGCCTCAGTATTTTCTTTTTAAATGAATGACTTTAAGGCACAGAGTTTTGTCACCTGTTTATCCATGACCGAGAACATGTCGTCTCTATGATCAGGAGAAGTCGTTCTGCTGCAGTAATGAGATGACCAGAGGGAGGGACACACAGATCCCCGGGGCAGCACGGAGGGACAGGGTCAGAGGCGCACAGCTGCAGCGGTCGCTGGGTGGCGGGAGGACGGCCTTTTCAATAAATACCTGGGGCATCGGGACGTCCGTATGAAGAACAAGGAGCAGCTTCGTAAGAGACCAAGGTCAACAGAGGGAACCTCATCAGAACGAACACGTCCACTTGGTGGAAGGGTCGCTGAGGACGAGGAGCCAGGCGCAGCGGTAGCACACGGCCATGATCCCGTGGCTCCGGAGGCTGAGGCAGGAGGATCGCAGGTTTGAAGCCAGCCCCAGCCACTCAGCGAGGCCCAAAGCAGCTCAGAGAGAACCTGTCTCCAAATAAGAAGGGCCTCGGGGAGAAGCCCCGCCAGCGCCGTGCGGCCGAGTCCTGCGCCTAGAGCCTGTCCACCCAGCAGCGGAGGATCTGAATAGAAACCGAGCAACGCCAGGAAGAGAGGGTCACTGAAGAGGACCCCAGGGCACTGGGCCCCAAGAGGACACGCGGAGGGAAGCCACAGCTGGACCTTGCCGCCCCCCCGGAAGGACTCAGAGCAGAACAGCGTCGGGAGCCTGAGGAGCTGCAGGACGGGTCACCCGCTCGCGCCTGAGGCCCCGGAGCGATGCTGGTGTCCGAGAAAACGAGCCACTTCTTAAAGCCACCGAGCCACACGGTGGGTGCCCTCCCGACACAGGACTGGGGACAGGTTCACACAGAGGTGCCAGTGTCCCGGAGCCCTCCCGACCCCGGGAGAAGCTGGACCCAGCCCAGAGCCTCCAGGTCGGAGGTGAAGAGGCCCGCGGCTGCGCTGTCCCCAGGGAAGAACAGATCTCAAGGCACAGGACAGAGGGGAGGGCGGCGGCAGGCTCCTGGGCAGGGACGTCCGCGTCAGCACCCTGCGGGGACCCACTGCGGCCGGGGGACCTGGGGTGCGCCTGTGGGTTCTCTGTTCACTCCCACAGCAGGCCAGTCTACAGTCATCTCAGAAGGAAAAAGTGACTAAAGGTGACAGCCCACCGTCACACCCGAGTGCCACTGGGCCCTTGGTGACGTGGGCGCACCGTGGGAATCTCAGAGTCAGGTTGAATGGTGCAGGGACTGGTGTGTGGCTGGTGACCGGGTGCGGGCTCAGTCACTGTGAGGACCGCGCTGCTCGGGTTGCCGTGGAGACCAGAGCTCAGCAGGGGGGGGGGGGCGGGGGCGGAGGGGGGGCGGAGGCACGGCCAGAAGTGTCCTGGGGCCTGGGTGGGCTCAGGCCAGCACCATGGGGACGAGCTAGGCACTGGGGTCTGCCGTCTCCAAGGCAATAGAGAGAAGGAGCAGAGCAGCACTCCTGTGCACCTACTGTGTGCACCTACTGTGCGCACCTACTGTGTGCACCGCGGGCTGCCTGATCCCGGTCCCCAGGGCCCCCCAGCCACCTGGAGCGTGACGTCCCTCCTGGCCCTACGGGAGACAATTGAGGCTGGCGGCGCGGAGAGCCCTCTGGCCAGCGGAGCTGAGCCGCAGCCCCGGCCTGTCATCTCAACCCAGTGTCACTGTCACCACCAACGACGGCCTTGCACCCTCAAAGTGTGCGGCTGTCACCGACCCACTCAGCTCCCTTCCTCTCGGGGAAGAGGAAACAGGGAGGAGGAGGGGGCCGAGCAGGGTGGACGGCAGCCCCCGACTCAGCAGGAGGACAGCGTCCCCTCTGCGGGCTCCCTCTGGGTCCTGCCGAGGCCACCAAGACCTGGGGCGTGAGCCTGTCCCGTGCCGAGTCAGCACAGTGGCTGCCCCGCGGGCTGTGGCCTCTGAACCCCACCCTCAGCGTCCCCCGGGCAGGCCAGGAAGACGGTGGCTGTTGGGAGGCTGGGGTGGCGGCGGGAGTGACAACTTCCTTTTGAGTAATGACATTTACTGAAAAGCAATTCTGCTTTTAGCACAGGAGTTCAGCGCCTGGGGACAGACGCCCACGGGACCGACCACAGCCCAGGAGTCCTGGCCCCAGCGGCCTGGGGGGCTGGCTCTGGGGTCCAGGGAAACCAAACCCCACAAGCCCCGGGGGGGCGGGGGAGGTGAAGCGGGGGCCAGGTGCCGGGACCACAGTCCCCCAGGCCCCACGGGAGCCCTGGGCGGTGGCCGGCCCCTGGGCCTCAGTTACTGGAAAGACAGCGGACGAGCTCAGAGTGAAACTGACAGTGACAATTTCTCTTCCTTTTACAAGAAAAGGAAAGTGATGGTCCTGGGCCACCCGGGGCCAGGGACTTACCCTGGGCTCCCAGCCGGCGCCGAGTCTGTGGGACAGCCTTGCACGGGCTGCCCACCCAGGCCCGGGAGCAAGGTGACCCCGAGCGGGAGACCTGGGAGGTGGGGCGGCCAGCGGCCCAGCAGCAGCCCCAAGAGGCCCCACCCCCTGCCTGGACTCCTGGCTCCCAAGGGACCCAGAGGCAGCGGGTGACAGGCATGTCCCGCTTTGAGAGTCTCAGGGTGACGGCTCGTGTCCTGCCTGTCCTTGGCTGTCCACATGATCTGGGCCAAAGGCTCCCCCTCTGTGGGCCTCTGCTCTCTCACGGGCTACGATGGAAGTCAGGGCGGGAGCCTCTGCCGCTCACGACCTCGGGGCTCCCACCTCCTCGGCAGGAAAGTCCTCTCCGTGACCCGCAGGCCCCTGGGATCTGCTCCCCTCAGACTCGTCTCCTCCCACTCCGTCTTGGTCCCTCTCTGCTCTTCCAACACACTATCACATCCTGCCTCAGGGCCTTTGCACCCGCCAGTCCTTCCTCAGCTACCCACAGCCTCCTTCCCTCTCAGATTCGGGCCCCTGCTGGGTTGGGCAGGGGGTCTGCCCCTTTGTCCCTCCTACCTTGCTCCCTGGCACCTCTGTGTCCCAACCCAGTGAGTGTTGACCCTCTGCACTCGCCCCTACCTGCCGCTACACTTTGGGGGTTGGCAGTAGCTCCCCACCCCCGAAAGCAAAGTCCAGCTCTGTGAGGTCCCCCATGGGGTCACGGGTGCTCGGTGAGTGACCTGGGCTGTGGAGTGCCGCCATGCTGAGCGCCAGTGTGGGGTACCGTCATGAGGGGGCGCTGCTCTGCCTCCTGGCCTGGGCCTCCTGCTGGGGGCCTCCCTGCTCTGACAAGCGCAGTCCCAGCGCTGAGGCCCGGCCACTGCCCCCCGTGGGGGGAATGGCCGGTGGAACTTCAGGCCCCGAGGGGCCTGGCTTGAGGACAGCTCCCTCCCACAGTCCCAGGGCCCCACCGAGGAGGCCTGGCTCCAGAGAGGGGCTTTCTCATTTTGCTGTTTCTGGAAAGTTCTACGCAGGGAGGACGGAGGCGTGAGGACCTGCTGGACGGCAGGAGCGGCGGAGGCTGGGCGTCGCTGGCACCCACCCAGGTCCCGGGAGGGACTTCCCAGGGAGCGGGCCTGCCGGCTCCCGAGGCCTGTCTCTGGAGGCCGGGCCTCATCCCCGTCTGTACCCGGAGGGAGGCAGCCGGGCAGGAGGAGCCGCCGTGGGCGCGGATTTCCCCTGGGCCTGCCGGGGAGGGAGTTTGGAGCCGTGAGCTGGCCTCCCAGTCCCCAGGCTGAGAGCCCTCCACCTGGGTCTTGCCCAAGCTGGGTGCTGCCTCTGTGCCACTGACCCCTCAGCCCTGCCTCAGTGTCCCAGGGGCCCTCTCCCCACAGCTGCAGCAAGAGGGCTACAAGTGAGACTCAGGACAGACTGGCCAGTGCCTTCTTACCCCTGAAGGTGACCGCACCTGTTAGGCCTCCCAGCACAGACCTGCTGACCTGCCGCCCCAGGCAAGTCCAGTCTGGAGATCTGCTCGGTTTGGCCTTGAAGTAGCTTTTAAAAACGTGGATCAGGGGCCGAGGCTGCGGTACCAGGAGATTCGCCCGGAACGCATTCCTCTGGCTCTTTTGAAAACTAGGTGGGTCTGGCCGCCGGGCCACATTCCTGCTGGGCGCAGGAGGGCGGGAGCCGGTCACGGGCTCCAGGCCCAGCAGCACGTGCTGGCCACCCCGTCACCCGTCCCCCGCCTGCCAGGGTCCTGGAGTAGGAGCAGGAGTTCACCGGGACGGCGGGCGGGGCCTTCCAGGAGGGGCGGGGCCTGATGGTCCCCCAGAAGCTCCCTGTGCTGCTTGGGGATCGGAAGCCCACTGGGGCCCAGGCCGCGGCACCCCCACTCGGCCAGCAGGGCCCGGCTGAGAACAGACGCGCCTCGGCCCTTAAACAATGGCGTGGCCGCCCGGTTGGAGTCCCACTGTGTGCCAGGCCCGTCCTGGGTGTGAGGGTCTGGAGGAACAGGCCACCCTGGGGGAAGGGACAGAGACCTCCCACCCCCAGGTGAGCGTCCGAGGTACAGGGAGAGGGGTGGGCCATGTCCTCTGCCTGGAGGCTGTGTCCTCTGACCCCATCCCAGGGGCCCCCACTCCTGGGGCGGTTGTGCGCAGCATCCACCTCACAATCAGGGAGGCCGAGGCTCAGGGGAGGTGGCCGGGGCTCAGGGGAGGTGGCCGAGGCTCAGGGGAGGTGGCCGGGGCTCAGGGGAGGTGGCCGAGGCTCAGGGGAGGTGGCCGGGGCTCAGGGGAGGTGGCCGGGGCTCAGGGGAGGTGGCCGGCTGAAGCCACCTTGTGTGCCCGGATCTGGGCTCCCGCGGCTGCCCTGGGCCCTGGCCCTCCAAGCCCTGGCCGCCCTCCGAGGGGGGTAAATGGTCCCCAGAGCTGGGAGGGAAGGTGGCCAGGGAGCTGAGCCCTGCGGCTCTGCAGGTCCGGGCAGGACCTCTGGAGCTGCCAGGGTCCCCGGGTGGGCAGACGGGAGCCAGCTTCCGCCCCCACGTGTGCGCACCTGGCAGCGGGGCTGGTCGGAGGCGCCAGGCTGTAATGGCTCCTGGTGCCCATGCCACAGGGGAGCAGCATCTGCAGGCCACCAGGCCACCAAGTGGGGTGTGCGCTGTCCCCGTGCTGGGCCGCTGCCCGGGGACCGTGTGGTGCCGGGGTGGGGGGCTCTGCCCCTCGTCTGTGCCTGGCCCTGGCACCCGAGGTGCCCTCCCAGGGCCCAGCGTGTCTCGCACACCTGTGGCGGGTGTGTCTCAGCAGGCCCGTGGCTTTGGGCGCCTTCTGTGCCTGCCTCCGTGTCCCTGGGCGAGCCTGCGGCTGGCGTGGTGCGGGGCTCCACGTGCGTCCCCAGGCGCCCCGTCCCTGCGCGGGTGGGTGTGCCCGAGCCCTGAGCCACCGCCGTCTCCCCCCTGCATCTGTCTGGGGGGCTCCTTGTCACTTCGGGGAGCCTAGGGGAGATGATGCCAGGGGCCAGCGCAGGCGAGAGTCCTGGGGGGATGGAATCGATGGGGGCTGTTCCCAGCCTCGTCCAGCTGGAGAGCGGAGGGCGGGGCAGGCAGGGGGCCGCCTGGGGGGTGTCACTAGGCAGCGTCACAGCAGGACCCCAGGCACCCCCACTCCTGTTCTGTGGGGTGGCCACTGAGGCCCGGAGGGAGAGGTGTCTTCCGAGGCTGGAAGTCTGGGCGCTGGCCCAGCGCGAAGGCCGGCCCCTCCTCCAGCTTGGCTGCTTGCCCCTCTTCAAGTCCCTTCTTGTCCCTTGGTTCTGCTGGGGCCTGTGCTAACGCTCCTCTGGGAGAGGACCCAGGACTCTGGAGCCAGAAGGCTGGGGTTCCAATCCTGCCTCTGCCGCCAAAGAGCTGTGTGACCCTGGGCAAGCCACACAGCCTCTCTGTGCCCCAGTTTCCTCATCTGCCAAGTGGACAGTTCCCTCCAAAGTGCAGGGCCCCTGGGCCCTCCTCCCAGTGGCCCTGACTTGACCCTGCGAGCTCCCAGCCTTCCACACTGCAGCTGGCCCTTCCCCACCAGGAGGCCACTCCAGGAAGGCGGGGTGTCTGGGGAGCCCTGGGCATGACCCGCGTTTCCAGAGCCGTCGCATGCGGTGGGTGCTCCACTGTCCCATCCCCTGAGTGTCGGGTAGCCATGGGAACACTGGGGCCTGGCAGGCGGTGGGCACAGGACCGTGGCTGGAGGCACCTGGGTGGCCTGGAGCTGGGCCCAGGAAGCTGGGCTCCGTCTGTCCCGCAGGGGACGGGCCCTCCCCTTCCTGCCCTTCCCGCTGCCCCGCTGGACCACGCAGGGCTCTGGGCCAGCCGTCCCCTGCCTCTGGACTCTGGTTGGGAAGAGGACAGCCACCCCCAGGGTGCAGGCTCCAGGCCCCGTGAGGGGACAGTGACGCGGCTTCCCCTGGCCGCGGGCGATCCGGAGGTCTCAGTGGCCTCCTCTCCCTCAGGACGCTTCCTGCTACTGGGGCCTGACCATCGCACCGCTGGGACCCTGTCCCCCACCAGCCACAGACAGAGCCCTCGGCAGCTGTGGCAGAATGTCCCCTAGGGCTCGGGAGGCCCCTGGCCACCGTCCGTCGGCTCCAGCGAGTCCGTGGGGGGAAGTGGCTCTGTGAGCCGAGTCTCAGGCCACCCCGTCCGGCCTGCCCACCGGTCCTGGCTGTGCTCTGCACCTGGCCCCTGGAGGCCAGGGACAGGGACGGCCGCTCTGCCCCACCCCCATGGCCTGCGGCTCCGACCCTGGCGGGCAGCACCCCGTGCCATGCCACTGGGGAGGAGGGACCGGCCGGGAGACCTGGGTCCCTCCCTGCAGGGGAGACAGTGCCAGGGCCTCTGCGCCTCTGCTCCAGCCACCCACAGCACTGGCCACCTACTGTGCACCCCGCCCTTGGGAGCCTCGGAAAGGGCCGGGCTGGGCGCTGCGCAGGGTCGGGGCCAGGGAGGGGGCGGTGGGCGAGCCCAGGGGCCTGCAGACCAAGCCACCCGGGGTCTCCGTGCTGGCAGCAGGACATGCATGTCACAAAGGGGCTGGCCTTTCCAGAGGGGCCGAGCTTGGGCTGTGAGTGCGGCCACGGTGGCAGCGTCCCCGTCCCCGTGTGCTCTGGCCATGGCAGTGACAGGATCTCCTGCCAGGTGGGGGCCTGGGGGCAGGAGGAGTCATTGGCTCGGGGTTCTGGCCTGAGGACCGGGCGGCTGGTGGAGCCGTCTGCAGTGGAGACAGGGACGGGGCCCTGGGGCAGCTGCCCTCAGATCCGGGCACCAGGTCAGAGGTCCGCAGCCACTGGGTGGACACCACCCCACCGCGGCCCCGGCTCTGCTGCCCGTCCTGCCCCAGGGCCACTTCAGCAGCTCCGTCCTGCCGGCTGCACCCACACCAGCCCTTCCTCGTCCAGCTGTCGGGCTCACCAGGAAGCACAGCCTCAGTCCTGCCCCTCTGCTCGGCTCCAGAACCATCCATGGCTCCCCACTGCCACCCAACAGAATTCAGACGCCTCTGTGGGCTACCCAGCCCCCAGATCTGCCGGACTGCCCTGCACGGCCTGCCCCCACAGAGCCAGCCATGCGGATGGCCCTGGGTCCTCGACACACTGTCCCCCCACCCCGTGGCCCTGCTCTGCTCTGCCGATCCTGCGGCGGGTGCCGAGGCCCACCGCGGGGAGTCCCGAGGCCGTGCCCTCCCGTCTGTCCTCCCAGGTCGCGTCCCACTGGCCTTAAGTCACACTATCTATATTCCCTCCTCCCGGCGGCAGGACGGTGCCAGCTCCGTCTCTGGGCTCGTTGCCAGGCTCCAAGTAGGACCGGGGTGACGGCTGGAGGTGCCACATTGCCGTGTCCGGGCCACCGAGGCCAGCCCCGGAGACAGCTGTGACTGACCCTGGGGCGCCGCAGCCCTGTGTCCAGGGGCCGTGTGTGGCGACCTGTCCCTTGGTGGAGACCCCCAGCAGCGCAGGGACAGGGCCTGGTGCAGTCAGGGCCAAAGGACTCGGTCCTGGGACTTGGGAACCGGTGGTGAAGCTGGAGGCTGCCGAGCCTGGAGGCCGGACGTCGCCTGGAGCAGCCGGGGCCACGGGGACGGGGGGGAGGGGTAGGGCGCCTGACGAGGGGCGCGTGGTGGGCAGCGCGAGACGGAGCCGGAGGACGGGGACAACCTGCGCTGGAGACGCACTGAGTGCCCCGGATCGGGTGGGTCTGAGGCGGGCACCATCCCAACTTGTCAGTAATCGAAGCCGCTGATTCTCTCCTTTTCCTTCTTGGAAAGAGAAGGACTCTGCACAGCCCACCCCGCCTCGGGGACCCTGACCAGTGCCCACCCGACCACGCCTCCCACCCGACCACGCCTCCCACCCGACCACGCCTCCCACCCGACCACGCCTCCCACCCCGACCACGCCTCCCACCCCGACCACGCCTCCCACCCCGACCACGCCTCCCACCCCGACCACGCCTCCCACCCGACCACGCCTCCCACCCGACCACGCCTCCCACCCCACCACGCCTCCCACCCGACCACGCCTCCCACCCCGACCACGCCTCCCACCCCGACCACGCCTCCCGCCCCGACCACGCCTCCCACCCCGACCACGCCTCCCACCCGACCACGCCTCCCACCCGACCACGCCTCCCACCCCGCCACCCTCAGCCCTGCTACCTGGAGCCGCCCGGAGGAGCCGGCGCCTCCCTTTCCTGGCCGAGCTGGGCACAGGGGACAAAGGGACCCTGGCCACCTGTGGGGGCTTCTGGGGAGGGTTTCTTGCTCTTTTAAGAGACAGGCCCATGTCACCCACCTGCTGCGGCTGGCCTCCCTTTTGGAGGCTGTGTAATATTCCACCACACGGCAGGCCACGCCCTCTTGGCTCACCTGCTCATGGTTCCGTGGCACTTGGGTGGTTTCCACGTCTTGCGTCATGAGTAGGCGCAGCGGTCACAGGGCACGGGCCCCTCTCTGAGATCCTGGTTTCGACTGTTTTAGATAAACTCCCCAACCTGGGGGCAGGTGAGGCTCAGGGCTCCGTGCCAGGCACTGGGAGCTGTGGACTATGACGGCCACCCTCAGCCCTGGGGAGGGGACAGGGCACGTGGCTGGCCTGGTGTGGCCTGGGCAGAACCTGACACCGGTGAGGCCAGGTGGCACAAAGAACCAAACCAAGAAAAGAAACTTCTGGAGACTCTCAAGCTCCTGAGACCCCAGGGCTGGGGGCAGCGCCGGGGTCCTCGTCCTGAGCGGAACGTGGCTTCCCCCTTGGGCAGGTGGAGGCCACAGGACTCCCCACAGGGCCTCCAGCTCCAGGCTGCGGGCTGCCCGGGCCCCTGGGCCTCGCCGTCACGGGGGTTGAGCAACCCAAAGGCTCCCCTTCCCGCTCCCGCTGACCACGGTCCTCACCACCGCTCACTCACTTCCCTCCCGTTCGGTGACCAGTGTGTTCCATGTCACTTCTCGGGGACATTGTGATCCTTCCTGTGACTCCCCATGATGCAGTGTGGGACCTGAGTCACCCTGAGATGGCATCTCCTTTCAGCTCTGTCCCCAAGCCCCTGCCCAGAGAGAAACATGGTGTGGTCACAGGGACAGCGGCCACCAGGTCCCCCTGACAGTCATGCAGGTCCCCTGCAGATTCACTGAGGTCCAGAGAGGCCAAGGGGCCACGGTCGGAGCCCGCAGCCGGGTGGCGTTCAGTTGTGGTCCCTAGATGCTCAGCAGGGCCCCTCCCCGGGGAGACGCCGCACAGAAAGACCTGGAACCCCGTGTGACCGGGACCCTCGGGCCAGTCACTCCTCAGGAAATGTGGCCACGGTGGGCAGCGGGTGCCCGGTAGGAGCTTTCCACAGGGAGGAGGAAGTCCCTGCCCTCTCGGAGACTCAGGGTTTAGTGAATGCGATCAACCAACATCAATCAATCATCAATCAATCATCAATCAGTCAATCAATCATCAAGGATCTGAAACCTTGAAATTGACACTGGCCAGTCCCTGAAGTCATCAGAGCCACGTGAGACCCTGAGGTGGAAAGACTGCGGCCTTTTGTTTTAACACAGTCTCCTCACTATTTATTCATTTATTTATGGACGTGGTGCTGAGGACCGAACTCCCGGCCTGGCTCCTGTGGGACAAGTGCTCTGCCGCGGAGCCCAGCCCAGCCCCGAGACTGTGGCCTTTCTGACTCACATAGAATTTATTCTTTTTTTTCTTTTTCTTTCTTTTTTTTTCAGTACCAGGGATTGAACCTCGGGTGCTCAGCCGCTCGGCCGCGTCCCCAGCCCTTGTTATATTCTATTTGGAGACAGGGTCTCACTGAGTTGCTTGGGGCCTCGCTAACTTGCTGAGACTGGCCTGGACCTCCAGATCCTCCTGCCTCAGCCTCCTGAGGGGCTGGGGTGACAGGTGTGTCCACGGCGCCCAGTGGACAGACAATTCTTTGAAGAGAGACCTTGACCCATGGGCTCCCTGACTCAGGGCGAGGAGAAAGCCCCTCAGGCCTTGCTGGACAGTGGGACCCTGGGGACACGCGGGGCTTTAGAACCCCAGCCTGGTCCCGGCCTGGCCATGTCGCTGTCCTCTGGAGGCCTCGGGTCCCCCTCTGGAGGGCGGGTGGATGCCGCGGACTGAAGGTGTTTGTGGTCCACCTCCGAGTCCACCCGAGGAGGCTGAGACGAGGGGTCCTGTCCTTGTCACCTTCCCCGGGGTGAAGGCCTCCACGGGAAAGGGGCCTCGGACCAGGGCTTGGGAGGATGAGGACTGTGGCCGAGCCCGGGGCGGCCAGACCTTGGCTACCACGGGGACCAGGGCTCGGGGACCAGGGCTCGGGGACCAGGAGCCATTGCCTCCAGAGGAGCCGGGATCTCGAAGGGCTGCAGATCTCCCAGGGTTTAAATGTTCCGGAGAATTCAGGAAAGAGGTCACCCCCGCCACCAGGAAGGCACGGTCAGTCCTAGAGGTGGACGATGGGATGCGGAGCGGGTGGGGCCCTCGGGCGGCCAGCAGGTTTGTCCAAGGTGCAGCCCCTTTAGAAAACCCTCTGCAGCTCCCCAGAATGGAGCAGAGTTACCATGTGACCAACGGGTCCCTGGGTGCATCCCCAAGAGACCTGAGTCCCAGTGTCCTCACGGCTCTGCCCGCAGATGTCACCGCGGGGCTATTGCACAAGCCAAGCCCTGGGAGCAGCTGGGTGGCTAAACAGAGGCCCCACAACCACACAGTGGAATATTACTCAGACAAAAAAAGGGATGAAGGACTGTACAGGCCACAACACAGACAGACCAAGACCGTTAAGCAGAGTCAACCTGAGAGGCTACAGAGTGTCGGGCTCCCTCTCACCTGCTGTCCAGAGGGTGAATCTGGACAGCAAGTGGTTGCCAGGGCCACTAATAACCAGTGACAGATGTGGGTAGACTGTGGAGACGGCTGTGACACTCTGGATGTGCTGACACTTACTGAGTCATGGGCCTTGGCGGGGTGAGGTCTACCCGTGCGAATCCTGTCTCAGGGAAGGTCTATCCTGGGGAGGAGGTCTAACCTGGGGAGGAGGTCTAACCTGGGGAGGAGGTCTAACCTGGGAGGAGGTCTAACCTGGGGAGGAGGTCTGACCTGGGAGGAGGTCTAACCTGGGAGGAGGTCTAACCTGGGAGAAGGTCTGACCTGGGGAGGAGGTCTAACCTGGGGAGGAGGTCTAACCTGGGAGGAGGTCTAATCTGGGAGAAGGTCTGACCTGGGAGGAGGTCTGACCTGGGAGGAGGTCTGACCTGGGCAGGGGGAGGTGTAATCTGGGAGGTGGTCTCACCTGGGGGAAGGTCTGACCTGGGGAAGAGGTCTAACCTGGGAGGAGGTCTAACCTGGGAGGAGGTCTGACCTGGGGAGGAGGTCTGACCTGGGAGGAGGTCTAATCTGGGAGGAGGTCTAACCTGGGAGGAGGTCTGACCTGGGAGGAGGTCTAACCTGGGAGGAGGTCTGACCTGGGAGGAGGTCTGACCTGGGGAGGAGGTCTAACCTGGGGAGGAGGTCTAACCTGGGAGGAGGTCTAACCTGGGAGGAGGTCTAACCTGGGAGGAGGTCTGACCTGGGGGGGAGGGCTAACCTGGGGAGGAGGTCTGACCTGGGAGGAGGTCTAACCTGGGGGGAGGTCTAACCTGGGGAGGAGGTCTAACCTGGGGGGAGGTCTAACCTGGGGGGAGGTCTGACCTGGGCAGGGGGAGGTGTAATCTGGGAGGAGGTCTCACCTGGGGAGGAGGTCTGACCTGGGGGGAGGTCTAACCTGGGGGGAGGTCTGACCTGGGGAAGAGGTCTAACCTGGGGAGGAGGTCTAACCTGGGGAGGAGGTCTAACCTGGGAGGAGGTCTAACCTGGGGGGAGGTCTGACCTGGGGAGGAGGTCTAACCTGGGGAGGAGGTCTAACCTGGGAGGAGGTCTAACCTGGGGAGGAGGTCTGACCTGGGAGGAGGTCTAACCTGGGAGGAGGTCTAACCTGGGGAGGAGGTCTGACCTGGGGGGAGGTCTAACCTGGGGGGAGGTCTGACATGGGGAAGAGGTCTAACCTGGGGAGGAGGTCTGACCTGGGAGGAGGTCTAACCTGGGAGGAGGTCTAACCTGGGGGGAGGTCTGACCTGGGGAGGAGGTCTAACCTGGGGAGGAGGTCTAACCTGGGAGGAGGTGTCACCTGGGAGGAGGTGTCACCTGGGAGGAGGTCTAACCTGGGAGGAGGTCTAACCTGGGGAGGAGGTCTGACCTGGGGGGAGGTCTAACCTGGGGGGAGGTCTGACATGGGGAAGAGGTCTAACCTGGGGAGGAGGTCTGACCTGGGAGGAGGTCTAACCTGGGAGGAGGTCTAACCTGGGGGGAGGTCTGACCTGGGGAGGAGGTCTAACCTGGGGAGGAGGTCTAACCTGGGAGGAGGTGTCACCTGGGAGGAGGTCTAACCTGGGGGGAGGTCTGACCTGGGGAGGAGGTCTAACCTGGGGAGAAGGTCTAACCTGGGAGGAGGTCTAACCTGGGGGGAGGTCTGACCTGGGCAGGGGGAGGTGTAATCTGGGAGGAGGTCTCACCTGGGGAGAGCGGCCTCTCTGAGCTCCAGGGCTCTGTGGCCTCGTCCTGCCTCCCTGTTTCTGTCCCAGGTGAAGCAGGGACTCAGACTTTGCAACTCTCAGCTCCAGGAACCCTGGTTCTGAGGCCTGGGACTGTCCCCCTTCCCCACAGCCTGAGAAGCTAGAGGAGACCTGTGCTGACACTTCCCTGTTTGGTCCTTTTAAAAATAATCCCGGAGCTGAGGAGGCTCTGCGGTGGCTTCCAGCCACAGAGGAGGAAACCGAGGGGCAGCCGAGTCCACCCAGAAGGTTCCGGAACCCTGCGTCTGCAGGGTGGGGAGCTGCCCTGACTCTTGGCCTTGCAGTTAGGAGAAGGGGACCCTGCGGGGGCTGGAGAGGTGGGACCCTCAGAAGGACCCGAGGCCTTGCTCTGTCCTTGTGCCCCAGCAACCTGCGGGCGGGAACCCTGGAAGGTGGTGGCCCCAGGAGAGCCACCCAGAGCCCCTGGAGGCTGGCCTCCCTGAGGAGGCCGACCTGAGTCCACAGGGGCCGTGGAGCGCAGGGCAGCCGGGCCTGCAGGCCCCCAGCTGGCCAAGCCACCGCCCTCCGGCTGCCCACCCTCCACTCGCCAGCCGCCGCCTGGGCCCTGTCCACGCAGGCTCCGGGCTGGTGCTGACGTCCCAGGAGAGACCCCATGGGCCAAGGAGCGTGTGGCCACCATCCCAGGTCACAGGAGGACCCTGAAGGCTCAGGGCAGGGCCGAGGCTGGCACAGAGGGACCGTCGCTGGGCGCCGTCACGGCAGCCCACGCTTCAGCCGAGACGCCAGCAAGCGACTTCTGGGGTAGAGGAGCCGAGTGACAGAGGCCAGTGCAGCCAAGTGCCCAGGGCAAGGGAGGGAGGCCACCAGGAGCGTGCCACCCGCGGGCCTGAGGGCTGCGGTGAGGACGCTGGTCACGGCTGAGTGGGGGGAGCCACGCAGACCCCGCCCGGCCCAGGTCTCACAGGACTCCTGTGGCCCGTGGACGGTGGCCTGTGGGGGCCGGGGCTGGAGGCGGAGGCAGAGCATCTGGGGGTCAGCGCAGGGGCCAGGGCAGCAGTGACCGTCCCAGCAGGCACCACACTCCTGCTGCGGGGGTTCAGGGCAGGGGAGGCTGGGCGCCAGTTGGGGGGACGCAGTGAGGTCACCCCTGCACAGAGCAGCCGGGCTGGCCGGGCGGTGAGCTGGTCATCACCCGCTGGTCCCCAGGCCTCTGCTGGGCCAAGGGAACCGTGGAGCCCCTTCCTGGAACAGGGGTGTGCACGTCCCGCCCCAGGTCCACTGTCCCACGCCTCCGTGTGGGAAGGAGGGACCCAGAGGAGCCTGTGAGTCAGAGGGGCAGAACAGTTAGTGGGCGCGGCGGGCAGCAGCTCCAGTCATGATGGGGAGATAGGAGCCCAGGTCATGTCCGGGAGGCAGGAGGATTAGTCAGGGCTCCCTCAGTCGAGAGGGACAAAACCCAACTAAACCAGTTTAAGCAGAAGAATTTATTAGGTCACATAAAAAAAAATTCCAGGGATGACTTGCTTCAGGCACAGCTGGATCCAGGTGCTCTGGTGAGCTCACGACCCGTCTCTCTGGAGGACTGAATAAATCAGTGTCCGCGGAGCACCGGGCGGAGCGGCCCCCAGCACCCTAACACCCCGGCTTGTCACTCCAGCTGCCATCCCCACGGCTGGGCCTCTGTCCACCACCCTCCTGGCCCAGCAGCCCAGGGGGACGTCAGTGCCCCTTTCCCGTGTGCCTGGAGTCGTCCCAGGGCTGTCGTGGCTGCGCCCGAGGGCCGGGGGCCTGGACAGGGCCTGGCCTGGGCTCTGGGTCCCCTCCTGGGAGCAGGGCAGGGCGGGGTCTGAGCGGCCAGCTGCCTGGCTGGAGGCCCCGGCTCCAAAAGGGGCCGAGCTGGGCCCGAGGCAGAGAGTGGGCGGCTGTGGGCAGAGGGGCTCGCCGCACGGCCCTTCCACAGCGGCGTCGGGGGAGGACGGTCCCCGGGAGCCCCGGGAGCCGGGGGTGGCCTGCATGTGGGCAGGTCCCCGGGACTTGAAGACCAGGCAGCCCTTCCCCTGGGAGCCGGGAGCAGGTGGCCCCTCTTGTGCCTAAGTATCCTAATAAAGTGCCGATGTCCACCGGAGGCCGCTGCCACCAAGCTGTCCCCAGGTCCTTCCCCTTCCTGCTCTGCCCCTGCAGCAGGACTGGAACCCGGCTCTCCAGCAGGCACGCCCCCTGCCGGGACACGGGTCTCTGGCTTTGTCCCCTCTGACCTCCGCTGAGGAGGCCCTGCCTGCCCCACGCCGTCCCCCACTCTCGCTCCCAGGACCACGGCGGTGGCTCCTCCTGGGCTCCCCTCCTGCCCTGTCCCCAGTGTCCCTCCTCCACACAGGGGCAGGTGACGCCCTCCCCTGGGGAAAAGCCCCCAAAGGCTCCCCCTATCTTGGGATGTCCCCCCGGGTCCTAGCACAGTCTCCAAGGCCCTGGTCATCTCCTCACCTCAGCTGGCGGCCTGTGTAGCTCCAGAGCCCACTCGGCCCACTTCCACCCCAGGACCTTTGTGCCTGCTGCGCCACCAGGTTACGTGGCCTCCTCATTCTCTTTCTTTCTCCTCTCGGTCCTGGGGGTGACCCCAGAAATGGTCACCACGGAGCTGACCCCCAGCCCTTTTTCATTTTTACTTTTTATTTTGAGATGGGGTCTCACTACGTTGCTGAGGCTGGCCTCCAACTTGCAATCCTCCTGCCACAGCCTCCTGAGCGACGGGATGGCAGGCTCTGCCACGGGCCTGGCCCCCTCACCTTAAAATGCTTCGTCTCGGGTCACGAGAACCCCACCGTGACCTTTAAATGAAGAAGAGAGAGAAAACCTGTGTGCAGGCTCTGGGTAGAGCCTGGAGAGAGGTCGGGAGGCTGGGCAGAAACGGCAGGTCACCTGGTTGGGCTGGAGCTGCAGGTCAGCAGGGTCAGGTGCTGGACGGTGGGCAATGAGCTGGCGGGGCCTCGGGCCGGTGGGGGAGTTGGCCTGTTCCCCTGAGTGAGTTGGGAGCCATGGAAGGTGGTAGGTAGAGGGGGACTCCGGGTGCTCCGGGATCCCTCGATGCCTGGGGAGAGGCTCAGGTGAGGCTGGAAGTGGGAAGGTCAGAGGCCTGTCCAGGCAGGAGAGGTGGGGCCTGGCCCTGGGGGTGGCCACACAGGACCCTGGGGGTGGCCCGGAGGCGAGGACACCTGGCTGCCTGTGAGCGGTCCCGGGGGCCCAAAGCTGGTGATGTGGCCGGGAGGTGGGGTGAGAGGAACACGGAGGCCGCTCCTTCCAGCCCGGGAAGCCACCAGGCCCTGTCCCACCCCCTACCCAGCTCCCTCGGTGTGGCCCGACTGACCCTAGCACCCTGGTGGCCGCCGGCCAATCCCTGGGCCTCTCTGCGCTCGGGAGCTGCAGTGCACCTGACCTTCAGGCCCCCAGCCCAGGGAGACGACCTTGAAGAGCCCGTCCTGCCGGCCCTCTGCCCACCCAGGGACCCACGGTGCCCAAACCTCCAGCTTCCGTTCCGAGCCCCCCCCCAGGCCGGGCTGCCCAGGCCCTGGGGACGGACCCTCCCCCAGCATCCTGGAGCAGCCTGGGGACCCGCAGCACAGGCCTGGAGCCTGCCCTTCTGAGCTGTGCAGCGTTGGGCAAGTGACCCAACCTCTCTGATGTTCACAGACAGAGGCCTGGACCCCGCACCTGTGGCAGGTGAGTCCCATCCACCAACCACAGCTGAGGAGTCTGTCGTGTTTTATTGTTTATTTATTCAATTATTTTTGTTTTATTTTGTTTACAAATTGCACTTAGCCTCCCCTTGGGGCCTCCTGCCAGGCTGGGGGAGGCTTTGTGGGATGGCGAACCCCACCCCACCCTGCCCTGTGGCTCCCTGGCTTTCTGTGGGAGCAGGAATGAGGACAGGGGACAAAGGGCCTGGGGTCACCTGCCCACCCGAAAGACCTCAGGCCCCGCCCGGGGCTGTGCTGACCCCACAGTCACCTCGGGGACACGCCGGGGGCTGGTGGGCTGCAGGGAGGAACCCCAGGAGCGGCTCCTCCAGCTCTGGCCCCTTGGGGAGCCGCCGTCTTCCGAGCACCCTGGACGCTGCTCTGGGTGGGGGCTCTGCCTGCTGAAGGAGCTGAGCTCCTCTTGCCCCGGAAACCTCCCGGGGCCTGTGTTCGCGACCCACGAGGAGGGGGTATTAAGTATGGATTTTTATTTGTTTTTGGTGCCAGGGATTGAGCTCAGGGGCCCTCGACCACCGAGCCACACCCCAGCCCTATTTTGCATTTTATTTAGAGACAGGGTCCCACTGAGTTGCTGAACGCCTCACGGAGGCTGAGGCTGAGGCTGGCTTTGAACTAGCGATCCTCCTGCCTCAGCCTCCTGAGCTGCTGGGATTCCAGGCTGCCCCTCCGTGCCCAGCTTACTGAATCCTAAATCCCGAGCAGGTAGAAACGACCCAGCACCACGGGGCACTCCTGGTCAGTACCGGGAATGTTACAGAGTCATGTTCATGGATCAGCAACTTTGTTTCAAAACAAAAAACAGGCCCGGCTGACGGTGGCCCAGCCCCTGGAGCAGAGAACTGTGAGGGCCGGCCTGTCACCGCCCTGAGCAGGCTGCATGAGAACCTGCAGCCTCCTCCCTGGGGCACCGCCTGGCACATGCACGAGACCCAGCACACGCTCGGTTTGTGCACAGAAGAGCCGTCTTACAGGAGGTCCCCGCGCGCTCTGTAGTGCCATTTTTAATTATTACTTTCCATACGGTTAATGCAATTTAATCAGTACGATTTAATAGGGATTTCATCACACGGGCACCGGGAGCTGGCCGAACCCTCTGCAGCGGGCATTCCCATCCCCCGCCCCAGTCTTTGACTTTTATAAACAACGCTGCCGTGGACGCCTGTCCTGGAGAACACCGGCTATCTGCTGGGATAAGTGCCCAGAGGTCCATTTCTAGGTTGCTTTAACACTGCTGGCCACTGAGCACCATGCTGGACCCTGCTGCTCTGCCCCAGGCCCTTGGATGGCCCCTTCAGCACACAATGAGAAGGTCCATTCCCCACACCCACATTTTTTTTTTTTTTGGTCTTTGCCAATCTGATAGGCAGGAATGATAAGTCACTGCAGCTCTGATTTGCATTTCCTTGATTCCTGGCAGAGCAGAGCTTGTCTTCACATTTGCATTCGCCTCGGTAAATAGCTGATTTTATAATAAGGGGTTTGCCATTTCCTATTGTTTCCCAAAAACTCTTTGTATATGAAGGATATTAACCCTTTCTAAGGATCCCACAAGGGACAAGGATGGAAGCTTCTCTCCTTTCCCTCCTCCCCTCCTCGCCTTCCTTGGGTTCCCTTGTGCTTTCGAAGGATGTGCCTCATGTTCTGGCCAGCAGCTCATGAATTACACTAGGAAGTCACTTTAAGGACAAACCCACTTAACAGCGTCCTTCGTCCTTCGTCCTTCGTCCTTCGTTCCGCATCCTGATAAGCTCTGAGCACTCCGACATTGCCCCCATCCTTCCTCACTGAGGGGCAGGTTGCAGGCTGGGAAGGAGGTTTCATTTTCACTGTGACTCGCTGACGCGGTGCCAGACAGCTGTTTACATAGGAAATGACTTGATGACACTGTGCAGCCAGTGGCAGCTCAGAGCGCGGGAGCCAGAAACAGCGGTCCAGGCCCTTCACTGTGCAGAGCAACGCAGCCCCCCACGGCTCCCACCAAACTAACACCAGGGAGAAGAAAGAACAGGGTTAGGGTCTCCTACCAAAAACGTGTGAAGGAAAGTGCTGAGAGGAGAGGGAGGCTGCTAGAGCCCAGCTGCGCCCTCAGATTAGACCGGCCGGCAACTGCCTGTCTTTGTGACCTTGGGAAAATCATGTAACTGCCCTGGATCTCCATTTCTTCACTCGAAAAATCAGCCTCAAAGAGAACCACTGAGAGGGTTAAATGAGATAATGCATAGGAAGCCCTTTTTAGTTAGAATGTCTTCAGCCCAATTAAAAAAAAAAAAAACAAAAACTCTTGACTAAAGGTAGAAAGAGAGAGAGAGAGAGAGAGAGAGAGAGAGAGAGAGAGAGAGAGAGAGAGGATTTATAATTTAGTCTAACAGGCCTGTTCAGTTTGGAAGCCTGAAGCTGTAACCCAGGACTCACACCCTTCCCATTTTCCTGGCCTGTCATTCTTGGGGAATTAATTATAGATACCTCTCCTCAAGGTTTCTATATGGCTGCTGCAGCTCCAGGCATCACACACAGACATGATGATATCAAGTAAAGAAGAGGAGGGATATTTCCTTCCATGCATCTCCTTTTATGAGAGATTCCCCTACGGACTCCCCAATGGTTCAGATCGATCACATGTGGAGTTACAAATCAATCACTGATGGTGGGAAAAAAATCACTACCATTGGCCTAGACCATAACACTCCCTTTGAGGCTGGGAAGGGGAATGTTCCCTTTCCCTGATCACCTGGGTAGGTGTACCTTTCCCTGATCACCTGGGTAGGTGCACACCCGGCAAACCAAATCCACAGGAAGAAGGCTTGTGGGAGGGGGGTAACCACGGGACCACAGCACAGGTCCTGGAATATACTAGGTGCCGGAGGCCCGCATTCTGCAAGCTCCAGCAGGGGTCTGCGCAGCCCTCCACACGGGAAGGCCAGACTAACTGTCCAGGGAGTCCCTGGGAGCTGGACCCGTGTCCAAGTCCCTGCTCCCCATCTCCACGTGGCCGGCCTAAGGACATGCAGGCCAAGGTGCCATGTTTGACCTCAGCGTCTTCTCCTTCTGGGCCTCCCCAGTCCCCCTCTCTGCCCACCTCCTCCCCAGTCCCC
This sequence comes from Urocitellus parryii, assembly GCF_045843805.1. NCBI lineage: Eukaryota > Metazoa > Chordata > Mammalia > Rodentia > Sciuridae > Urocitellus > Urocitellus parryii. Next base: position 192,252,539 of record NC_135536.1, on the reverse strand, counting down.
CTCTCTGCCCACCTCCTCCCCAATCCCCCTCTCTGCCCACCTCCTCCCCAGTCCCCCCCTCTCTGCCCACCTCCTCCCCAGTCCCCCCCTCTCTGCCCACCTCCTCCCCAGTCCCCTCTCTCTGCCCACCTCCTCCCCAGTCCCCCTTCTCTGCCCACCTCCTCCCAGTCCCCCTCTCTGCCCACCTCCTCCCCAATCCCCCTCTCTGCCCACCTCCTCCCCAGTCCCCCCTCTCTGCCCACCTCCTCCCCAGTCCCCTCTCTCTGCCCACCTCCTCCCAGTCCCCCTTCTCTGCCCACCTCCTCCCAGTCCCCCTCTCTGCCCACCTCCTCCCCAGTCCCCCTTCTCTGCCCACCTCCTCCCCAGTCCCCCTCTCTGCCCACCTCCTCCCAGTCCCCCTCTCTGCCCACCTCCTCCCCAGTCCCCCTCTCTGCCCACCTCCTCCCAGTCCCCCTCTCTGCCCACCTCCTCCCCAGTCCCCCCCTCTCTGCCCACCTCCTCCCCAGTCCCCCCCTCTCTGCCCACCTCCTCCCCAGTCCCCCTTCTCTGCCCACCTCCTCCCCAGTCCCCCCCTCTCTGCCCACCTCCTCCCCAGTCCCCCCCTCTCTGCCCACCTCCTCCCCAGTCCCCTCTCTCTGCCCACCTCCTCCCAGTCCCCCTCTCTGCCCACCTCCTCCCCAGTCCCCCTCTCTGCCCACCTCCTCCCCAGTCCCCCCCTCTCTGCCCACCTCCTCCCCAGTCCCCCTTCTCTGCCCACCTCCTCCCCAGTCCCCCTTCTCTGCCCACCTCCTCCCCAGTCCCCCTCTCTGCCCACCTCCTCCCCAGTCCCCTCTCTCTGCCCACCTCCTCCCAGTCCCCCTTCTCTGCCCACCTCCTCCCCAGTCCCCCTCTCTGCCCACCTCCTCCCCAGTCCCCTCTCTCTGCCCACCTCCTCCCCAGTCCCCCTTCTCTGCCCACCTCCTCCCCAGTCCCCTCTCTCTGCCCACCTCCTCCCAGTCCCCCTTCTCTGCCCACCTTCTCCCCAGTCCCCCTTCTCTGCCCACCTCCTCCCCAGTCCCCCTCTCTGCCCACCTCCTCCCCAATCCCCCTCTCTGCCCACCTCCTCCCCAGTCCCCCTCTCTGCCCACCTCCTCCCCAGTCCCCTCTCTCTGCCCACCTCCTCCCCAGTCCCCTCTCTGCCCACCTCCTCCCAGTCCCCCCTCTCTGCCCACCTCCTCCCCAGTCCCCTCTCTCTGCCCACCTCCTCCCCAGTCCCCTCTCTCTGCCCACCTCCTCCCCAGTCCCCTCTCTGCCCACCTCCTCCCAGTCCCCCCTCTCTGCCCACCTCCTCCCCAGTCCCCTCTCTCTGCCCACCTCCTCCCCAGTCCCCTCTCTCTGCCCACCTCCTCCCCAGTCCCCCTCTCTGCCCACCTCCTCCCCAGTCCCCCTCTCTGCCCACCTCCTCCCCAGTCCCCCTCTCTGCCCACCTCCTCCCAGTCCCCCTCTCTGCCCACCTCCTCCCAGTCCCCCTTCTCTGCCCACCTCCTCCCCAATCCCCCTCTCTGCCCACCTCCTCCCAGTCCCCCTCTCTGCCCACCTCCTCCCCAGTCCCCCTCTCTGCCCACCTCCTCCCCAGTCCCCCTCTCTGCCCACCTCCTCCCCAGTCCCCCTCTCTGCCCACCTCCTCCCCAATCCCCCTCTCTGCCCACCTCCTCCCAGTCCCCCCCTCTCTGCCCACCTCCTCCCAGTCCCCCTCTCTGCCCACCTTCTCCCCACTCCCCCTTCTCTGCCCACCTCCTCCCAGTCCCCCTCTCTGCCCACCTCCTCCCCAGTCCCCCTCTCTGCCCACCTCCTCCCCAGTCCCCCTCTCTGCCCACCTCCTCCCCAGTCCCCTCTCTCTGCCCACCTCCTCCCCAGTCCCCCCCTCTCTGCCCACCTCCTCCCCAGTCCCCCTCTCTGCCCACCTCCTCCCCAGTCCCCCTCTCTGCCCACCTCCTCCCAGTCCCCCTCTCTGCCCACCTTCTCCCCAGTCCCCCTTCTCTGCCCACCTCCTCCCAGTCCCCCTCTCTGCCCACCTCCTCCCAGTCCCCCTCTCTGCCCACCTTCTCCCCAGTCCCCCTTCTCTGCCCACCTCCTCCCAGTCCCCCCCTCTCTGCCCACCTCCTCCCAGTCCCCCTCTCTGCCCACCTCCTCCCCAGTCCCCCTCTCTGCCCACCTCCTCCCCAGTCCCCCTCTCTGCCCACCTCCTCCCCAGTCCCCTCTCTCTGCCCACCTCCTCCCCAGTCCCCCCCTCTCTGCCCACCTCCTCCCCAGTCCCCCTCTCTGCCCACCTCCTCCCCAGTCCCCCTCTCTGCCCACCTCCTCCCCAGTCCCCCTTCTCTGCCCACCTCCTCCCAGTCCCCCTCTCTGCCCACCTCCTCCCCAATCCCCCTCTCTGCCCACCTCCTCCCCAGTCCCCCCCTCTCTGCCCACCTCCTCCCCAGTCCCCTCTCTCTGCCCACCTTCTCCCCAGTCCCCCCTCTCTGCCCACCTCCTCCCCAGTCCCCTCTCTCTGCCCACCTCCTCCCCAATCCCCCTCTCTGCCCACCTCCTCCCCAGTCCCCCCCTCTCTGCCCACCTCCTCCCCAGTCCCCCTCTCTGCCCACCTCCTCCCCAGTCCCCCTCTCTGCCCACCTCCTCCCCAGTCCCCCTCTCTGCCCACCTCCTCCCAGTCCCCCTCTCTGCCCACCTCCTCCCCAGTCCCCTCTCTCTGCCCACCTCCTCCCAGTCCCCCTCTCTGCCCACCTCCTCCCCAGTCCCCCTCTCTGCCCACCTCCTCCCAGTCCCCCTTCTCTGCCCACCTCCTCCCCAGTCCCCTCTCTCTGCCCACCTCCTCCCAGTCCCCCTTCTCTGCCCACCTCCTCCCAGTCCCCCCTCTCTGCCCACCTCCTCCCAGTCCCCCTCTCTGCCCACCTCCTCCCAGTCCCCCTTCTCTGCCCACCTCCTCCCCAGTCCCCCTCTCTGCCCACCTCCTCCCAGTCCCCCTCTCTGCCCACCTCCTCCCAGTCCCCCCCTCTGCCCACCTCCTCCCAGTCCCCCTCTCTGCCCACCTCCTCCCAGTCCCCCTCTCTGCCCACCTCCTCCCAGTCCCCCCCTCTGCCCACCTCCTCCCAGTCCCCCTCTCTGCCCACCTCCTCCCAGTCCCCCTCTCTGCCCACCTCCTCCCAGTCCCCCTCTCTGCCCACCTCCTCCCAGTCCCCCTCTCTGCCCACCTCCTCCCCAGTCCCCCTCTCTGCCCACCTGCTGGCCCTCCAGACGCCCCCTCCCTCCCCCGCCCTGCCCTTCTCCTTCCCTGGTGAACTCCACCGGCCCCTCCGGCCTCCCCTGCTGCCCCGGCCTGCCCCTGGCTGGGGAAGCTCTGCAGACGGGCTCCATCAGGCCCTCGCTGGCCCCGCCCTGTGGGAATCAGGTCAGCGCCTGGCACTCAGCAGGACTCCCCTTTTGTCTGCAGAAATGAAGGAACTGTTCCCTGCAGCTAGAGCCAGAAGCAACCTAATCACCCTGTCCTGCTGGAGCGCCCGGGGCTCCCCTTTACCCTCAGGGCACAGTCCAAAGGCCTGCCTGGCTTTTCCAGGCCACTGTCACCTGCCCCGGCTCCCTCCACTCAGGCCACCCTGGGCCTCAGACTTCACCTGGTGCCGCGCCCCGCCCACCGCACTCCTGCCCCGCCCACCGCACCTGCCCCTATGCCGCGCCCCACCCACTTCCCTGTCCCGCCCACCGCACTCCTGCCACGCCCACTTCCCTGCCCCGTTCGCCCCGCCCACCTCTCCTGCCCCGCCCACTGCGCTCCTGCCACGCCCACTACTGTCCGCCCCGCCCACCGCACCTGCCTCCCGCTCCCCAGAGAGCCAAGGCCTGCTCAGCTCAGGCCAGCGCTGGCCCTGCCCTCAGGCCGCCTCTGCGCTCCCTGTGCTCTCGGCTCACTGGTCCCTTGGGCTCACGGGTCCCCTCCTCTCTGTCTCTAAAGCCCATCCCCCACCCAGGCGTCTGTCCGGGCACAGGACCCTGTCGGACACGAGGGTCACGAGGGCCGCCCTTCTGTCTGCTCTGGCTCCTCCGCGGCTCAGGGGACCTTGTCTGTCCCGCTCTCACTCACGCAGCGCCCAGCGCCCTGCACACAGTAGGCCTCGCTGGAGGCCAGGTGGCTCCCAGTGACGTCATCGGGGCAAGGGGCGGGGCGGCGTGGGGGGTCGCGAGCTGCCACCGCCTCCATCACCTCTGGGTGCACATCCCCACTTCACAGCTGGGGAGACTGAGGCTCGGTGGTGACGCCCCCCACGTCCCCCCAGTAGGAGAGGGAGGGTCTCCGATTGGAAGCCAAGGGGGGGCACGTCTGCAGCTAGAGACGAGGTGCTGAGGCTGGCCCAGGTGGCCGCTCTGACACGGTAAGTCAGGGCTCTTCAACCACGCCGGCCTGGCCTCCCAGGAGACAGGGGCAGTGGCCAGGGGCATCTGCAGGGGTCACAACTGGGGAAGGGGTGCTGCAGTACCTGGGCAGACGCCAGGGTGCAGCCGGGCACCCCACAACGCACAGGAAGGTTCCTTGCAGTGGGAGAGAGCTGACCCGAAACGCGGCCGGCACCAAGGTGAGGGACGGCCAGGAGGGCCAGCGGGTTGTACCGTGACCGTTACTGTCCCCCGCATTGTGATTCACACCTCACAGAGAAAGGCTGAAACGAGAAAAGGGAAAAGGAAAATCGGTAGAAAACAGTGACCAGAGAAGGCGCGTAGCAGCTCAGAAAGCACACAGCCAAGGCCGGCCGGTGGGGTCCACACCAAGGAGGGAAGTGGGACAGTAACAAAGCAATGGCTTCCTGTCACCGGGGAAGGTGGCTGGCAGTAGGGAGCAGGACCCTGGCTGGGGATGCATCTGGCAAAGCCCTGGGGGGACCGGGAGCATGTCCCAGCTCTTGCAATGGACACCCCTGCCTGCCCCCGGGGTCCAGTGTTGTAGGATCCCCCACCGCTACATGATCGGGCGTGGTGGCCACCCCTATCATCCCAGCAACTTGGGAGGCTGATGTAGGAGGATAGCAAGTTGGAGGCCAGGCTCAGCTACTTATCGAAGCCCTAAGCAACTCAGCGAGACCTTGTCTCTAAATAAAATATAAAAAGGGCTCCGAGTGCGGCTCGGTGGGTCAGTGCCCCTGGGTGCAGTCCCTGGAACCAGAGCAAACATACCCACCCGAGGGCCTGCAGGAGAGCCGCCCGCCAGGTCGTTCCTGATGGTGAACGTTTAGCAGGAAAACAGAACATCTGTGAAACCAGGGTTGGCACACAGACCCCAGTCCCTCCACCCTGGAAACCTGCCTCGGATCCCAGTGACCAGGCACACCTCTCAGCACGCGGGACCAGGGGGACTGCTGAGCAAGCCGCGGGGGCAAAACAAGCCAGGGAGACGCCACCAGGGCTCGGGGCTCTTCTGCTCCCTCTTCCTCACTGAGTGGACCCCGATTTAGAGTGGGTGCCACATGCCAGGAACCCCACCCCTCCCAGCCTCCCTGCAGCCGCGAGGCCTGGGCCTGCGAGAGAGAAGTCTCCTGGGCGGGGCTCCGAGGAGGTCACCAAGCCCCTGGGCTGGCCCCTCCTGGCCCTGCCCTCCTGCCCTGGCTGAGCACAGGTGCCAGGCAGCCAAGAGCACTTTGGAAGTCACATCCCAGAGAGGGAGACCGACCGGGAAACTGGCCCTTGGGGACATCGTGGCAAGTCAGCGGCTGAGGCCTGCTGAGCCCGCGTCTCTGGCACCAGGTGACAGTGACCTGCACGCGGCCGCTGGGACCTGTTGTGCTTTCCTTGGACTCCCCGGGACTCAGCCCGTCTCTAGCTATGTGACCAGTGTCCCTCCTGCAGCTCAGCCTCCTCTAGGAGAACCACACTACAGCTGGAGCCTGGCCCGGCCTCCTCTGGGCCACGCGGGGGCAGGTGGAGGGACCCTGGAAGGGAGTCAGCTTCTCAGGGAAGGCTCCGTCTTCCAGATGGCAGGACTCACGCCCAGTCTGACCCGCGGGAGACAGTGGACCAGCCAGACCGGCTGCCCGCTCACGACCCCCAGCCCAGACCTGCAGCCCCCGACAGTGGCCAGGAGGCCTCGCCCACCTGTTTGTCCTCCTCTTCCCAGAAGCAGGAGGCCAGCTCCCTTTATCTCAGGCCAAAGTCCCCCTGGGCACAAGGAGGAATGTCACCTGTCATCACGGGAAGGATGAGTCACCTCCTGGTGGCTGGAGGCCACAGCCCGCCTGACCTCTCTCTCCTGGCCAATGGCTCTCCTGGGGTGGGGGGATGGGATTGTTGCCCTAAGACTGTGACACAGCCATCGTCCCTGGGGTGCTGACCTGAGCGGGCCCCAGCAGACTGAGGGCACAGCCTGGGTTCAGAGCCCCCCCCCACAGTGCCCTAGCCTGGTGACCTGGGCGGCCCCTTGCTAGACCTGTCGCCAGTCTTGATTGGACAGACGTCAATTAGACCAGCACTCAGGGGCAGGCGGGGTGCGGAAGGCACTCGGGCACCCGGGCCAGCTGAGCCACGGGGCACAGGGGCAGGACGCTCAGAACTGTCACGATGATGATATTAATAAGTGCAAACTGTTGTGTGTTAACTGAGGTTGGGCGACTTGGAGAGAAGGAAGAAGAGGACAAGGAGCACTGATGAAGGGGACCTGTTGACCTCAAGGGTGGCCCAGGAGGCCCCTGGACACGTTCACAGTTGGGAAAGGCCTGAGGAGCTGGGGCAGGGTGCTCATTGGCTACCTCTGGGACGGGAGAGAGGGAGAGGAAAGAGCAGGTGCAAAGGCCCTGAGGCCGTGGAGTGCCCAGTGTGTTCTGGGAGCAGGAGGCTAGCGTGCCTGAAGGGAGCCAGCACACAGGCAGGGGACATGGGAATAGCAGCCACCCCAGACCTGGGGACAACCAGGACCTTGTCTTTCTGGGCTACCTGGGAGCCTCAGGAAGATGCTGAGCAGAGGAGGGGTGGGACCTGACTTCCTTCAGGTAGTAAGAAGGTGGCTGGCGGAGGCAGCACCGGGAGAGCTGCGGTGGAGCCCGCGGCTGTGTGGTCCTGGAAGGGGTGGGGGGCGGGCTGGAGAAGCAGGACGTGAGGCTTTGGGCCGGGCCTGGAAGGACAGAGGCGCCATTTTTGAGGCCAAGGGGACTGTGGGGGAGTGAGGGGCTCTGCCTCTCCCCAGGCCCCCACCCAGCACGTTCCCCTGTGGCTGGACATTCCAGCCCGAGTTCTAGGCAGACGTGCAGCAGGACCGAGTGTCTGACGTTCTTGGTGGACGCGGTATTCAGAGCCTCTATTTCTCTATGAGTAAAGGGGGCCCATGTGGCCTCTGTCTGCAAGGTGCTATGAAGCTGGATTAAGCATGAGAGGCCCCAGGCAGGGCCCATAGCAGGTAAATGTCACCTCCGGTCCTCCCTCCAAGTCCCCCAGTCCCCATCAGGTCATCATCTTTGTCATGGTCTCTGGTCTTACAGGTGAGGAAGGGGACATTCAGAGTGATTAAGTAACTGATCCAAAGTCACACAGCTTGGACGCATCCTGGCCAGGATTCCTGAGCTGAATCTGGAGTCCTGCTGTTGGCCTTCTACCCTGCTGCCTGCTCCCAGCACCTGGCCCTGCAGTCCTGAACTGACCAGCCGCCGTCAGGTGGGGAGTAGACCATGAAACGGAAATCGCTCCAGGCCCGACCAGACCTGCTCCACTGGGGCCCAAACCAGGCTCGGCCTGTGGTTGGGGAACATGACGATGCCGGATACCCGAGTCACACCAGGTCTCCCCTCCACCAGCCACGTGACCTGGAGGGGTAAGGCATACCCGTGCCTCGGTTTCCCCACTTGTAAGGGGAGATGATGGGGTTTTGGGAGGACTGATGGTGTGGCCAGGCAGAGTGCCTACAACCAGGCCAGGAACTCAGTTGGTGTCTAATAAATGCAGGCTGCTGCTGCTGCTGTCGCTCTGGCCAGCTTTCCACTGTCACACGTGCCCAGGGCCAGGGGCTGCCCCCTCCCCGTGCCTCGGGGTCCTCATCTCCCCTCATGGTGGCTGCCAGGGCCTCTGTGGTCTCCTTCCCGACACTTCCCTGAGCCTGCGTCCCTGCAGCCCCAGCGGGCAGCTTTGACCCACGTGCCCAGCAGCCAGAGGCCCAGAGGGCCACCCAGGGGCTGATGGCCCCCACGGGCTGTTCTCACAGTGACCCCACTGGGCAGCAGCAAGGAGCACCTGATGGCCTCTGCACAAGCAGCGCGACTGGTGGGGGTTGTGCTGGGACACAGGAGCTGGCCGGGGGCAGGAAAGTGACCTGCGGCCATGATGGGCACCTGGTGGTGGGGGCTAGTTGCTGGGGCCGAGGGGCCCTGGGCTCCGCGTGCTCTCGTCCTGTTCTGTGATCCTGGGCATCTGTGGAAGCTCATCAGACGGAATCCGCACGTCGGTGACTTTCTGTCACTTATTATGAAAAGACAGAAGTGCTCGTTGCTCTTGTCAACACGGGTTCTGTGCCACCAAGAGCCCCACGCAGCCCCGCTGGGGACCCAGAACCAACTCAAGGCCCTTCCCCCCTCGGGTCCCACCCAAGGCCTCGGCACATGAAGGAGGACACTGGCAGCTGCAGAAGCGCCCTGCGCCCGCGAAGCCGGCGCTGCCCTCCCTGCCCCGGCCTGGGCAGCGGTTTCCTGGGCTGTCGCAGGGGCTCCGGAAGCTGGGCCAGCACCGGCCCTAGATGACAGCGGCGGAGGCTGGGTGGGGAGGCTCACAGAACAGGACGAACCAGCACCGAGCCGCAGGGGCGGGGGCGGGGCCAGCCTGCCCAGGCGGACCTCCCTGCACCTGTCTTCCCCTGCCAGACGCGAGGGGAGGGCCGTGTGCACGCCACGGGGGCTGCTCTGGGGACCCAGGGGCAGGGCCAACCTGGGGCTGTGCTCCACGGACACTGGGCGTGGGCCTTGCTATCCTCAGGGATGGAAGGGGACGCTCTGGCCCTCCTCTGGAGAGCCCGGTCCCTCAGGAGTGGCGCCGCGGTGGCCTGTGAGGGAAGGGCAGGCAGATGTGGCCGCAGGGACCCGGGGAGCGCAGCCACAGGCTGGTCCGGGCCCTGGGGTCGGCTCCCGGCGGCGGATCGCTTCCTTCCTGTCCACTGGGTGCCAGGCAGGCCCAGAAACGCCTGATGTCAGCAGGCCACCCGCCCACGGAGGGAGGAAGTGGGCGGGTGCCCGGACAGACGCGCCGGCAGACGTGCCCCGAGGCGGCACAGTCAGGACTGACGTGGGCATCACGCAGCCGCTGCCGGGCGCTGGCCGGTGCGGTTGGCCCACGCGGGGCTCTTGGAGCCGAGAGGTCAGGGGTGCGGCGGGGTCAGGCGGGGTCAGGCCGGCACCGTGGCCTGCCTGCGGGGGGCGGGGCTGCTCCTGCGGGGGTGTCGGTGCGTCTGGGTGACCGGCGTGGAGAGGGCCGGGGTTTGCGTGGCTGCAGTGGGGTGCGTGTGTGATCGTGGGTGTGCACGGCTCCCGTGCACTGGGCGTGGACGGCCGGGATGGATGGCCGCAGCGCCCACGTGCCAAGCCCTCGATGCTGTGCCGCCATGCGCATGACCACGGGCGCCTGGGCAGCCCAGGCTAGGTCTTGGAGCGGGACGGCGGGGAGGGACGTGCGCGGCGGTGCGTGGCGGTGCGTGCTCCCACTGTGGCTCTGGTCCCCCAGCCTGAGCATGCTGGCGACAGGTGCAGCCGGGGGTCTCCACGTTCAGACTCCCAGTGGAAGTGGCCAGGAGCTCTCCAGAAAGGCCAGGCACGGGGGGCTGCCATCCCAACTGGGCCCTGAGCAAGGGGAACAGGGCCAGCTGCGAACACTGGGCCAGCCCCAGCTGCCCACCAGCCCTGTTGCCCCATTTCTGAACCCACAAGCCGCATCCAGGGCTTGACCGTGGGACACTCCAAGGCAGCCCCCAGCCAGACCAGCAAGGGGTCAGCTTTCGGGTCTGTCCTGCCAGTAGGAAGCATCCATTCACCCCCTCAGCAGTGTTTGCCCATCCCCCCACGCTGTGCCTGGCACTAGGGCTGCAGCCAAGGACGAGATGGACGGAACACCCTTTGCAGCTGGCACTGATGTCCTGGCGGGAACCAGTCTAAAATGAGCCGCGTGGCAGGGGTTAATTGGTGATAAATGCTGTTGATAAAGATGAAGGGAAGGTGGCTGGAGAAGGCCGGGGTGGGGGGTGGGGTGGGGGTGGGGGTGGGGGTTCTGTTTCCAGAGGGCGGGCAGCCAAGACCTTAATGGGACGCCGAGGTTTGAGGGAAGACTTGAAGGAGGCGAGGGGGAGCCATGGAGAGATCTAGAGGAAGAGCGTTCCAGGCCGTAGCTTGTCAAAGAAGAGAAAAGGGGAGACTTAAGACTCTAGGGTTTTTTTTTAACTGATGATAAAAGCAAACAGTGCTCGTGGAACACCAAGCAGCAGAGGAATAAACAGGAGAAACTGAAAATTCCCAGTAACTGGAGGGCAGGAGGGGACGGTCACAGAGGGCAGGGATGTTTGTGGCCCCGTTCACTTGGTGATCAGAGCCTCTTCCGTTGACAAGGCGGCATCGAAACAGGGCAGCTGGGCCACTCCCGGCACAGCAGTGCCCGCCTCCTTGGTGGCTCCGGGCCCAGCCCTGGGAAGAGCTGGCCTGCAGAGGTGTCCGCTCTGCCCCTGGTTCCCCGGGCCAGGCGTGACGGGGGAGAGGGGCGCGAGCCCCCAGCAGAGAGCTGGACTTTCTCCCAAGTCCGAGCCGGCCCCCGCGCCCCAGGGTGACAGCGTCGCCTCCTCCTCCTGGCTTTTATGAGCTGCGAGGGAGGCTTGTCCCGAGTTGCACAATCCCCTAATTGCTGCTTCCTCTCGGTCATGAATTCTGTGGCGGCCGCACGTTATTAACCTCGAGGAGGCCTTATCGCCTGGAGCGCGGCCAGCGCCGGCCTGGCCTACTTTCCCACCGGATTCCAAAACCGCCTCCCTGAGCTCTCGGACTTTTCCTAAGGAGAGGCCATGCCCAAATCTGCTAAAAATAAAATGTGGAGCAGGGAAGGGGGGCTGCGGGGCGGGTGCCCAGGCTGCACCCCGGGCTGTGGCCCAGCCCCTGCCCCCAGAAGCTTCCCCGGGAGGCCTGTCCTTGGGCAGTGGGTCCCCATCAGGACAGGCCGAGCAGGGCTGGCAGCCAGGCGACCTGGGGCCAGTCCCGCCTCTGCCCCCACTGGTCCTTGGTCCTTCATCCTTCCTTCTTTGCCCCACGGACATCTCCTGTCCCCATGGGCTGAGAAGGAGGCAGGCGGTCCTTGTCCTCGAAGAGCCTGGCACCCAGTGGGCAGAGATGGGCACACGGAAGAAACACAGGTGTCAGGGATGCCGTCGTCTGAGGTCAGCGAGGCTCCTTGTGGAGGTTGGGGTCATTTAAGCTGAGACCGAACAGTGAGAGGAACCGGATCTGGCGCGTGCAGGACTGGAGTCATGTGGGGCATCAGAGGCCACCGGTGTGTGGGATGCCAGGAGGACCTGCTCCCAGACCTGCTCGAGGGTGTCTGGTATCCAGTGGGGGCCTCCTTGCTCCCCTCACCCTGGGCACTGGCCCACCTAGCCCTGGGCATGCTGGGACGAAAATGAATCCCAGTGCAGGACAGAGCACATGCAAAGGCCCTGAGGTGGGGAGGAGCTGAGAGAGCCAGAGAAGGGTGTGGGCTGGGCGGGCTGGGAAGGCAGGTCACAGAGGGCCTCAGCAGCCACTGCAAGGGCTGGAGGGACAGGGATGGACTGTGAAGGTAGAGCTGGTGGCCCTGTGTGAACGACGGTATCTGCAGGGAGATGGAGGGCTCAGCACCAGGTCCTGGGCTGGACGGATGTGGTCCCTTCATGGACGTGGGGGTCAGGTGGTGCTTCCTGTCGTCTTCTTTTCACCTGGGAACAGGGAGCTCCCCAGATGTGGTTGGCAGCACCCGTAGCCTGGGGCCTGGCCCAGCCAGGCTTGGTGTGTTAGCTGGGGCCACCCAGCCAGACCCAGCGCCCAGACCCCTCGCTCCGAGGGGAATGCAGCAGCAGAGCGGGGCCTGGCACAGGAGGCTCCAGAATGCAGCCTCGCAGCGGAGGCTGGGCCTTCCGTTCCGAATCGTGCTTACTCGTCGGGTTGTTTATCTGACTTGGCTGGAGCTGGGGGCCGGCTGTCCACGTGTCCTTTTAATCATCGCACAAATGCACATGTCGACAGATCAGAATCGGAAACGCCAATAAGCAGAAAAGAAGGAGAAGAAGAAACGGGAGGGGGGAGGAAGGCCCCGTCTAAGTCCACATGTGCGGCCACAGGCGGTGTTGGAGGGCCTCGGCCAGCTGGCCCTGGCCGAGGGCAGGGCGGGAAGCACCCTGTGTCCAAGAAGAGGGACTTTTTAGCTGTTAAGATTAAATAGCGCCTCGATCCTGGGCACCCTGGGTGCGTGGAGAGGGGCCAGGGAGCAAGGTAACTGGAAGATGGGCAGGCGCGCTGGCCGGGCGGTGAGGGCGTGGCCAGGGAGCTGTCTGGGGCAGCGAGCACCGTCCCAGCACTGGCGAGCCCAGGCCTCCCTGGCACGGGGCTGAGGGCGCGCGGGGAGAGGTCCGGGCCATTGTCCTGCCCAGCGATGCTTGGGGGGCCAAGTCTCCCCTTGGGACACGGAGACTTTTAAAGGGCCAGGGCCTGGGTCTTGGAGGCGGCCAGGGCCTTCGGGGGAGGCGACCCGCGCCCGCGCTGCCCTTTCATCTCATTTTACAGGTGGACATCGGGTGCGGGCGGAGTCGTAAAGGGCTTTCCCGGCTTTGAAATGAGATTCTTGAGAGCTTTGATCTGGTCCCCTCCATTCTGCTGTGGGGAGACGGCCAGGGGCGGCAGAGCTGGGTTCTAGTGCAGCTGGACCCCGGCCTCGGGTCACAGATGGTCAGCTCCGGCCTCCCGGGGACAAGAACACACCCCAGCGGGGCCTTCCCACGGTCTCCAAGTCAGAGCCAGCGCAGCTCCTCAGGCGGGGACCCGATCTGGCACAAGGACACCCAGGGCTGGCTGCCACTTGCCTGCCATGTTCTGGGAACAGCAAGAATGTCCCCCGTGTTTCACTCAGGGCCACACCGGGTGGTCTCAGTTCATCGGGACTCAGTTCACGGGAGGGTGCAGTGTGAGGAGCTGGAAGAGCCCCGTGGAAACCCGGTCCATGAGCTGAGTCCCCCAGGGCCCAGGCCAGGCACAGAGGCCCCGTCACTGTGTGCAGGGCTCAGGTGCCCCTGCCCCTAGGAGCCAGGGACAGACAGCAGGGCCCTGGGGACCCGCACCCCGGGGCTCTGGTGCTCCCAGCTTTGGCTCAGCCATCTTGAACAGGCGGCTCTGGCTCCCTGGTTGGTCCTGGCGGCATGTCTACGGTGCCGGCGGGAAGAGGGACGGGAAGCGGTGCCCACCTGCTTTCCTCTTATCAAAAAGCCATCCCAGGATGCCACTGGCGGCGTGGCTTAACTTTCCTCGGCCGTGACAGGGTCCTGTGGCCACTCCAGCTGCGTGGGAGTCTGGCACATGGGAGCCTGCGGCTGTCCCCACCGCTGCACACAGGACAGAGGGCGCTGGGTCCCGGGCAGCCCGAGCAGTCCAGGGCCTCGGCTCGGCGGCTCTGGGGTCCCGTGTGTTTTCTTTCTTCTCCACTCTAGCGACATCTGCGTGTGGACCTCTGTCCTGAGGAGGTCCCTTCCTGGAACCAAGGCTCCAAGGTCCCCTTAAGCAAAGCGGCTCTGCCTCCGGGGAGAAGCCTGGGGGGGCGGGTCAGCGGGCTCTGGGCAGCAGCGTCTCTGTCCCCCCGACTGTCTCTCAACCTCGGCCACCTCCTTTCCACCCCTCCGGCCACGAGAATGTGCCTGATGGTTGGCCCCGGGCCTCCGATTCTCTTGGACCTGGACTGGCTGCAGGTTGGGCAGCGCTGCTGACCGCTTCCTCTCCAGCGCAGACTGCTGGGCTGGGCTGGCCTGGCGGGCACTCTGCTGGGTCCCATCAGCCCCTTGTCCCTCTCCTGGGACCTGCCAGCCATCCTGGGCTCGTGTCGAGGACGCGGTGGCAGAGTCCTGGAGCCAAGGGGAAGCCCCTGGCCTACTGGCCAGCAGACGAGGAGGACTCCGGGTTTAACCCCACCATGATCCTTGCTGCCCCCCAGGGCTGAGCTGGCCTCCTGGGGTGAGGGACTCGGCCGGGAGCTTTCATTGATTCACACAGCCAGATGCTGGTGCCCACTCGGAGGCCGAGGAGCGTCTAGTACCAGAGACACACTGCGTCCCTGGGAGCTTGGATTCAATGGTAACAACAAAACAGTAAAATCCGACATGTCAAGTAGCAGCAAAGAGCCAAGGAGAAACATACCCGGGAAGGGGACGGTGACTGGGGAAGGGCCCCCGTGTGAAGTGGGGCTCACTTGGCCGGAGCAGAAGGCATAGCAATGAAGTGAGAGCAGCACATACCAAGGTCCTGAGGCAGAAAGGCACTTGGAAGGGCCACAGGAAGAGCCTGGGTCCCACCCTGCATGGGAGCCGTGGGGGTTTTGAGTGACACAAGGACATGTCCTGACAGATCCCTCTGCCTTCGTGCCTGTGGATACCGGTGCACGGGGGCTGGGGTGGAACCAGGAAACTGGGTTCGCAGGCTTCGTGACACTGAGATCACAGAGACATTCAGGAGTCTGAGTCTCAGAAAGCACAGGAAAACCAAACAGGATTTTCAGGTTAACCAGAACCGGCCAGAAGACGAAGGTGCCTGGTGCCCCCTTCTCCGCGGTATCTGAGGCTGCGATGCCATGTCACCTGAGGTCCCCCTCATGCCGGCTGCCTGCTGCCTGGGGCGCACTGCAGAGGGTGGGAGCCTCAGCACTTGGCAAGGAGCCAGGTGCGGGCCGAGCCTGCCCAGGTCCCAGCAAGGACACAGAAGACCTCGAACCTGACGCTCTTAGCTTTGCCAAAACAGAGCTGTCCCCACACGCCACCCCCAGCGCCAAACCCAACTCATCTCACTGCTTGATCCCCAGAGGGTGGCAGGGCATGTTTTTGTCTGTGGTTTGGGTTCCCAAAACCTGTGACCTCAGATAAGTGTGACTGACGTTCTCCAAAACAAATAGCCACACAGAGCGGGGCAGAGAGGGGACAACGGAAAGAAGGGGCTGGTTCACGGCCTCAAGGCCTCTCTTGGGGAGGGGCCTGGGCCTGGTGTCTCCCTGCACCCCCAGGGGCCCCCACCTCCTCCCAGGGCCCCCCCAGGGGCTCACAGCTCTGTCCTTGACACTTGCTTCTCGGAGCCTTAAATTCTGCAAAATGGACACCTTCATCTCCGCCCACTGGGGCTGATTAAAAAAAAAAAAGAACAAAGTGGTAATTAAAATACGCCACTAACAGCTCGCTGGACCACTGTGTCCCAGGGTCATTCTCTTGGTGAATCTTCACACCAGCCTGGGAGTCACTGTCACACAGGGCGGCTTTGAAGACTGTCTTTGGTTTGCAGCTGGGACAGCGGAGGTTTCACTTCTGGTTTTTAGGAAACGTAAACATGCAAAATAGAGATTAAATATCCCAGCGCCTCGGGAGGCTGAGGCAGGAGGACTGTGAGTTCAAAGCCAGCCTCAGCCTCAGTGAGGTGCCAAGCAACTCAGTGAGACTCTGTCTCCAAGTAAAACACAAACTAGGGCTGGGGTGTGGCTCAGTGGCACCCCCCTCAAAAAATAGATATTAAGTAAAAAATAAACACTCAGGTCTAAGATATCATTAGGCGAAAAGTTTGGCAGGACTCATGACCCAAGGTCACTGTGGTTTTCTGGTGTGTTGGGGTCACAGCAGGGGTCCCCTGGCCCTGTCCTTCTCATTGTCCAGTCTCAGCCACGCGTCCCTGCCTGTGGCCACCCAGCCCACCTGGCCTGCCACCCTCACCACCTCCTCATCTCTCCTGCCCTGGTGTCTTTCAAGGACATGGCCCTGTTGCCTGTGGTGCCCGCTCGGGCTGAAGCCCCCCGGAAGCAGGAACGCGGCGGGGTCCATAGCTCCGGGTCCCAGCGTCAGTGGGTCTCAATGGACTTTCCTTAACGCACTAACTATTGTCTTTCTTTCTTTGGGGGTGCTGGGGATGGAACCCGGGGCGCTTTACCACGGAGCCACATCCCCAGCCCTTTCTTTTCTTTCTAATTAAGAGACAGGGTCTTACTGAGTTGCTCAGGGCCTTGATAAATCCCCGAGGCTGGCTTTGAACTTGCGATCCTCCTGCCTCAGCCTCCTGAGCCGCTGGGATCACAGAGGAGCACCACCGTGCTGGGCTGTTTTCTTACTTTAAAAATCTGCTTTGCTTCTTAGAAAGCGAGGCCTCTGGGTGATCAGGAGCTGTGACGGCTAGTCAAAGCCCGCACGGGGCCTGGCTTGCTGGGGCGTGGGCAGGAAGTGGGCACCCAGGTTCCCAGCTTGGCCCGGGGGACAGCAGTGTGTTCAGACTCCCCGGAGCCGTGGGGAAGGGGCTCTGCAGCCCACAGCTTGGAATGCTGCCTCCTTTTTAAAAAAAGAGAGACTTGGGAAGAAAACAAACCAAAAAAAAAAAAAAAAGTTTTTTTAAATGAGATTGAAATAAAACCAAAAGAATGAGATGAAAACAAACTGAGAATCAATGGACAGGAAGATTTCAAACAGTGGCCCCAGGAAAGGACGCGGACCTGGGGGAGGCCCAGGAGGTGGCCCCCTCGCTGGGAAGCGGGACTTGGAGCCCGGGAGTGAGGGATCCGCAGAAATAAAAGCAGGCGCTTCCGCCACGTGTGCAGAGAGCTGGAGGGACGCTGGGTCCCTGGTGGCCGGGGCCTCCTTTCTCGAGGCCGCAGTGGGCTGGGGCTGGGAGCCCCTCCGGGCTCTCTGGTCTGCCGCGGTCCCCACCGCGCCCTCCCACCTGCCCCTGCGGCCCTCGAGCGGGTGTCCTGCTGGGGTACCGTGGGCACCAAGGCTTGACCCTCTGAACTTTTTGGCAGGCGCTCCTTGGTGACCTGGCAGCTGGACTCCTGCTGTTGGCTGCTGTGGATGAGAACACCCCGCCCGTAGAGCGGGCCTGGGCGGGGCTCGGGGAGGAGGGCGGGGCCTGCCGCCTGGAGGAGGGGGCGGGGCTCGGGAGGAGGGCGGGGCTCGGGGAGGGGCGGGGCCTGCCGCCCGGAGGAGGGGAGGGCGAGAAACAGCCTGGGTCCCTGCTGCCCACTGCCCGCCGGGGCTCAGACTCCGCCCTCCGCCCTCCAGGCTCGGCTCTTGGAATCCAGACCC
The DNA here is from genome assembly GCF_045843805.1 of Urocitellus parryii. Taxonomy (NCBI): domain Eukaryota; kingdom Metazoa; phylum Chordata; class Mammalia; order Rodentia; family Sciuridae; genus Urocitellus; species Urocitellus parryii. Next base: position 192,235,234 of record NC_135536.1, on the reverse strand, counting down.
CGAAGCCCTCCCTGCGCCTGGCCCGGGCTGGGCAGCCAGTCCTTCCCCAGGGGACGGGACGGAGAGCCCTTCCCCAGCCTGGATCCCCGCCAGGCCCCCGGATGGCCAGGTTGGCAGAAAGAGGGGCTCACCTGGGAGCCTGGTCCCCTGACCCCAGGAGGGAGTCCCCAAACTGGGCAATTCTGAGAAAGTGGCACCCTCAGGGACGGCCCCTTTTCTGCCCTAATGACAATCAGGCCGAAGGAGGGCCAGGCCTTGGTGGAGTCCCGAGACCCGCGGCAGGTGCCGGTGCCGGGAGCAGGCGGCAGCGCTGTGGCTGAAGCACCCGCCTCCGGCCACGTGGCATGGGCAGGTGAGGTCGCCCATCCAGCCTCGCAGCCTCGGTTCCTGCCCCAGCACCTGCCCCACGGGAAGGCTGGGGTGGAATGAGGCCGGGCCTATCGGGAGCCTGGCACACAGTAGGTGCTCACAGCTGGACGCGGTGCTTGCACACGGCTTGGTGGTTTCCAGGCAGTTTCAGAGCAGAAACAGGAAAGTCCAGGTCTCAAGTCCGGGAAGATGAAAGACGGGCGGCCTCTTCAGAGGCCCCACCAGTGGCACCCTGAGCTCAAGATCCAGGGTGAGCTGGGACACCGTCGACCTAAAGGGACGCTTCTCCCCCATGTCCCCCCAGGAGGCCCTTGCTGGTCACTCTGCTATTCCAGGGCTGCCAACCAGCTGAGGGCCACTCCTGAGGGGCAGACAGGGCTCTCTGGGTCAGAGGCTTCCTCCCAGCTCCGCCCCTGCCTGGCTGTGTGTCAGGCTCAGCCCCCCTCCTGTCAAACCCCATGATGACATCACACACAGGCATTCAGTCGGTGCCCAATGGACGAGCGAAGGGGTCTTCCTGCCTAGCTCCAGGCCCTAGTCACATCCACATCCACTGCAGGCGCATCCTGGGTCCCCAGGGCCAGCACAGGGTGTGAAGCAAGTGTTTAATGAACATTCTGTGGCATCAGCCTCTCCTGAGAGAAAAGGAGGCACAGAGAGGCCAGGTCACCAGGCCAAGGCCACACAGCCTCTCTGCTCACTTGGAGTCAGAGCTGGAACTGGGGCCTCAGCCCAGCCCAGCCTAGCCCTGTCCCTTCGTACAGGAAGCCTGCCGTCCCCTCTTCTTGGCCACACACCGCCCAGGCTTCTCCAGCCTGGCAGGGCAGGCCCAGGGACCCCCTCCCGGTCACTCCTCCATGAACCTCCTCTCCCCCTGCTGGGGTGACAAACGAAACCCGCAGCCCTCAGGCCTCATCTGGCTTCAGACACGTTCCATGCACCTGCGTTCTGAGCTTCTCAGGATTTTGAATCATTTACCAACATTTAAAAAGTGGAGATGCCACATACAACCCAGAAAGTGCAGCTCCTTCTGGACCCTAGTGGCCCGGAGCGCCCAGGCCGGCTTCTCCTCTGGCAGCCAGCCACTCCGTCCTGGGCCCTCTGGCCTCCACCTGGCCTCCTCCAGCCCTGGGCCTCCACTGGGGCCTCCTCCGGTAAAGCGCCTCATGAGCAGGCTGCCCTCCTCGTCCATCTGCAGCCGGGCACTGCCAGGAAAGCCAGGAAGTCCAGGTTGGAGCTGGGCTGTGGGTCTGTGGCAGGCAGAGCAGTGGGCCTCAAAGATGCCTCGTCCTGGTCCCTAGGGCCTGTGGGCACATGGCTGCACTGTCAGGACGCGACAGGTGTGATGACGTCAAGGACCCTGGGCGGAGAGGCGTGGTCACCTGGTGGGCCTCGCGTCCTCAGGGCCCAGGAGCCCACAGGGAGCCAGCCCAGAGCACCCGGCCTCTCACATCTGGAAAAGGGAGGCGCTCCCCGGGCCCAGAGGGACCCCACCTGCCCCCCACACCTGGGCGTTAGCTTGGGGAGAGCCACGGCGTCTGACCCTGGGTCCCGTGGCCTTAAACCCCCCACCCAGCAGCCTGTGATCCTGGGGGCAGGAGACCCACGTCAGGTGCCGGGGCACGGGCCCCTGGCTGGTGAGTGCCCTGGACGGGCGCCGCCTGCTGCTGAGCCTGGGCTGCCCTGGGAAAAGCGACCAGAGGGACTCCTTCCGGCAGAGGCTGCTCCGAGAGCAGGTCAGTGCCCAGCTCAGCCCCAGGCTCCAGGAGCCGGGCCGCCCGGCGTCATCCTCAGGGCTCAGGGCTCGTCGCCATGGAGACCAACCCCGAGCAGGCGCCCAGGGTCTGCGGGAACGTCTCATCCTGTCCTGCGCCATCTGCCTCAACCAAGGACAATGACAAGGATCTCCACCGCAGCCCCTGGCCCGAGTCACACGTGCACCGTGGAGTCACTCGGTGCTCACCGCGACCCTCTCGGTCCCCAATAACTTTCAGACAGGGAAACTGAGGCCCAGAGGCTGAAGTCACCCATGTCCCTGGAAGAACCGGAGCTAAGCTCCAAGTCGGACGGAGTGACTGAGCCCAGCGGCCGCGTGCTGACCTCTGGGCTGTGCGGTCACCACGGCTAATCAGACAGGGAGCCTCCCCGAGGCCCAGATCTGGCCCGAGACTCCTCATACAGCCTCCTCTGGCCCCGCTCTCCGTCCCAGGTGTGATCCCCGACCTCAGGGCCCCACGCTCAGCCCAGGGCCCCAGGTTCCAGAGGAACAAAGACCCCTCCGCTGTCCCCAGATCTCAGACACTGGGGAAAGTGCAGCGTCACAGCAGGGTGGGGGCGGTCAGAGGAGGCTCCCGAGGAGGGTCCCCCGGGCGAGGCCCAGGGAGAGTGGACGTCAGCCTGGCACAGGGCAGGCGAGGGCTCCCTGTGGGGGGGTGGCAGCCCGGGAACCTGTGGGCAGAGGGAGTCCGTGGGCTCAGGAACTGGACGTGCCACGTGGCCAGGAAGGAGGAGGACCAGGCCAAGAGATGGTCCACCTGCGTTGGCCGCGGGCACCTACGCCGCCTGTGGGGGCCTCGGGGTCCTGAGGACCCACCGGTGCACACGAAGGACGGTGCCAGGCGTCAGAGGGGACAGGGGACGGGTCTTGTTGCCACTGGGGTCACCCAGCCACTCGCCCCTCCCCTCTGGGAGCTCCTCCTGCAGGTCACCTCGGGGGTGTGGCCCGGAAGGCCCAGGGGTCCCCAGGTGCCAGGCAGCCCCTGCCTCGAGGACTGTGTGCCACCAGGCGGCAGCTCCGCCCACCAGGACCTGGAACTGCAGACAAGCGCCGTCCAGCCTCCCGGCTGCAGGCCAGCTGCCCAGCGGCCTGTCCTCCCCTGGACCACCTGAGCTGCTCACCAACACAAGCTGTGGCCACAGGAGGTGCTCCAGAGTCTCTATCCAGGAGAAGGCCCAGGTCTGGGAGCACCTGCGGCTTTGTTTATTTGACAAACACCAGGGACACGGCCCCCAGGCTCCAGCCCCCTGCTGGGATGTACAGGGTGGGGAGTGGGGGAGCAGGTAATGAGCCATCTGCACGTCTGCGCACTGTCCCTGGTAGAGGACGTCCACTCAACCACAACCACCACCTTAGGAAATCTCTGTCCGGTTTCCCAGTGAGAGAAACAAGGCTCAGAGAGGGGAGAGGTTTTCCCACAGTCACACAGCCGGGAACCGCCCAAGCCGGGACTGGAACCCACACTCTTCACCTCCCTGGAAATCTGCTCAGGTGTGGCCCGGTCCATCCACCGTCTGGCCTTGCCAGCATCGAGTCTGGGAAGCTCCCGTGTCTGGGGCGGGGGGTGCTGGTGCCTGGGAGCCTGGTCCACTCCCAGGAGGCCTCAGGCAGCTGAGCTCTGGCCTCTCCAGCAACCTCGGACAGGGGAGGCCAAGTGCACGGTCATCCTGGCCAGAGCCGATGGGAACAGGACGTCCCGCTCCTCCTCCTGGCTGGGCCAGTGAGCTATTTTGGGGCATATTTATTGATGGGACCTGGGTACCCGGCTGGACTCCTGACTCCAGGGAGGCCCCGGGCTTCTGGGGAGCAAGCCCCGTCCGTCTCCTGCCTACACCCCGGGCCCAGGGTGCAGCCCGGGCTGGCTGGCCCCAGAAGGCAGGGTCCCCACGGGTGTGGACGGGTGCTGGGCTGCACACAGAGCACGAGTCCCAGGTTCTAGAGTGAGGTCGGTTCACAGCTTCAAAGACAGGATCGGGGTCAAGGTCAGGCCTGGCTCCAGCCGTGGCCCCCGGCTCACCCGCCAGGCCAATCAAGCCCGGGCTCGGTAATGACCGTCACTCCGAGGAGGAAGCTTAAACGGCCGCGGCTCTCGTCTGGCTCCCAGCTGGTGACCAACGACCAATCATGACTTTACAATAATGACTGACAGGTGACATTGAGTGGGAGTGCCACCTGTGCCGGGCCTCGTCGCATCCCACAACCATCCCAGGAGGCAGGAGAGCCACCGTCCACCGGTCCCACCATCATCCCTGCCCACCAGTGGAGAAGCTGAGGTCCAGAAGGACGGTGACCGCCCAGGTCACAGCCGGTGGTGGCAAAAGGATCCGCCCTTGAACTCAGGCCCAAGGGGGGACAGGAGCAGGAGCCACCACCCCATGTCCCCTCCCAAGAGCACTGGCCCTGCCCCCACTCAGGTCCACACCAGACCCTGCGCACCTCTGTCACCAGGTCCCAGGGAGTGGCCTCCAGACAGCCCTAGTGGTAGGAATCCAGGGAGCACAGGTGTTGCGCCTCCCGGGAACAAAAGTCCCCCAGAATCTGGGCCAGGTCTCAGGTCCTGAGGCCGCGTGGGGCGGGCAGGGCTGCGGGCTGGGCCTGGGGCGGAGCTGGGCAGGGGTCCTCGCTGAGAGCTGCCCTGAGGGTGCAGGGAGCCTCCTTCAGCCCAGAGCAGCCTCTCGAGATGGGCCTCGAGATGGGCCTCTACCTTCCAGCCTCCCTGACTGCCTCCGGGGGGACACCAGGCTGGCTGTGCGAGGCAGGGTCTGTCCCAGCACCCGCAAAGGAAAAAGAGACCCCTCTAAGGAGCGCGCAGGCCTCTGCCCTGCGTCCCTGCCCACCTCACCCTCTCAGCCTGCACCCTGACCTGGGGCTGCGGCCCCCAGAGACCTCCCTGCTGCGGGGACTGCCCAGCGCCCAGGCTGCCCCGGGCCACCAGGCCCTCCCTGCACACAGAGCCCCTCCTGCCACGTCCCTCCAGGACCCGCCTGCCCTCTTCCCACCCGAAGGGGCTCCGCTCCACACCTGTGCCACCTGGCTCCTTTCCACCCCACCCTGAGCGCCACTGGGTGACAAGTGACAGCTGCCCTCTGCACAGCGGGTTCTCACCGTGGATTCCAACCGCCTGGGGTGGACACGTCTGGGGGAAGAATCGGCCCTGCGCCAGCTCCTGCAGCCGTGTTGTCCTGCCCAGCCACCAGCCTGACAGCCATGGGCCAGCCCTGGCCCTGCCTTAGGCGCCACTCCCCAGGGACCGTGTGCAGGACAGCGGGGCGGTGGGCGTCCGTGTGGACACCGCCCACTGTCCACGAGGCACCTGGCATCCCTGGACCCTGGCACCCAACCCCCTGTGGACGCCAAGGGCCCACTGTACACCCAAGTCCACGTCCCTGTCACCACCTTCACAGATGCCACAGTCCTCACCTGCCTGGGACCATGGCAACTGGCTCTTCCTGCCTGTGTCCTGGCCTCCCGCTCTGCACTGCTGCGGCCACACGCTGGAGGAGACGCCTTAGAAGACAAACTGAGCCGCGGGCCCTGGTGCGGCGGCTCGGGAGGCTGAGGCAGGAGGATCTTGAGGGCTGGGGGCGTGGCCCAGTGGTCCATTGTCCCTGAGTTCAACCCCTGGTGCCAAAACAAACAAACAAACAAAAACCTCCGCATAGGGGCTGGGATTGGGGCTCAGCGGTAGGGCGCTCGCCTAGCACGAGTGGGTTCCATCCTCAGCAGCACAGAAAAATAAAGGCATGGTGTTGTGTCCATCTACACCTAAAAAATAAATAAATAAATGTTAAAAAAAAAAAAACCAAACCCAAGTCTGTTGAGAGCCACAGCCGAGTCGGGATGGCCCCTGGCATTTTGCCAGAAGTAATGTTTGAGACTGAGCCATTAAGATGATGCTGGGTTGATTCAATTGTATATAGACCCCTGCTGTCCGCCTAGGGGCGCCTGCTACTTGGAGTTCTCCCGGGATTTCCTGGGGAGTTGTGTTGGTTGGGAAAGTTCCCGTGGAGGGAGTTCCGGTGGGTGTGCTGTGCCGGAGAGGAGCTGCATGGGTGGTGTTGGGGAGAGTTCCCGGGGAGTGTGCGTGGAGTGCTGTTGGAGTTCAGGCAATAAAGTTTCCTGTTTGAACATACAAGTGCTTTGTGGCTGCTCGGTGTTTTGTGCCCAGCCAGACTGCGGCACAAGTCATCTCAGAGAGGTGGGGTTGCCACCTCTCTTCAAATAAAAATCCTCCTCCTCACCATGTGCTGGAAGACCTTGGGTAATCTGACCCTGGCCCACCTCCTCCTGCCAGGTGCCTGGCCCCTGTCCTCACTCCATTCACATCGTGTCCTCAGAGAGCCTTCCAGGACCTGCCCATCCCAAGCACTGGGCGCCCTGGCCATCTCCTCTCTCCTGGGCTTTGACCCCGAGGCAGTTGGCTGTCTGGCGTGTGGCACACGCAGCAGTTTGTTTTGAGCTGGCTCTTGGCGGGCCCCCGGAGTCTTGTGGACACCCACCAGGGCTGGCTTCCAGGGGCCAGTGTGGCTTCCTGTGCACGGGCCGGGAAGCCCTGTGGGCTGTGCAGGGGGCGTGGTCCAGTGTGGCAGGGTGTGAGCCTGTCAATCACCACCGCAGCCCAGACACCAGCCAGTCAGAAAGCGGGGCGTGGCCAGCGGCGGCCGCCTGGGCAACACCCTGATTTATTTAATTCAAGTTCCAATGACTTCACCTTCAGGGAGGCCGCGGGACACTGGCCTGCGACTTTGAGAACCGGGGAGCCAGACGTGGCGGTCTCCGTCCCAGGGGCCAGGGAGGGGACCTTGCTCACCTGTCCCTGGCACAGCGGAAGGGGCCGCGGCAGGTGCACAGGCCGCGCTGGGTGCCCGTGGCGGCAGGAGCAGCCTGTCCCAGGCCACGTCCCAGGCCACCGTCCCAGGCCACCGTCCCAGGCCACGTCCCAGGCCACCGTCCCAGGCCACCCCGGCTCTGGGGCTGAGGCCGGCCGCCCCCAGGGGCTCTGGGGCTGTTTTTGACCTTTTCTAAAGTCCGTTACCAGCAGCCACCAGCCGACCCCTGCCACCGGCCGAAGTCGGCGCCTTTGAATCTTTTCCCACAAAATCTCACACAGCTTCAGGCTGAGTCAGGGCCGCGCCCCGGAGGTGCCCCGTCCCTGTCCCCCCGAGCCTCCCCCTGCAGCCTCCCCTGGGCCGCCTCGCCAGTCTCCAGACCCTCCGGCCCCAGGGATGGGCGGTGGTGAGGGCCGCCTTGGCCCCACTCGGGCTGGTCACTCTCACAGGCTGGGGGCACCTTGGGGACAGGCCCTGGGGGTGGTCGGCCCCTCTCCTGCGCAGGGCCTGGAGCTTGGCGGGTGTTTACCGTCCAGTGAATCCGAACCGTGGGCCTCGCAGGGCAGCGGCACGGGAACGTGGTGGAGGGTGGCCCAGGCCAAGGCCAGGGTTAAAAATACCCGGCGGCAGCCGCAGTGCGGGGCCTGGGCCGCGGGAGGTCAGCGGAGTCTGTCAACAGAGTCAGGTGACCCACGTGCCTCACACAGAGGGTCACGGCTCAGGGCAGGGACCCATGGCCGCTGTCAAGTCTGCAGCCGCGGCTCCTGGAGTCGAGGACGTGGCTGTGGCACGCTGTGGGCTCCCTGTGGCCCAGGCCACCGGGGCCACCTGAAAAACAGCCCTCGATGTCCATCCCGGGTGGCCAGCTGGAGGCTGGGCGGGAGGGAGCCTGCAGGGGCCCAGCGCCCACTGGGTGCAGCAGGGGCATGAGTCACCAGCCCGATGTGGCCCCCGGGGACGTCACCTCGTCACCTGGGGGGGGAACCGAGACTGGGGAGTGACGTCACGGGCTCGGTGTCCTGGTACCTGGTGACGATGCTGGTGTTTGACTCCTGAGAAGCCACAAGAAAGGGGACTTGGGTTCCCTCTGCTGGGTCTCGGGACCCTGGATGTATTGTGGCCTCAGCTCCCTGCCTCGCCCCCTACGGAGACTCTCCCCTCGCCCGGCTGTCCCCCTGGTGGCAGCTCCGTCCTGGCAGAGGCTCAGGCCAGGAACGTCCAGCTCCCTCTCCCTCTCACCTGAGGTCCAACCCCACTGCCCCTGGCAGGACTCAGTCCTCTCAGACACCTGGCAGGCAGGAGCCTCCTTCCGGCCTCCACCCCCACTCTCGAAGGCCAGTCCACCATGCGGGCTTCAGCGCCTCAGGAGATGGACACTGCCCCTCGTGTTTACCCATCTCCACATGGAGTGGGTGACCGTGGTGACCGAAACGCTGGCCCCTGCCCCATGGAGCCACCACCGCAGAACGGCAGAGGGTGGAGGGGACGCGGGGCAGGTTGTGTCTCCTGCCACATGTGCCAAGGCGAAAGGTGGACCAGGGGAGGGCCAGGGCGTGGGAGAGGGCACCGTCGCAGGGAGGGCCTCCCGAGCACTGTTGGGTACAGACTCAGAGAGACGAGCGCATTGAGCCGTGGGGACTCCTGGAGGAAGGGCAGGGAAATCAGCAAGTGCAAATGGGCAGATGACAGGTGTGACTGGAGCAGTGTGAGTGAGGGGCAAGGGAGGAGCAGATGGCACAGAGCCTGGCACAGCGTGGGAAGGACCAGGACCCTGAGGTAGGTGAGAGCCACAGAGGGTTCTAGGCAGAGGAGGGCAGGAGCTGACTGTTCTGAGAGAACCCCTCTGGCTGCTCCTGACCGCCCAGCTCACGAGGAGCCAGGCTGGGCTTGAGGGGCCGAGGTGGGCCTGGGTCCCACGTGGCAGGGACTGTCCCTCTATGAGCACCTGCCGTGCCCAGGTCTGTGCCCACGCCCCCTCCGGTCTGCAGGCCAGCTGAGGGTGCCACAGACAGGACACCCACGTCACCCTGCCGTGTCACCCTGCCTTGTCACCCTGCCGTGCGTGTGAGCGCCCTGAGCTGGGCCCAGACCCCGCTGAGCTTGGCGCCCACCTCCTGTCCTTGTGGGGAGGGTGCCCAGGGTGGGGCCGCGGCGGGAGGGCGGCCGGCGGGCTCAGGCTCTGCGGCTCAGGGTCTGTGAGGAGCAGCCACATGGGTGGGCCGGCCCTGGTGACGTGGAGTGCTGGGGACCACGCAGGGCACGTGTCACCTGCTCACACAAGGGCACAGCTGGGCATGGAGGGAGGTGGGGCCGCAGGAGGGGCCGTCTGGGAGGACAGGGGACAGCAGTCAGGAGGCAGCTGTGTGCGCCCCGGTGCCTGGGCAGTCGCCTGGCCTCCGGGGCCTCAGCTCCACCTCTGACACGGAGGCCGTCACCAGGGAGGAAGGTGGGCGCCCAGGGCCTCCCTCCGTCTCCCGTGGTCTCCTCAGGAAGAGCACGAGGAGCTGGGGGGTCCATTCCTGGTCCCCAGAAAGACCAGAGGCCGAGGACCCTGTGCCCAGCAGGATTCGCACTCAGCCCTCAGCCGAGGCCACAGCCTCCAGCCAGAACGCCAGGCGTGGGAGTGGCCGCACAGCACCCCCTGAGCTGCTCCGCTGGACCACCCTGTGGACACGGCGGCTTCCCAGCTGGACCCGCGGAGACCTCCCCAGGACCCCGTCTCCATTCCCTCCTTTGGTCCCACGCGCCCAGGGGCCATCTTCCCTCCCCGCCTCCCTCTGGGAGGGTCCTGCACGGCCACGGGCCCAGGGCCAGGGGACCAGCTGGGCAGAGTCTGGCCAGGTTATCGGGTTTCGTGGTCAGCCACCTTCGCCCCTGACCAGTGCTCTTTCCAAAACAGAACGTCCAGTCACCGCCTGTCCCGTGCTCACAGTCCCTGTGCCCTGACCTCGCTTCCTGCCCACCCGCCCGGGGCTTTCCCGGGTCCTTGCCTGTCGCTGACTCTCATGAAGAGGAACAGCGCCAAAGGGGGCAGAGCATGAGAAAGGGGAGGCCAAGGCCACGAGAGGGCGGGGGACGGTCAGATCCTGGAGAAGGCAAGAGAGACGGAGGCAGGGAGAGAGACGGAGGCTGGGAGAGAGACGGAGGCAGGGAGAGAGACGGAGGCAGGGAGAGAGACGGAGGCAGGGAGAGAGACGGAGGCTGGGAGAGAGACGGAGGCAGGGAGAGAGACGGAGGCAGGGAGAGAGACGGAGGCTGGGAGAGCCCCAGGTCCCCACTCTGGCCCCCGCCCTGCTGCTCCACCGACCCGACCTTCCTGCCCCTGGAGTTCCTGCTCCCCTCCTCCCCCAGGAAGCCCCCGCCCTCCATGCCCAGGTGGCACCTGTGTCTGTGCCCTGGCTCCTGTGTGGGCTTGTCTCCTCCACAGGATGTGGGTCCCCTGAGAGCAGGGACTGGCCCCGTCCTGTCCCCCACACCCCGCACAGGTGGACACACAGTAGGTGACAACACACACTGGTCGCCTGGCCCCTGGCCCCTCCCTGGACCTGCCCCGGCCTTGCCCGTGAGGTGGGCTGGGCTTCTGCGGGGCCTCTCGGAGCCCGGCACAGAGCAGGTGCCCTGCGGGTGGCGGGCGAGTGAGCAGGGGAGTCCCGTGGCCCCGGGTTCTAATCCCAGGGCCCACTGCCCGCCGGCTCCGCGTGGCCCTGCAGTCAAGCCAGTGTCCTGCCAGGCCCTGAGGGATGCCCTCTGCAGCCTCGCCCCTGCCTGCCTCCAGGAGGCCACCCCCGCAGTCCAGTCATCAGGGCCGTGTCCTCCTGCGGCAGCGTGACCAACCGACCGCGTGTTTGCACAAGCAGCCCCAATGTCACTGGCAGACCTTGGTCACTGGGGGACAGTCTCCCAGGCTCCGATGGCAGCTGCCCGTCCCTGCCTGAGTCAGGGTCCTGGCTGCCGCCCCTCCCCCTGGGGCGGGTGTCGGGCCCCAGAGTGGCCTCTTCTGCAGGAAGGAGGCCGCAGGCCCTGCTGGTCCTCGGGCTCCGGCAGGCCCGCCCCTGGGAAGCTCCCTGTCCCTTCCCAGGCCAGCTCTGTGTCACCCTGGCTGTGGCTGGCCACCTCGGCTGGAATCCCCCCGACTGGCTTCGCTTGGGGTCAGAGGTCAGGGTCCTCCTGTGCATCACCCTGGGAGACCCAGCCCCAGGCCTGTGAGCTGCACTCAGTGACTTAGTGCTGCTGCGCGTGCGTGCGCGGGTCAGTGCGTGTGCACCTGTGTGCCGTGCCCTCAGATTAGTGCATGTGCGTTAGTGCGTGTGCGTTAGTGCGCGTGCGTTAGTGCGCGTGCGCGTGGTCAGCAGGTTCCCGCTCACTCCCGCCCTGTGGCGTCCCCCGTGACCGCCAGCGCCTCGTCAGGGCCCCAGCTCACGGTCCCCTCCTCCCCTTGTCCCTGGGTCCCTCAGTGCACAGTCACCCTCCCACCCACGGACACCCCCAGCTTCCTCGGCGCACAGCCACGTGCTGGCCTCAGGGAACCTGAAGCAAGTAGGCCGTGTCCCTGACCCGGTGGGAGAGGCAGCATGACGGCGGTGGGCGGAGCCACTTGTCCTTGGCTCCACACGATTCCTGGGGCCTCCGCGGTCCAGGCGACGTCAGACTCGGGAGCAAAGGAAAGGAGACAGGGTCCTGTGCCCTGTCCCTAGCAAGGGGGACGGGAGTCGGCGTGACCAGGCACAAGCCCTCTGCCCGTTGGCTGGTGTGACCCACAGGCCTGGGGCCTGGGGACAGCGCGATATGGAACAGGGGCCTTGGTCACCTGGAGCACATGCTGCCACCAAGACAGGTGAGGCTTCCAGCATGTTCCATGGTGCTGGGCACCCAGGGCGCCTGGGTCGCTGGGCTGGGAGCCGTCGCAGGCCCCGCGGAGGTCCTCAGGGCCCGTCTGTACCCAGCTGTTCGTTCAGTATTTAGTGTGACACGGGGCCGTGGGGACAGGCGGCATCTCCACGGCTCTGCAGCTGGGGCGCAGCCCAGGGCTCGAAGCCCGAGTTAGGCACACGGTGGGTGAGGCTGGGTGCGGGCGCAGGCTGGGCACCCGGAGTCTCCAGAGCTGCGGGCTCAGCAGCTGGCAATCCAATGCCAGGACGGTGACCCTGGGCCCTGCGACAGGGGCCGGTGCCACCCTATTCCAGGACAAATCGGAGGCACGGGGAGGTCAGGGCGCTGAGCCCAGGTCACAGAGCCCGGAGGCGGAAGGGCCGAGGTCTGTTTGGCTCCAGAACCAGGCTGGCCCGGCTGGGCCTCGTGCTCCCCTGGGACGGAGGCCGAGGCCCAGGAAGGGCCCTGGAGGCGGCGGAGGAGCAGGAGCCGCGGCCCCGGAAAGGCGCATGCGCGCTGCACAGTTCCGTGCGGGGCTGCCCCAGGCACCCGAGGGTCAGCAGCTTCCCTGGCCCCACCCGCATCGCGACAAGCCACGGGCCTCCAGGTGCTGCTGAAGGTCCCCCGGGAGGCGAAGCGGCACCCCAGGGCCTCCCGCCCAGGGCTCAGCTCAGGGCAGCTTGCCGTGAACCAGTCCTGTCCCCTCCTCCCTCGGAGGGGACGCCGGGGGCATCCCAGGGCCCAGGTGACAGAGGGAGAGGTCTGTGGCTTGCAAAGCTGGGCTGGAGCCCGGGGACCGTCCCAAGTTCCACTTTTCCAAGTCGCTTCCCGTGAGCTCGGTGACAGTCACGTGGTCTGTGGCTGAGGTCACCTGGCTGCTCGGCGCCAGGGGCACCCCTCTGAGGACACAAACTGTCGCCCACAGGGGTCGCGGGATCCGCCCAGGGCTCCTCCTTCTGGGATACTACGTTTCTCAATTATTGGAAATTCATAAACTAGAGACTCGGAAAGGAAATCTCTCGCTGCCCGCCCCCGGGGTCGCTTTCTCTGTTTTGAAGTTTTATGAAGAAGTTGGGACCCACTGAGTGCGCAAGGCAGATCCTGCTGTTCCCAAAGGAGGCGGGGTTCTCCCATCACGACAGAATCTTCGCGGGTATTATTTTTAACTGTGGCCTCTTCTGTCACACACCCCTGTGTTTCCCCAATTCTTGGACCTCTCCCTCTTCCTTAATAATAGAAACCCCAAGCTTTGGCAGGGCCTCCCCCCATCCATCCATGCCAAAAAGGGGGGGGACTTTCCTTCCCAGCCTCTCTTGCAGCTAGGTGTGCCCACTGACTAAGTTCTGGCCAGTGAATGTAAATCACTTCCAAATGGTGTCCCTAGGGAGAGGTGCCTCCTCTTCTTCCCATCCTCCCCATTGGCTGGAATGTAGATGTGATGGCCACAACCCGAGTGGCCATCTTGGGCCCGTGTGGGGCAACCCCGAACAGGAACTGGGAATCCTGATGAATCTTTGAAGCCACTTCCACAATTTGTTTAGGTAAAAGAGAAACAGTCTTCTCTTTCATTTGGGATTTGTCATTCCGTCTTTCCTGAATCAAAGACAAACTCATCCTAACCTTGCACCAGGAGTGGGTGAAGGAATCTGGTATTTCTCGTGCGCTCCTGTCCCCACTGGCTGGGCATCTGGGGGTCCCCACTTCTCAAGCCTCTGACTGCTGTGAACCTCTGTGTCACCATCTGTGATCATTCCCTAGTACAGAATCCCAGAAGGCAGCTCTGGGTTCAAACCTCTCGCGCCTGTCACCCCCTGCCCCCAGCGGCTCGGCTGACACAGGTGTCCCTCCCTGGCAGGGAGGCCCCGTTCTGGAGCCGGGACAAAGGTCCAACATTCGAACTCATGTCGTCCAGGACCCAAACGAGTCAGAGGCCGCCTGCTGGAGAGTTCCCACATCAAAACGAGGGCGAGAAGCTGTTCTTCACAGTGGCTGCTGTCAGACCGGGGCTTGGGTTCCAGGGACAGAACCCGCCACTCTGTCCAGCTGACACAGGGGCCTAGTCGTGGTCTCTGGGTGGCTGGTGGACCCCGAGGGAGGCCTGGGGGCCGGGACTGCAGGCTCCCCAGACAGAGCGGGGCCTGGGCCTGGGGCAGCCGCCTGGGAGTCCTCCTCGAGGGGCTCCCTTCTGCCCCAGGGTCTCCCGCCGCCCGCTCTGGGGCCTCCAGCAGGACACGCACCATGGCCCCCGGGAGGCCGCCAGGCGAGTCTCTGGCCTCTTCCCTGGGGGCAGCGCTGGGCGGCAGGAAGTCCCCGTCGGGGTGAGGGCCAGGGCGGGCGGCGGGCAGTGGGGCGGAGGCAGAGGCCCGGCGGGGCCCGCAGGAGCGCCAACGGGCTCTGACCCGGCCACCTCCTGTCCTGCTCCACAGCAAGGAGACAAGAAGAAATCCAGGTGACCAGGGTGTCACTCCTGCCTGAGTCCCCTGAGGGCCAGGACCCAGGTCTGCCCATGGAGGTCCAGTCTCACCGCACCACAGAGACCAAGGTCCAGGCAAAGGTCATCACCTGGCGAGGGTGTGTCCCCTGACCACGAGGACGGACCTGCAGCCCTAGCCACTCCCGCCGGGACAGGCCCCGGCATGCAGTAGGTGCTCAATAGATGAACCCTGGAGGAATGAATAATGACGTGGGCCTCGTTAACCTATCGTCGGGCTGGGGCTGTGGTAGGGAGAACAGACCAGGTCCCTCCCTCAGATGGACGGACACTCGGGAGAAAGTCCAGGAGTCTGAGCCCAGGGCGACGTCACACCCCACGAGGTAGCACAGCCCCGGGGGTGGGGAGCATTTTATGAAGACGCAGAAACCGGGTGACTCAGAGATGCTGATTTGGACAAATGGTTGAGATGTTGTCTCTGGGACGGTGACATCTGAGCAGGGACCTAACGTCAGTAACAGACTGAGCCCAGCAAATATCCCCGGGAAGCATATTCCAGGCAAGGGAGCAGCCAGTGCAAAGGCCCGGGGGTAGGACTGACCTTGGTGCCTAGGAAGCCCTTCACTGGTGGAAGGAGGGGTGCGGAGGGGCGAGTTCTTCTCTCCTAAGTGTCTCTGGAAAAACAGGACGTGAGGGACAGGCAGTGGATCCCGACCTGTCCCAGAACACAACGGGCCATGTATCCAGTGAGGGTCAGGCTGAAAGTGGGCGTCCAGAGGGCCAGGCTCGGGGTCCTGTGGCTCTGCCGACAGACCTGCGCTGGGAAAGTGCTGCCCGACCCCGGGCAGGGGCTTCTCGCTGTGCTGGCTCCCCTGGGCAGACCTGGTGAGGGCACCGCAGGCTCCCTGTGTGCAGCCCCAGGGGCAGGAGCTGCCTGCAGGAGGGAGGCGCTCGGCCGAGGGGGCCTTCTGGAGGCTCCTGGGGATCCCGGCCTCGCTCTCCTGGGGGGGAGGCCGCAGCAGGGCTCAGTGTGGAGATGACGGCAGCTCCCCGGGGCCCCCTAGGCTGGCCCCGGGGACCCCGCCTGCCCTTGGCGCCCTGAGAATGACAAGGACAGCAGGCGCTGCTGGGGCCGCCTCCTGTGGGCGCCGCAGACTGGCTGGGCTCTGCCCCTCTACCGTCCCCCGCGACAGGGAGGACGCCGCAGCCCCGGTCCCACAGCTGAGCTCCGGGGTCTGTGTGACCCTGAAGCCTGTTTCGGGTGTCCTTCCGATGTCCCCTAGGGAGCCACCCTGCCTTGGAAATCGAGGGGGAAACAAACCAACCGAACAGGAAATGTCACATTTTTGACCCACTTGTGTGACCTGGGATGGGGCCTGAGCGGGCACCTGGAGGCTTTCTGCCCGGCTGCAGGTGGGGCCTTCTGCCCAGTGTCCCTGGGGCACCCCTGCCCACCAGGGCCAGCCACGTGCCCATCATGGTGACACCTAGCAGCCCCCAACTCTGCCCACCCCCGTGTGAGGACGCTGGCTGGGAGGACGGGGGATGCTGGGTGCCTGGGGGGCTGGCGTCCCTGCTGGGCTGGGCTGGGCTGCTGTGTGGACCGCTGTCCCTGCAGACCTGAGAAGAAAGGGCCCCCAAGGCCTCGTTTCTTCAGGGATAGGAGGAGGTTCAGAGAGGCTGAGTGACTTGCCCAAGGTCACACAGCAGGACTCCATGCTGCCATGTCAGCCTCTGGAACCCAGCGGGGCCAAGGGAGAGAAGGGAGAAGGTGCGCGGCCCGTGGCCCGGGCTCACCAGCCCCTCTCAGGCCAGCCGAGGCCTGGCCAGGAGGACAGAAGCCCGCGCTGTGCTTGAGGCTGGGCGGGCGGCCACGGCTGTGGGCTGTGGGGACGGGAGGCTGAGCACGCCCTCCGCCTGCCTGGCAGCAGCCCGTGGCCGCCCGCCAGGCCCTGCCTGACGTCAGGGTCTGACCAGGGACATAATGTGCTGGCGCTGGGACAGGGCTGGCTGCAGAGGCAGAGGTGGGGCCGTGAGAGGGAGCTGGCGGAGGAGGGGAGAGAGGCCGAGGGGGACGGAGAGCAGGACGGGGTGGACAGGAAATGGGGAAACAGATGGAGGGAGAGGGAAGTGGAGGGGGAGCGAGCGGAGGAGCAGGAGGAGCAGGGAGAGGTGCCGAGGAGCGGGGACAGGAGGCGGAGGCGGGGACTCAGGGGACATGGCCAGGGTCCGCTGTGCCCTCTGACCCGTTGGCCACCCTGGGAGCAGTGGGGGTCCTGTCGGAGGGTCTCCCTCACCTGGGGGGGCACAGAGCCCCACTTCGTGGGGGTCCATCCATGTGAAGTGCTTGGCAGAGCCCTGCACATAGTAAATGCTCAATAAATTGGAGCTGAGAATTAAGAGGGGCTGGGGGAGGACAGGAAGCCCAGAGGGGGCAGAGGTGAGAGCGGCCCCCTCCCAGCAGCGGGAGAGCTCACCCCCACCCCGTGTGACTCAAGCACACAGACCTTGGCCTGCCCTGGCCTCTCATGGGGCCCAGCCCCCTGTATATGGGCTCAAGAAGGCCACGATCCCAGGGCCATCACGTCAACAAAGCCAAGCAAGGCCAGGCCTGGCCACTCTGGCCTTCCAGCCCCATCATTCCTCACCCAGCTTAATTACCACATGGTCCAGCAGGGCTGAGGGATCAGGCCGGGCGCTGTCCTGCGTGGGGGCAGCTGGGCTCCTGTGCCCTCCATGGACGCAGGGTGCACCCCAGGACCCCCGCCACGCTGACAAAGGCAAAGCCCCTCCCTCCTGCTCCCACTCCCCCCAGAAGTCTTGGTCATCCCGAGCCGTGCCTTGAAATCCCCCTGTGCTGGGCACTTGCTATGTCCTAAGCGCTGTGCAGATTCGCCCACGAGATACCCCCAGAGCCCAGGAGCCTGGTTATTCCCCGTCACAGGTGAAGAAGGCGAGGCCCAGGGCCACCAGCCAAGGAGCAGCAGGGCTGCCGGCCACTCAGTGGGACAGTGGGTGCCATCTCCTGTGCAGGCCACGCTGTGCCAGGTGACAGGTTCCCAATTAGCTCCTTCAACACCAGGTCATCCTGAAGCCACGGTCCTCAACGGGAGCAATTGGCCTCCAGGAGGCCACGGGCTCTGTCTGGGACATTCAGAGATGTCCCTCTGTCACCCGGTGGGAAGAGGCCCGGGATGCTGTCCACACCCTGCAGTACATGGACGCCCCACGGTGATCTGTCCCCAAGTGCGAACGTGCGGGGCCAAGGACCCCGGGGGAGGGATGTCGGCTCTGACTTCCTCGTCCCAGGGGTGGAAGGCGGGGTGCAGAGGGGTGCGGCTGCCTGGGAGGCCGCCACCACGCGCTGTCCTCCACCCAGGCCCGCTGCCTCCTGACGACATGGCCACTGCCTCGCCCCGGGCCGCGGGTCCCTGCTGGCCGGGTGCTCTCCCGTCCCCATGCGCAGCCCTGTCGGGCTGGGGAGAGGCCGGGCCAGGGTCACGGTGGGAACCGGGGGTGCTTCGTGAACATGTCGCATGCGCAACAGCACCAGGGCCATGTACGGCACCAGGGCCATCTGGAGCCGGCCACGTGAGCGCCCCAGAGCACGTGTCTTCTGAGCACTACCATGCGCCCGGGTCCCCAGTGCCCAAGCCACAGCGGCGAGTCCGCCCAGGGGCCGTGGGCCGTGAACAAGATGGTTTCAGAGGGACCGAGGCGACTGTGCCGAGGGGCGGGCCCTCCTAGAGGGCGGACCCAGAACCTGGAGCGGGAAGGCAGCAGGGTGGCCGCCCCAGGCAGGGGGCGATGGTGCTGCGCGTCCGGCGGCTCACAACGTGCGGCTCCTCGGCTTCCCAGTTGTCGGCGCAGAGGAAGGACCCAGGAAGGACCCCCCGGAAGGACCCGGGAAGGACCCCCAGGGAGGACCCGGGAAGGACCCCCAGGGAGGACCCCAGGGAAGGACCCTGGGAAGGACCCGGTCCTGGCGGTTCCTAGCCCCAGGCCGTGGCCTGGTCGCGGGGTGCTCCTCCTTCTGTGCTGAGTGAGCAACGCAAGGGAGCCCTCTGTCCACAGGAAGATGGCCAGAGAAGGTCTGAAGGAGGTGGCGTGCTTGGTCACTTGGTCCCCAACTGTCGGCCCAGGGTTTGAACCCAGAACTGACTCCAAAGTGCACACCAAGTAGATCACCTTCTCCTAACAGCGGACATGCCTGCATCCCAGAACCTTCTGCTCTGTGGGACGTGCTCTGTCCTTCGAGAGGGTCAGACATTCCAAACAGCACGGAAGGAAGCTGGAAGGAAGCTGCAGGACGGCTGCCCAGGGAAACTAGTGGGAAACGGAGGTTCAGAGAAGTTAGGGTCTTCCCCAGGGTGCACAGCGCCCCGCGGCAGAGATGGGATTCAACCCTGGCTGGATCCTTTCCCAGAACCAAGACCCCTGGGCCCGAGAGGCAGAGCCTGCGGAGGTGGCAGGGCCCAGGGTCGGTGGAGCCTGAGCAAGCCCAGCAACACCTCACGCTGCGCGCATCCGAGAGGAAGCTCAGGGTTGGCATCCGGCCCCCAGAGTCCAAGGCCAGCCCTGCGCTCCTGTGCCGGGCGCACTCAGGCAAGAGGCCGGCCTCCCCTCTCTGACCCAGGGCTCCTCTGAGAGCGCCAAGTAGAATTCTGCAGAGTTTAAAAAGCTCTGAGTATTATAAAATAAAAATGTGCAGTCTGTCCGCTGGCTGGCCTAGCACAGTGCACAGATCGGGTGTATAAATGTAGTCATAATCAAATATGATGAACAATTTGAAAAATTCAACAATAAACAAAAGAGTTTATTTTTCTCTTGAGTGAATGAAGCCCAGGTGTAGACAGCGTAGGGAGTTTGGCAAGTGCACAAAGCCCTTCGTGTCTCAGCTCCTTCTTGTACACTACTCTGCCTTTCCTAGGGGATGACCCTCCTTCTCATGATCCAAGATGGAGGCCATGGCACCAGCCTTCACATCTGCCTTGCACATGGCAGGATAGTAAAGAAAGACGAGGAGTGAAGGGCAGCTAAATCTCCAGGAAGGATTTCAGAAATCGCCACCAATTTCCCACTTCAACGCGATGGCCAGAACTCAGGCGTGTGGCTGCACCTGCCTGCGCGGGAAGCTGGGGAAAGCTGTACTTATTCAGCACAGTCACAAACTCAGCTGAAAGTCACTCAAAGATTTGAAAGTAAACAAGATAATTTCAGATCGCGCTGGTGACACATTGTGGAGGAACAAAATGGGGTCACCTGCTGGAGGATGGGGTGGGGAAGGCATCTCAGGGAGACATAAATGACGAGAAGGCCTCATGGGACAAGCATTCGGGCACCCGGAACAGAGATGGTGCTGCCCTGAGGCAGGAGCACGCCCAGTGGCTGAGAAGCCGAAAGGAGGCCACAGAGGCTGGAGCCAGGAGAGACAGGGACACTGGAAGGAAATGAGGTCAGGCAGGGCTGGGTCCCCGGGGCTCTGCAGGGGACAGGAGCTGGGGTCCACTCCATGAACGGTGAGGGGTGGCTGAGAGGGGGAGGCGCCAGGAGGTTGGCCTGGAGCCTGCGAGGACTCCCCTCCTTCCTCCCTTGGTGGCTCCCTCAAGGTGGGCAGGGTCCACGGCAAGGTGCCAGGAGCTGGGCTGAGGGGCGGCCCCAGGAAGAGGGGAGACGGAGCCAGCGCCCACCCAGGGAGGGGAGGGGGCGCCAGGGGCAGGACCACGGAGCTTCCTGCTGTGGGTGACACTTGGAAGCTGGCCCTGTGAAGGCTGGGAAGAGGGCGACCAGGTGGCCGGGACAGCTCGGGGCAGGCCCGCGAGCGGGCGGCCGAGGACAGCGCGGGGACGGCCGCCCAGAGTCTCCCAGGCCCCGCGGAGGCGCAGGAGGGCGGGGCGGCTGCCCTGTCCCCGGGGAGCGGGAGGGAGGGTCACCAGGAGGGAGGGCCACCAGGAGGGAGGGCCACGGGATGATTTACTCAGAGCTTGACCCCAGATCCCTGGGAGGGGCCGCGGCGGGTCCTTGACAGGCAGGGACCCAGCTCCCCCAGAGGGTGTTTACAGCGGGGACAAGGACTTCTGCCTTCCTGCGGTTGCCTGCGCCTGCGGGCTGTGCCTGCCCCAGACCCGGTGACTCAGCCGCTGGCCCCGCCCCGCCCCTGCTGGCCCCGCCCCTGCTGGCCCCGCCCCACCCGCTGGCCCCGCCCCACCCGCTGGCCCCGCCCCGCCAGGTCTCAGAGCTGCAGGATCCTGGCCCAGGAGCGCCCAGGTCCCCGTGAGTCCCGCGCATTTCACGAGGCGGGAACAATGGGCGGGAAAGTCAGGGCGGGAAGCCAGGCCGGGAGGCCCTCCTTCCCCGGAGGCTCACCCCCGTCCCAGCTCTGCTGAATCCTGGCCCTAAACCTGACACCATTTAATAAAGAAGGAAAAGAAAGGAGGGAGGAGGGACCCGCTGTCCCTGGGCTTCTGCTCGAGGCCCCTGAAAGCTCTGGGAAACAGAGAGGCTGTACCACCCAGCGTCACACAGCAGTCACCTGGCAGAGATGAACTGAGCCCGGCCCGGCTGTACCCGTCCCCATGGAGGATCTGTCCCCGAGGTCCCTCCAGCCTCCTCTTCCGCAGCAGAGGTCCCCCGCCGCCCGTGGACCCCACCCCCCGCGGGCCGTGAACTGAGCTCCCTGGGGGCCTCAGGGGTCAAGGGGCTTCGCGCAAAGCTCAGCTGCCTCCTCCCTTCGAGGACGTGAGGCCCGAGTGACCTGGGGACAGCTGAGGGTGGGAGGAGCCAAGGGGCTTTCCAGTTGCCCCGCTCCCCACCCCTCCCTGCGGCCAGGCTGGTCCTGAGGCCGCAGGTGCCACTCGTCACCCACGCGCTGCAGCTCTGCTGGGGACAGAGCCCCCGGGGCCGTCTCGCTGTCCGGAGGGAAACGGCGGCTGGTCCGGGTCAGGGTTCCTGCCTCCCTGGGCCTGGGGACTCCCTGGGCCTGGGGACTCCCGGGGGCCTGGGCCACTCCTGGTCTTGCTCCCGCGGACTTGAACCTGAACCTGATCCTCCGGAGCCTCCTGCCTGGGGACGGAGAGCTGTGGACTTAGCAGAGGTCAGGAAGGACGTCCAGTGCAGCTGGAATTCCACCGGTGGCCAGTGGTTCGCAGTGTGCCGTGGGGGCCCTGCGCTGCTTTGGGGACACTCTCTACTGAAACATTGTCGCTGGGATCCTGGTGACCTGGGCATCCCGAGCTTTGCCTGGCGCCCTGGCTAGGGGACCCCGAGCGGGCCTCCTGGGCTTGCACTTGAAGCCAAGTTCCCCCTGGCTGGGGGGGGGGTCATGGACAGTCACCCGAGTCCCCGGGGCTCAGACGGTCCACAGTGAGGACCACCGCTGAGGCTGGCTGGGCCGAGCAGGCGGGAGGCTGAGGGGCGCAGGCCGGGCCTCCCTAGCGCCCCCTCTTCCTGGGGGGAAGACCGAGCTCCACGTGACGCCTCCCGATGTGCACAGGTTGGCGACTGATCCACGCGAGTGCGCCTGTGGGAGCGCTCCCGGGCGAGGTTTATTAACATCGTTAGGAACCATCAAAATGCACATGCGCAGCTGGGACTCCCGGTTTGTGGGCTGTCCGTCTAGAGCCCCAGGAAGGACAGTGCCCAGCTGTGGCCTGCTGGCCCAGATTATGCTAGGAATCAATGTTTGTTGATAGACCAAGTGACTGTCAGCAGGCACTGGAAATCCCCAGCGCACACGGCCCTCCCCCAGCGCGGGGGTCTGCGCGGCTGCAGTTGTATTTGGCCTCCCCAGGCCTCCAGGCCACTCACCTTCACAGGTTCTTAAACTCCCGGAGCCCAGTGTGTGCCGGCCCCGGGGAGCTATTCATTTTATTTTTATTTTTCCATTTGTTCCTGTTTTAATTTTTTTTATTATTAGTTGTTCAAAACATTACAAAGCTCTTGACACTCCATTTGTTCTTTTCAGTTATGCATGAAGGAGAGCATTGGGCATGTCCCGCACACGGATCTGACTCCCCGTCTTGTGGTTGAAGGGGATGTGGAGCAACGTGGCCGGGTTCCTGTATGAAGGAGGAAAGTGACGTCCGGTTCACTTGACTGCCTTCCTGTTTCCTTCCCCTCCTCCCCTCATTCCCCTGTGCCTGATCCAGTGAACTTCTATTCTCCCGCCCCCTCATTATGGGTTACCGTCTGCACATCAGGGGGAACATTCGGTCTTTGGCTTTTTGAGGTTGGCCTATTTCACCAGCATGTTCTCTGTCCCCTGCATTTACCTGCATATGTCAGAATTTCATTCTTCTTTATGGCCGAATAATATCCCATTGTGTGTATGTACCACGTTTTTAAAAATCTATTCATCTGTTGTCTACCAGAAATATATACAACTATCATTTGTCAATTAAAAGAAAACTCAAGTTGGAGATGGTGGCACCCACCTGTCATCCCAGCCACTCTGGAGGCTGAGGCAGAAGGATTGCAAGTTTGAGGCCAGCCTCAGCAATTTAGGGAGACCCCGTCTCAAATAGAAAATCAAGGGCTGGGAAGTGGCTCAGTGGAGAGCCCCTGGGTTCTCCCAGCACCCGCTGGAGAAGGAGGTGCCCTGCTCCTTCAAAGCCAGCAGCCTGGGCTCTGGCTGCCCCCCACCCTGTGAAGGCAGCGGTGAACCTTCAGCTTCGGGGGGTCTCTCCTCAGCCACTCAGTTCAGCTGCCCCAGAGCTGCGGCAGCCCCAGTGAAGTTCAGCAGCCGAACCTCGGGTGGGGCCCGGGTGCCAGGCCAGGATGGGCCCCTGGGGACGCTGGGCCCCTGGCCCTGCGCTGGATGATGGAGGAAGGGGGATGGAGGAAGGGGGAAGGCGGTGGGTCAGAGCACCCGGGGCTCTTCTCCCTGCTGCACGGAAAGAGCTGCCTGGGCCGGGGGCCGGGGCGCACACCTGTCATCCCAGCGGCTAGGGAGGCTGAGGCAGGAGGATTGAGAGGTCAAAGCCAGCCTCAGCAACAGGGAGGTGCTAAGCAACTCGGTGAGACCCTGTCTCTAAATAAAACACAAAACAGGGCTGGGGATGCGGCTCAGTGGTCGAGAGTCCTGAGCTCAATCCCTGGCACCAAAAAACAAAAGAGCTTCAGGGTGGACAGGAAAACTCTCCCACCAGCTGCTGCAGAGTCCCAAGTTCACCAGCGTGAGTGACTGAGCACCGCGTGCAGGCCCCAGCTCAGGCTCAGGGGCCAGGTGTGGGCAAGGCACAGGTTCCGTGGGGGAGACAGACACCGGGGAATGAACCCATGAGACCCAGCTTCGGCCCTGGCTGTGTGACCTTGAGGAAGTTCCTCCACCTCTCTGTGCCCCATAGAATGATACAGCAGAGTGCAGGCCGGGATGGAGCGCCGCCTCTAGATGCAGACACCGCTGTTATTTTAAGTCAATGAGCAAATCAATACGTCATTCTCCATGGTGACGAGTTCTGCGCACCAACAGAGCCGCGGCTGGGGAGAGCTGCCTGCTGTGGCCGGGCCGTCCCGAGGGCCCTGGGAGGTGGCGGTCAGGTCACACACCCTGCACCGTGTCCCGTGAGCGGAGACTCAGCAGTGTTCGCAGCCCCCAACGCCCAGGAGGCAGGTGAATCCCTGGTCCTCTGGGGCAGGAAGGTGTCTTCTGTAATCAGCTTTGAATCTGAGGATAAAGGGGGACGAACCGGGTGAGGCGCTGGTCACAGGGCCAGGCACCCGGCCGGAACCCACCACAAACCCCAAGACTCAACTCCGGCTCCGGCTCATGGGCCGCTGGGACTGACCCTCTCTGGGCTCCTCGGGGGAGTTTTGGGGCACCACCTCGGGCAGGAGAAGGGTCAGGGTGTTGGGGCCACTCGGAGGTGACATGCTTAACGCTGTGGACCCAGCGGTGGCCACTAACGGTCTCGATCCACACCAGCTTCCCCAACTGGTCACATCGTTGCTGTTTTGTTGTCTGCCACTTGCTGGCTGGGTGACCCTGGGCAACTTGGGAAACCACTTGGAACCTCAGTCTCTTCTTCTTTAACACCGAGTGCTGATAGCACAGCCGTGCTAGGTGTGAGTCAACGTGTGGTGCAGAGCAGAAGGAACCCCACTTCTGTTGGGGGGGTCCCTGAGAGCCATTACCTGTCCCGGACAATGCTTCCAGCACCTTCTATGGATTCATTCACTTAATCCTTACAAATATTATGGTCATTTTCCAGGTAAGGACCTCAGGAACACGGGGGCAGCCAGGCTCTGCCCAGCCCCAAGAGGGCGCCAATCACACAGACCATGACAACCGCGGCCCTGAAGCTGTGACACACAGAGAGGTTAAGGATGCACCCAAGGTCACACAGCTTGGCAGAACTGGGAGTGGACCCCGGCAGCTGGTTTCCAAGCTGGACTCCCCCTCTGGGTCAACCCCAGCCCCCCTCCTGGTGGCCCTTGAGATGGAGGATTTCTGGGATGTCAAGACGGGGTTGGCTGGAGCAGATCTGCTGTTCCTCTTTATCCTCAGGCCTCTGACATTTTGTCTTCTAATTGAGTCAGAGCGAGGCCCGAGCGTCTGGCCTGCTGTGCACACTGTGGTCTCACGCAGGGACACCAGGCCTCGGAGACTGACGCTCAGAAGGCCAGGAGGGGACAGCCAGGGACACTGGAGAGGGAGTCTGGAAAAAATCAATGAAGTCGGCTTTTTTCTTTCTTTTTTTTTTTTTTTTGGTGCTGAAGGTCGCGAGTTCTACTTAAAAAAAAAATCAGCTCTGTCTCTCTTGCTGTCACATTTCATGGGCCACCAAGGCTGCTGCCGCCCAGGGCGCCTCCCCAGCCCTGGCGGGTCCCCGACGGCCCGGCCCAGGGCAGCTGCCGGTGACTCAGGCGGGAAGAGGATTCTCTGGAAGTTCCCGGTGAGAAAGGGAATCTGAGCTCTGTGCGCAGGGCCCGGGAGGAGCACGGTGACGCTGGCTTGTGTCAGCGCACCCCTCGAGGCAGCGGGCACCTTGGTTCGCCCTCTCCTGCCAGGGCTTGCGGAGGGCGGGGCCTCCACACCCTGCACCAAGGCCGGCAGATGGAGGCTGGCGGATCGAGGCTGGCGGATGGAGGCCGTGCATCTGGGAGGAGGCCGCCCCGGGCTCGGGATAAACAGGGCGGGATCTGAGGAGCCAGCGCCCGGCTCCAGGACTGTCCCTCAGCTCCCGGCTCCAGGTGGTCATGGCCAACCCGGCCACAGGAGGCTCAGGGCAGAGAAGCAGCACAGGGAGGGGCTGGTTTAGTGGCTGCTGTCACCTGAGCTGGCCACATCGTCCCCATCTTCTGTTTCTCCATTGGGGGCAGCCCTCCCCCTCCCCCGTTGTCACTCCTGTGGTTCCAGAGGGAAGGGCCCCTCTCCCCAGCCTGGTGGGTGAGTCCCCAGGCCGGGCCCGTGGGCATCTTCCAGGACCCTGGGCCTCAGGGACAACTTCTGGGCTGACCCGTGACCCAAGTCAGGCCGATCCGAGTTAGTCCCCAGACCTCTAAGGACTGGGTAGAAAGGTCAGCCTTTGCCCTGTTGGCTGATCCCACAGGATGGAAGCCCAGGATTCAGGGAACTGTCTTGCCACCATGTGGGTGACGTTTGGAGACACAGAGGAAAGCTGAGCTCAGAGCTGGAGAAAGTGCGAATCCTAAATAGCAGGTGCACCTGGATCCAGCCTCTCCTGAAGCTAAACACATCTCAAGACGTCGTTTCCTTAAACCCGTGTTTAAACAGGCCCCCCCTTCCCCTCAGGCTCACTGGTGGGATTTGCCTCTGTCGCTTTCAACCACAGACCCTGACTGCAGCGGGGACAGCAGCGCTGGGACAAAGCCGCTCTCCAAGGTCCAGGCCAGTGCACTGGGGACTCGAGGGGAGATCCCAGAAGAGGCTTCGGGGTGAGGAAACCTTAGTTTCCATCCCACAAAGTCCCTGACTCCGCCAGGGTCTCCGGGTTCCCACAGCCACCGCCGCTCGCTGGGCAGCAGCCAGTCCCCTGAAGGCCCCGCAGCAATGAGACACGGGCCGCGGCTCACCTCACCCCCTGCCGCCGTGCCTCGCTCTGCTGGGGCTCTACGGTGGCCCCCATGGGTGCTGCCACGGGTGGTGGCGGGGGATGGGTCCCACACTCTCTCCTCCTCCAGGGCTGCCTCCCCACTGTCCTGGAGGACTCTGCCCCAGGACCAGGCAGGAGGCCGGCAGGCGAGGTGCTGGAGCCTGTGCTGGGTCCCCCTCGATTCCCAGGAAGTACCTCAAGCCCCAACCCGCCCAGGCTGGGTGCGCCTCCACCAGGGGGACTGGCCGGACCCCGGGACCCCACTGCCCGCCCTGTTCACCCTTTATTGTGAGACAGAGTCTGGCTCAGTTGCCGAGGCTGACCTCCAACTTTTGATCCTCGTGCCTTAGCCTCTACCATGCCTCACCGTGGAAGGCTGGCTTCTGAGCGGGCTGTGGAAGGAGTGGCCACTGTGTTGGTGGCAAAGTCCACACAGATTGGGGACGGCCAGGCTCAAAGTTCTTGGAGGCCCCAGGCACCAGGACACACGTGGTGCCCACATGTCCCTGAGTAGCCAGGAGGGGCACGAGGGCAGCTGAGAGCCAACGACCAGGGGCCTGAGGACTTGAGGTGGTCAGCAGGGGTGTCCTGGAGAAAGGAACATTGGCACATGTTTCTAGAACCTTCCTCCATCCAGAACAGCCCGCACCCCTGCGGGGTCCCTCTTACTGACGCGTCTGCCCAGAGACCCTCCGTCCTCGCCCGGCCACGCCCTGCCCTGTGCTGGGCCTCCCGCCGCGGCCGCTGCTTCTCTCCGTGGCTCTGGTCCTGCCTGGCCCTCGGGAACGGGGACAGCTG
Source organism: Urocitellus parryii (assembly GCF_045843805.1). NCBI lineage: Eukaryota > Metazoa > Chordata > Mammalia > Rodentia > Sciuridae > Urocitellus > Urocitellus parryii. The sequence goes on along the minus strand of NC_135536.1, from coordinate 192,208,108 downwards.
TGGCCTGTCCGGGGCGTCCCTGCCCGAGCACTGTCCTCACCAGGACAGGGGTTTCCAGACCCTTCCCCGCTCCGCCCAGAGCACCCGAGAGTGGCCAGCGGCAGCAGGCGCCCAGTTAGTACGGCCCAGAGAAGGTCCCCAGGGGAACGAGGCGGGGGACCTGCTCCCCTAGGGGCGCGCAGGGTGACCCTCCCAGGGCCGGCCACCCACAGGGGACGAGGTTGTAACAGCACAGACCAAGCTCTGAGGAGGGGGGTGAAGTGGCCACCACGCTCACCTTCGGGCCCAGGTCCT